>NC_040040.1:26794518-27130867 GCF_003713205.1 Coffea eugenioides | reverse complement strand
TGGACAAGCATTTTGGGGAAAAAAGATTTATATATATATTTATTTATAGATAGATATATAGCTAATTATTGTTCTGTATTTGCTATATTTGTTTTATGTCACTCAGGCTCAAAATGTAAAAATTATAAGTTGATAATTTAATATATTTTGAAATACAGGAAATGATTTTACATTTGTAAGAATAAGAATGTAATTAGTAATCCCTTGTTTAGCCTAGGATTTTTTGGAAAACAAAATTGTGCATTTATTTATAAACAAATATGTAACTAATTATCGCTTTATACTTGCTATATTTGTTTTATGATGCTTACATTTCAAATGTCAAATTTATAAGCTAATAATTTAATATATCTAACAAAGATTATTAAAGTAGGATTTTTATATGAATATAAGGCAACACAAAATATAACAATTGGTTTATAATTTATTGGGTAAATAAGAAGTTTTTGTCTTGGTTTATTTTGGTGACGAAATGAATATACAAAGTTTCTACAATTTTTTTGCATGAAAAAAATAAAAATGCAAGCAATTAATATATATAGATTATAAAGCAAAATTTTGTAAAAAAGTGATCGCCTAATATGTATTCAAATTTTGCGGAGAATTAGATTTTTTAGAGAAAGAATGTAATTAATAATCATGTTTTTTGGACAAGCATTTTTGGGAAAAAAAGATTTTATATATTTGTTTATTTATAGATAGATATAACTAATTATTGTTCTGTATTTGCTATATTTGTTTTATGTCACTCAGGCTCAAAATGTAAAAATTATAAGTTGATAATTTAATATATTTTGAAATACAGGAAAATGATTTTACATTTGTAAGAATAAGACTGTAATTAGTAATCCCTTGTTTAGCCTAGCATTTTTTGGAAAACAAAATTGTGCATTTATTTATAAACAGATATGTAACTAATTATCGCTTTATACTTGCTATATTTGTTTTATTATGCTTATCTTTCAAATGTCAAATTGCTTATCTTTAAAATCTCAAATTTATAAGCTAATAATTTAATATATCTAACAAAGATTATTAAAGTAGGATTTTTTTATGAATATAAGGCAACACAAAATAGAACAATTGGTTTATAATTTATTGCGTAAATAAGAAGTTTTTGTTTTGGTGACAAAATAAATATACAAAGTTTGTACAATTTTTTTTGCATGAAAAAAATAAAAATGCAAGCAATTAATATATATAGATTATAAAGCAAAACTTTGTAAAAAAGTGATGGCCTAATATGTATTCAAATTTTGCAAAGAATTCATATCCTAATACAAAAATGCGCACAACTAATATATGTATATTGTAAATTTATATGTAAATGGGTGTAAATTCGTAGGAGGAATATAAAAGACAAAGACCACAAAGTACAAATAAGAGGCAAAGACCACAAAGTACAAAATTGGGATGTTAATTACAAAGGAACCAAGATAGGAGGGCATAATTGGAACGTAAAAGGTCACAAAATCACAAATGCGGACGGCAATCCTCGAAGATAGCTGAGGGCATGGCCTGTGAAAAGACAGAAGAGGCCAAAATGAGCAGGCAAATGACGGGGAACCAAGACAATTGACTGTAGCAAAGCCTTCGCGGCTTTATGTAGTTTAGGATATATATAAATGATATATATAATGTATAATTATACATATTGTAATATTAGAATATTAATAATTTATATACAAATTTATAATAATTTATAAATATTAATATATTATATGTAATTATGTAGTTAATTATGAGTTTGAGTCGAATCTGATATGAGCCTAAAACGCATACTAAATGGTGAGCTGAACTTGAGCCTATAATTTAGGTTCGAGCCGAAAAGTCTAAAGTCCAAAAACTCCATTTATTTTTAAGACGAATTTGGATTGACACCCTAACTACTATGACAGAAGAATGGGAAATGATTATAGATGAGAATGAACAGAGAAAAGATTAAATGCGAACTTTTGTAACAATTGAAAACGAGCTTATAATGTTTTATCTGATGGCTTTCTTTGAAACCAATTGAACAGTTTTTTAGCAAATATAAATCAATTGAAAAGAAATCCGTTTCCATGTTTGAGAAATCTTTTTGATGTTGTTTCCTATAGCTTAAGAAACGTAAATATGTTCAGGTATAACGTGTTGTACCTCATGCAAGTTTACAGAGAAAATCAATTTTTTTTAAATTTTTGTTTGGTGATTGTAATTGATATATAAGACTGTTAATGGGTCGGGTTAGCCTGAGTAAAAAAGGCCGATGAGTCCTATATTTAATAGGATCGGATAGAGTTTGGATCTAAATTATAGGTCCGAATTAGATATGAACGGAGTTTCAACCTCACTAAGCTCAAGGCCAATTAAGGCCCAACCTGTTCATATATATATATATGAACACATATTAAATGATATATATAATGTATAATTATACATATTGTAACATTAAAATATTAATAATTTATATACAAATTTATAAATATTAATATATTATATATAATTATGTAGTTAATTATGAGTTTGAGTCGAACCTGATATGAGTCCGAAACGCATACTAAATGGTGAGCTGAACTTGAGCCTATAATTTAGGCTTGAGCCAGAAAGTCTAAAAGTTCGGGCTAATTGATTAGAATATTATTAGTTGACAAAAAGTTCGGTCAAATATAGTCCCTTGGCTGCCTGGTATCAATCTATGCTCGTCGCTACTATATAGCGCGACGGTCAGCAAATTTTTTTTTTTTAAAAAAAAGTCCTTTTGGCCGTCGCGCCATGTAAGAGCGACGGTCAGAGATGTCAGAAAATTTCTGACCGTTGCTCCTATATGGCGTGACGGTCAGAAATATTTTTTTTAAAAAAATCTTCTGACCGTCGCTCCTACATGGCGCGACGGTCAGAAATGTTTTTTTTTTTAAAACCTCCTGCTCATTAAAAAAAAAAAAATTTCTTAGGCGTCCAGCCAGATAATTAGAGTATATGCAGCCTTTGACCGTCGTTCCCAGTGGCTCTGTTGATAGCTTTTTTCACGTGAAATATGGTCCCAAAAGGTTTGGTGAAATATGGTCCCTTTGACCAATCTTAAATATCAGTGGCCCTTTTGGATCTCTCATAATTTTCATCCACTATTAAAGGCTTTATTCTCCGACTGTCAAAAGCTAATTTTGAGAACAGTTAACCTTTTCGTGAAACTTGTGTTGCCATTCGTTCATCATTGTTAGGTTGATGCGTGCAATATAAAGACAAATTGGCTCGATTATTGATCGTCCTGGTTTATTATGCTCCTCTCCTTTTAGACATATCCAGCAAGACATTTGCCAGACATATACAAAATTTATTGGCCAGAAGCTTGCAGCCTTTGACCGCCTGGGACTGCAGCTTTATTTTTGTTGGCTTGTTTTGTGTCAGGGACAGGCGTAGGCAGCCTTTTTTATTTCTCAAGTTATGACACTCTAGTCGCATCAACATGGAGCAACGGGCTAGAGAAATGTATAATTCCTTCGCTTATAAATTGTTCTTCAGAATAACTCCCAACTCCATAACCACAACTTCAGTCGTTTCTTCTTTCTCAGAGACTTTCATTTCTCCCCCTTCCCTCTAATCATAAACGGAGCTCCGCATCTCCATTTCTCGTGTTTGTAAATTTAGCCTCTGCATTTTGTTCGAGCTTGGCTGTGTGAAGTGTGTGATGTCTGAAGTTACAAACAATATTTGGAAGGACACAACCACAACTCCATAACCACAACTTCAGTCGTTTCTTCTTTCTCAGAGACTTTCGTTTCTCCCCCTTCCCTCTAATCATAAACGGAGCTCCGCATCTCCATTTCTCATGTTTGTAAATTTAGCCTCTGCATTCTGTTCGAGCTTGGCTGTGTGAAGTGTGTGATGTCTGAAGTTACAAACAATATTTGGAAGGACACAGAGATTCTTGAAGTTAGCGCTTAGCTTAGCTATATTTTGGATGAGCTTAACTTTGTGAAGTCTGAAGCTATAATATTTGGACGGAGATAGAGGGATTGGGATTTGGTCAGTAGAGGGCCTTTGATTTGAACAGTCGTGTTTGCAAGTCTCGACAGGCGAAATTCTCGCAGACACTCCATCATTGACGAGGGGAAAACAACAATAATCAAGTAAGTAAAATACTTATCTATTTCTTTAATTATTATTCATAAATATCGTTTACCATAATTTGGAACGTGTCAGTCATGATTATTAATTATATAATATAGTTTTTTATGTTTTAATGTGAATTCTATTTTTGTGTTGTATTATATATTATTTATAAAATCTAAATATGATATGACACTATTTATATTTTATTTCGTATTAGTGTTTTCTAATTGACATGGTAAATTAGAGTATTTTTTTGTTGTTGCATGGTGATTAGTTGAAATTAATGAATGTAGTGTTAATGAATTGTATAATACTAGGTATGTGGACGAATATGTGATAACCCAAATTAGTTAGTTAGTGATTAGCTTAATTAATTAGTAAGGTAAATTATTTATTTAGATAGTAATTAACCATATCACTAATCATCCTATTAAAAAAGGATAAATTTAAGTGTTGTTACCAATTAATATACTTTTGACACATGATTAAAGTTACCAATAAATTAATATAGTTTTACCACGTGATTAATATTTTAAACAATAGGTGCAAACATATGGATATGTTAATAGATGCTATTAAATTTTTTAATATTACACATATATCGAATTAAAGGTAATTAATGTAGATATTTTACAAAATTAAGGTAAAGTTACAAATATATCTTAATATTTTAAATTATTTGGAGAGAAAATTTTTATGATTAATTTATCAATAAACTTTTAAACTCCATATTAGGGTTGTAGCATGTTAAATACATGCTGTTGAACTGGTTCATAATACAAATATATTAATTAGCATTAAACGTAATTAACTTAATATAAATATATTAATTAGGGTTGAACTTAATATAGATATATCACTCGACTACTTACGTAATTTAAATAAAAATACAAAAAATTTTAAATTCTATACGTTGATTAGGTATAATAATTATGGTAAAATAATATAAAATTGTATAATTTACTCCATTTTTGTTAACAGTGATACATATATTATATTAATGTCTTTGGTAGATTAGGTGAAACATGTCAAGCGGTAATTGTTTGATGATGCAATTCTATTGGGGAGGAAAAATTGTGTATGCTGGCGGGTCAATATCATATGATCCACCGTTGACCAAAAAGATCATGTTCCTCACAGAAAGGATGAATTTTGATGGATTGGTGAACATCGTATATAATATGATGGAGTTAAACCGAAATACTCATAAAATTAACTTGATATTTCAGAATCACATGCAAAATGGTGTGTTCAGTGCCACGCCCTTGGTAGATGATAATGGAGTTAACGGAAGCCAATAGTGGTCATGGGATGGAGATATATATCGAGGTTGAATCGATTCTAGATTTCAAACATGATGATATGCAAAACTTGCATATTACAAGTTTGCATGGTAATCAAGACCCAAGCATATATGGATCGGAACATATGGATGTGGTGGGGACAATTGGCTTATACGAGAGTCAATTGACCCAAATAGATTGTGAAAATGTTCGATCGGCTCGAGGATCTAGGAGAAAGGGTAATAGACGCCGCATGGAGGTTAATAGTCCCAGTAGTAGTCACCCAATAATGGACACGGAATCCATTATAAGTTATGGTGTGGACATTGCTACGTGTACAGTTGGCGGGTTCGGGGAAGATAAAGACATTGAATTTGTTGATGTTGACTCCGAACCCGAACCAGATGATGATTCCAATAATGACAATCCTGTGTATGGTTCATTTCCCCATAATGAAAATTTAAGTGAAAGTCAGTTCACACGGGATCATCAGGATCATAATACTCAATGGACCTTTGATGAAGGACCACAACTGCGATATAAAGCCAGTGTTGATGCTGCATTAAAGTTTGATCCACTGGATGCATGTGGGGTTGAGAAGCTAAAATTGTGGAATGAACGCACGAAAGAGTTAGACCTTGGCCAACTATTTGAAACCAAAGACCATGTAAAGCGAGCAATTAAATTGTGGTCTATAAAGGAAAATAGGGAGTTTAAAGTCCGTGAAAACACTCCTACAACTTGGTATGTCAGATGTAGGGCTCGCACCTCTATACCTCCATGCAATTGGCAATTTAGGGCAACCCTACGTAAATCTTACAAGATGTGGATGATCGTTACACTTGCTGAAAAGCATACATGTGTCCGTGTATGTGGCAACAACGATCATAGGCAACTGAGTGGCGACATAATAGCTGAGCACATTATCCCCTACATAATGAATGGGTCAGTGTATAGAATCAAAGAAATACAAACGTCAGTGAAAAAAGAATTTCACGTTGACATTTCATACAAGAAAGTCTGGTATGGCAGGCGTAGGGCTATAGATATTGTCTATGGCGATTGGCCTATGTCCGTTGCACAGCTCCCAACGTATGTCCAGGAATTACAATATACCAATCCGGGTACGGTAGTTGTGTGGGATCATCATCCACTGAGTATTCCGAGCAGTCCGATATTTGACCATATCTTTTGGGCATTTGCTCCTGCCATTGAAGGGTTTCGTCATTTAAAACCCGTCATTTGTGTAGATGGTACATTTCTTAAAGGCCCATATCGTGGAAAGATACTAAGTGCTGTTGCTTTCGATACTGACAATCATTTATTTCCTCTGGCTTTCGCATTAGTAGATGAGGAGAATAATCGCAGTTGGAGTTGGTTCATTAGACTATTGCGTATTCACGTGTGTGGTGATATTCAAAATATATGCATAATTTCAGATCGCCACCATGGAATAATCAACGCAATGAGGATGCTCCCAGAATGGAAAGAACCACTAGCAGTTCATCGATTTTCCTTGGTTCATGTGCGGAGCAATTTTACGCAGAAATTCAAGAATCAAAGGTAACATTATTTCTCAACTTGTTTAGGGCTTAATTTCGTTTATATGAAATGAAATACTCTTAACGCCTTTTATAATATGCGTAGGCTTAAAGATCTTGTATGGGCTGCCGGATCAGCAAATCAACCTCGAAAGTACGAGGAATACATGCAACAAATATTCACATTAAATGCAGAGGCATATGCATGGTTGACAGGAGGTTCAGTCAGACCCATACAGTGGGCCTTATGCAAAGATGAGGGCTATCGGTAGGAACACACATCTACAAATATAGCCGAATGTTTTAACAACTTAATGAGTGATACTCGGATGTTGCCGATCACAGCATGTATTCGGTTTACACTTAATCAGACAGTTGATCTGTTCGTCGAGAACCTAAAGATCACAAAGGATCAGGTGTACACACTCCAAAAAAAAAGTTGAAAAAAATGTTTGACGAATGAAGAAAATGGGCGAGCACACTCTGTTATAATGTATGATCCCATTAGGGGAGTGTTTTGTATTACTATTGCTCATTGACAAAATCATTGGGGTGGCAACGTGCAAACTGTTGACCTTACAAATCAAATGTGCACGTGTGAAAAATGGAGGGAATTACGATTTTCGTGTTCACATGTGTTCGCAGCTTGCTTTAGATCCAGAATTAATCTGATGACTCTTGTGGCACCGGAATACATATTTTCTGCATACCAGGCTACATTTTCTGGCCATTTTTATCCGCTTAGGGACACAAAATATTGGCCGATAGCGGATTTGCGAATTCATATTCTAGGTGATCGTTTGAACCAAAAGACTCCGGGGCCTTTAAGGACTGCTAGAATTCGGAATGAGATGGATCGAAGGTGTCCGGATGCTCCACGTCGGTGTAGTAACTGTTTGCAACCCAAACACACTGCATCTAACTACCCATATTCTGGTTACTTTAATCAATAGAATGTTAGGATTAATTTGTCGTGAAATAAACACACCCATATTTGTGTACTTTCTGAATATATTAATAAAATGCATTCTTCTGTTATGAATATTAATCTTCTGTTATGTTGTATATGAGATTTTTCTCTTGTTGCTTTTTAGTGGCATTTATTTATTTTGGCATATATTTTTTATAATGCACACCTAATTCGACTAATAATAATTTAGTTGCAGGCATAACTGTCCATGGATCATTGGAATGCTGTGGAACCCTCAGGTCAAGGGCCGATTGACCCTTCTATATTATATTTATAGCCACACCACAGGTTCGCTGCTGTATTTCATGGTGCATCTTGTGACCTAGATGTCAGAAGATGTGACAAAGAATTGTTTAAACCCTTTATGTATATAGACCCTCGAATAACTGATTACATCGACCGGGCTGTATTTGGCGGGGCACGTAGAGCCGGTTACGTTTATGTGGATCATGGATTGATTATTGCACTTGTCGAGTGTTGGAGATAAGAGACACACACATTTCATCTCCCTATTATAGGCGAGGCTACCATCACCTTGCAGGATGTTGAGGTGCTGTGGGGCCTGCGTGTTGATGGCCTTCATGTTACCTTGAATCATATTAGACGGAGTCCCTTACAATGCTAACAAATGGTTTACGATCTTTTAGGAATTTGGCCAGAGAATAGGCACTTTCGAGATGAGCGACTGAAGATGTCATTCATAAAGGCATGATTACGGGCAGCATTGGAGCCCAATGCTTTTGAGGAGATGGTTCGTCAATATGTTCGGATGTACATACTGATTCTATTGGAAGGTCTATTATTTGCAGATACCATAGGCAATGTTGTTAGTACAAATTGGCTCGATTATGTACAAGATTTTGAGGCAATGGGCGAATACAGTTGGGGAAGCGCGGTGTTGGCCTGTTTATATTCGCGGGTGTGTATTGCTTCTCGAGCAGAAACTAAGAGTACTGGTGGGCCTTACTTATAACTATAGGTAAATAAATATATATCTCATAAACTATTTTTGCTTAAACACTGTAGACACCAAATTTTTACCAAAATTTATCAAATTTTTATGTAATGAGTCATTTATTTTCTTTCATTTTAATGTATATTTTTCTCATTTTTTTGTAGGTTTATTTTAAGAAAAGAAAATCATGAAAAAGAAAAAAATCAATCAAAATCAAAATAAAAAAAAGAAGATCAAAATAAAAAATCATGACTAACTTGCACATTTTCATCATTTTCCCTACCAAATACACTTAACCAATTCCTACACTCAACTTTCTTCACCTTTCTTGTCATTTGGTAAAAAATCATCATTTTGACCAAACACATATACAAACTTCTTTTTTTCTCTCCCAATATTGACTCTCTCGGCTCTCTCTCGAAAGCAAGCCACAAAAGAAAAAAAAAAACTAACTCTCCACTCCCCAACTCTCCCTCTCGACTCCTTCTTCTTTTTCTCCCAATATACTCCACAAATCAAACAAAAAGGGGAAACTAGCAGTCAGGCCATTGAGGTTTAGGAATTTCACCACAAAGCTCAAACGAGTGACTGCAATATTCTAGAGGTATTTCTTTCTTCTTTTTTTCAGTTTTGTTTTTCACATTAAATTCATATTTTGTTGCTTATTTTCTCCTGTTTTTGCTGCCTTGCATTGTTGTTGTTGTATTGTTAAAAATTTGGGAAATGGCATGAACCAGATTTTGGAAAAGAAAATGCTTCTTATATATGCATATTAACTGTTTGATAAAATGCCAAAATGGAAAACGAATTAAAAGCTGAACATTGTGCATGTTTTTTTTGTTAAAATAGATGACCATTTGACAGTGTAGGTCTGAAAATGTGTGGTTATTCAAAAATTTTGGAGTTTTGAGTGTTAAAAGTTTTTGAAGGTTTTTTTTATTTTTTGGACTGTTTTGGGTAAATTTTGTCATATTTATTTTTGTTTTTATCGATTTTAGTTCATAGTTATGTTGTCAAAATCACAAGGAGTGTTGTAGTATAAATTTTATGTTTTTTTTTTTGTGAAGATTTGAGTGTTAAAAAAAAATAAAAATTGGACTGACTTTTACTATTTTGACCACTTTTCTTTCCTTTTTTGTAAAAAATAACTTCGAAAATGGAATCTACGCAAAAAATCGAGTCAGGGGGTATATTTTGAGAAATTTTGGCGACCGAAAAATTTGCCAGCAGTCAGCTGGCCGAAGAAGAAGAAAAGAAATGGATGGGAAGTGGAGGAAGAAGAAAGAAAAGAGAAGAAGAAAAAGATAAGAAGAGAAATAAAAGAATGGGCTAATGTTTTTTATTCTGGTGGGCTGGTGGTTATTTTGGGTTTGGTTTTGAGCATGGATTTTGGTTTATTTCTTTGCGGGTTTCGTTTGGGCTGAAGGGATTTTTGGCACAGAAAATAAACAAAATTTGGCCAGTGGCCTTGTTTCCTGAGAGACCAGAAACAGATTTTCAGTTTAGCCCCTGATCTTTGGAGTAGTTTCACTGTGGCTCAGAATATTTTAAATTTCTTTCAATTAGGTCCTTAAATGAATTGCACTTTGGTCCATGAACTTTATCTTTCATTTAATTTTGACCCCTAAACTTTGGAAAAATTATATTTTTAGCCTCAAAAGTTTTTTAATTTTTATAATTTAGTCCCTAGTGAATTTTGACTCTCTTCATTATGATTGTTTCTTTTCTTTAATAGCTAATTATGCTACTTTTGAATATATTTAACTTGTAATTTTTTAGATATTCTTAAGTTTCTTTATAGTTGACATATTAATGTGAATTTAGTATTTTTATCATTATTATTATTTTCAATTAAATTGATGTCATGATTCTTTTGTTCATTTTGAGTATAAATAGGGCAATTTGACTCCATTTAGTCACCACTTCAAAAGGGAGGTACTCCTATTATTATTATTATTCCAATGTCAATTACGTGCTCTTATGTGCTCCTACGTGTTTCTATTTGTTTATATATTTTTATTTGCTTTATTTATTTGATTTAATTTTCATTCAAAATTTCTTATATTTGTTTAGTTAATTTTTATAATTATTTGAGAGGCATTTAGATACCTCAAAAAAAATGTAATAGATAGGATAAATAGATTTGTTTTATTATATTTTCCTATTTTTAGATTGTAATTGAGTCCCCTATTGTAATATATAGGGTAGATATGATTTTTTTTTATTTTTCCATTTTAGATTGTAGTTAAGTTCCCCACTGTAATAGGTAGATCTTTGCGTGTTTATGTGGCTTATGTGTTATGTGTTTTATCCACTTTCCTTAGGATTTTTGCATCTAGATATTATGTTTATGTGTTATGTGCTACGTGCTCTTACATGTTTATTTGTTTTAATCTATGTCTATCTGTTTTACTATATATTAAGAATGCATGACGTCACCACACTAGTCCAACGCTAGTTGTGGCTTCTTCCTCTGCTTACTTGCTAGTCCAATGCTAGTAAGGATTTTTAGAAATGGGTTAGTCCAATGCTAGACCCTTATGTTGTTCGTGCGTTAGAGTCATTTTGTGTGATATTCATTCCATTTTCATGCATATTTTCATTTTTAGGATCTTTTTTTATTTGCATGATATTCCCTATTATATTATCCCCTATCCTTTATATGTGTTAATCATATCATTTAGAATTGCATCTCATTTAAGAAATTGTAGAATAAGTTAGTTCATTTGTTTGTTCATATTAGGAGAATTATTTTTTGAACATGGATATGGGTGATTATAACTCTTTAGTTTAAATACCCCATCGATTCCTGTCTAAGAAAATTATGTCACGAATTTTTGTTTCCCGCACCCATTATGTTGCATTCCTATTCTTTGACCACTTATATTTAGATATAATTTAAGTTTCTTTTCTTTTAATTTCATCATTCGCATACTCGTGACTCTTTCGAGGAATTATTTTGGCCTTCGCAATCTATGCGATTGGTATCAATTAAACCCTTAAATGGATATTTTGTCCCTTTCATCGTTCTTCGTGAATGTGATGAATAGTTTATTTATTTACTTATTCGTATCGCGCTTTGCATTAGGGGTGAGGAAATATCACTTTAGAACCTTCACGCGTGTTTTAATTATAATCCCCCCCTCAAAAGGAAGCACTTCATACGTGCATGCATTAATTTCACCCTATTTTTATTTTTCTCGTGGGCACCATCTCACATTTCCTTGTAAGATTAGGATCGATTGCCTTAGGTATGCGGATGGTGTGCCATGTGCCCATAGCGATGCCTAAGGGATCACTCAAGTCACCGACCGAAAGTTTTGGGATTGATGACCCTTTGCCTCTTGGTCTGAAGAATTGGGAGCCTAAAACCTTATCGAATCTAGATTCATTAGTGAGTCAAATCTCATGCATCCATATTAGAAATTACCTAGAATAGAGTCAACTTTACCCAATTAGTGATACTAGACATGAGGGGAGGGATTCCACCCCTCTTTCTTTGCTTTCTTTACTTTCCATTCTTGTATAATTTATTGTTCAAACGTGCTATGTGTTATTTGTTGAACTAATCTCTCTTTGTTTTCTCTTTTTCTGCATACACAAACCTTAGAAATAAGAGTCTTGGCATGGTACTCGTTTAGGATAAGACCGCCTTTTATATTAAGCACGTTTAAATTGCATACGCATATGTATTGCACATCATTTTAGGCCTATCCCGACATTTAAATGGGGCACTTTAGGTCATATTTTGATTACTGCATTGTATATTTAATACGCTTTAATAAACTGTCATCATGCATCAACCATAAGGGGAATGCCACATAGGGAATCCCACATTAGAAATAAACCACCCTGTGTCTCGGATATGTAATCCAATGAGACTTGCATGTTTATATTTTTGTACTATCCAAAGGGATAGTGCACAAGGTAAGGTAGGATCTGGTCCCTTCCACGATGACGACATTGAGAATGATGGAGCAGCTTTTGCGCATTAGAATATGAGCCTCTAATAATCATTTTTTTGGTCATTTTGTCAAAGTTGGTAAAATTCCTTACATAAAGGACATTAAGTTGAAGAAATTCACAAATAATTTCTCATTGTTGAGATGATAAATATATCAAGGCCAAATCTTGATTTTAGAAGGCTCATAGACTAATGTATTGCAACAAAATTTGTGAGTTTTGAAACTAAAAATGGGAGAGCAATCCAATCGATTTTTGAATAAATCGTCAATTCTATCCAATCCATTTGACCAATTTATTCATTTTTAGGACAATACAATCAATTTTGAATAAATCATCAATTCCATCCAATTCATTATTTATTTAGTCAATTTTTTTTAATAAATCCTCAATTTCATCCAATCCATTTGATCAGTTTTATTTACTTTTAGGATAATCCAATCAATTTTTGAACTAACCATCAATTTCATTCGATCCATTTTACCCGTTTATTCTCTTTTAAAGTTTCGATCTATGGTTCATCGAAGAAACTAGTCGAGACATTTCAATCCTTTCAAAAAATAAGTTTTTCACACTAAATTGATTTTTAATATCATTTTATGTGTCAATCAAACCAATCAATCCATTCAGACTTTGTCCTCATTTTGTTATGACAAATTGTCTCTTATCACTCCAATTAGTCAAATTTTTCAAAATTGTCTTTTATTCGAATCTCAATAAATCGGATCCATCAGATATTGTATGGTGCCTACCCCAGAGGATTGCATTTTTCATGCTAGGCCAACCCTTGGTATAAAAGGGTTCTCCCATAGGACATGCATACCGATTTTACAGTTTTACTTACTAACTCTGAGTATTTTTCTTTTATTTTTCTCCATCCTTCATATTTATAAAAGATGTTTCAATAGAGTAAAAATATTTTTCCTAATATCTGATAATATTTTTGGTCTAATAAATTTTGAAAATTACAAGTGTTACTTGATTTTTGGATAGATCCTACAATGAAAATAATGAAAATCCCATATGAAAATACCAGTCTAAAGTATTTCAAAAATCTCTTGATTCATTGTTTCTAATACATTTTGTCTCAACAGATAGAAAGAAAGTGTATATATATATATATATATATGAAAATGTATTTTTTAGGATTTTTTTTTCTCATATGTATTATATTTGAGTATAAAATTTTTTTTTTCAAACATTTGAATAATGAATTTTTTATCTAGATAATTATTGTTTTGTATATATTCATTCTTTATTTGCTCATTGGGAGATTTCATGATGGATTTTAAGAAATAAGTCTAAGTTGAGATTTTTCGACCTCTTACCTGAAAATTCACGAGTGTATGTTTAATTTTTTGAAATCTTTGTATACACTAAATTTGTGGTCTAAACTATTCAATGAGAGTAGTTGAAAACAAAAGGAGTCACTCAAATTTGATAGTTTGTCATAAAAGATCAACCCCGACACTTTTCTTTTTTTCATTTTTGTCCACTTCTATTGAACCTCCAAAGTCAGTCGCATTGGTTAACTAGCTTCAAAGTGAGACAATTTTTATCGTGAAAATGTCCAGTGTGTCTAATCAGATTCAATCAACATCTGAGTGAAAGCAAAAATGTACATTACTTCTTATTTGTTTTAAAAATTTGGAATGATACTTTAGGCTTTCGTTTCTCTATCTATACAGATTTTATCATTTGTTTTTTCATTTGAGACTCTAAAAAAAATAAATAAATAAATAAAGTTTCGTTTTAAATAAAAGTCTCAATGATCGTGACTCTACATGGAAAATTTTTCAAATGTCAAAAGGGGATGGATTCTCCCAATGGGCTGTCCTTTACTTTGGTTGTCATGAGAAATAAGAATGATGCTTTGGCCATCGTTTCTACTATCTAAACACTTTTTATCCTTTGCATCCTTATTTGAACCTAAATTGGTGGTTGATTTCAAAAACACTTATGATCGCACCCCCACACTGGGGAAGAATATTTGAGAATTGAAAAAAAAAAAAGAAGAGAAGAATTACAAGTTGGGGAAATTTGACTCTGTCATTGATATTTTGATCTTCAATTTTGGAAAGAAAGAGGGGCCATCTATACTCCAAAAATTAGGGAGTTTTCAATTCTATCATTGACATTTGGGATCTCAGTATTGGTAAGAAAAAAATGAAAGAAAGAGGGAGAGAGAGAAATAAAGAAAAATGTGAAAAAAAGGAAAAGGAAAAATGATGAAATGAAAAGAAAAAAATGCAAAGACATCCAATGCTGAATTCCCTCTAGTGATTGATATTCCCTCTAGTGATTGA
Organism: Coffea eugenioides; assembly: GCF_003713205.1. NCBI lineage: Eukaryota > Viridiplantae > Streptophyta > Magnoliopsida > Gentianales > Rubiaceae > Coffea > Coffea eugenioides. The sequence continues at coordinate 27,115,757 of NC_040040.1, read as the reverse complement.
TAAAAAAAAAAGAGAGGAGTCAAAATGGGGTCCCAGATTTTGAGTCCAAAATTGGGGCAATTTTTGGGAAGGAATGCGATCTTAAGTGTGTTGTCTTTGAAAATTTAATTTCTTTTAACTATCGTTGTCAAGCCACATTACAAGCTCATAAAGTCCATTGCTAACTTATCTTTCATGACAATTTGAAGTAAAAATCTTGCCTCTAAGGAACCTATCAATCACTCGTGATCATAAGGCCATAACTTGTTTCCATCTGTTTAGCTATCGTTTCTACCCATACATTACAAGCCTATGAAGCTTATATGTTGACTGAGTTTTCTCAAGAAATAAGAGTGATAAAAATTGGATTTCACCAAGATGTGATATTGAATGGGTAAGACACAATTTGGGCACAAAAAAAAAGAAGACAAATCCTGATATACCATCTCCCTGAACCACCTCAGAATCATGAATAATACCCATTTGATTGGTCCTAAAAGATGAGCTAACAAGAAGGGAACCATTTTCCCTCAACACCGATCCCAAGATAAGGAAAAGATCTTTTGCAATTTGGTCTTATTTTGAGAGATTTATCATGAAATTTTCTATATGAGTTTGGATATCACATTTAAATTTTTCATTTGAAAAATGTAGTTTCTATTCACATTACATGTGATTATTTTGCAACTAAAATAAGTCCAAACTAGGGCAAATTTTTTGTAATATATTTGTGAGATTTCAGCAAATAAGTTCAAATTGGGGCAAAATTTTATAATACATTTGTGGGGTATGTCCAAGGTCAAGTATATTTTTCAAAATTTGATAAGTCAATACTTTGCATGAACCTTAATTGTTACATCATTGCTAAAAAAAAAAAACAAAAGGGAAAAGAAAAGAAAAAGAATTTTGAAAATTCAAGTGCTTTGAAAAATCCCCCTTGCGCAGGTGTTTATGGTTAAGATCAAGGAAAAGACGCAAGTCAGAATCGTGCAAATTTGGAGGTCAATTGCAAGAAAAAAAGGGGGGGCAATAATGCTACGTTGCAAAGTGAAAAATTGGCTACTTATTCAGAAGGAGTACATATTTCAACAGCCAACTTGTGAAGGAAAAAAAAAAGAGAAAAGAAGAAAAGGAAGAAAAAAAGAAAGAAAAAGTGAAAAAAAAAGAGAGTTCTTCCTTCAATTTTGCAAATTTTTGCTATTGAACTTTGGGAGCATTTCACTTAGAGATTACATTTCTAAGTCGGGGCAACACCTTATGCTTCGAATGGAAGTGATAATACCTGCCAAAATTGAGATCCTATCTTTGCACATTTTGACGAAGGATAAAAAAGAGGTTGAATGTTACCTGCCATGGACAATACTATCAACAAAGGATGGTTCATTGGTTATGACAAGAAAGACAAATCTAGCTTATTTGAAGTAAGGGATAAAGTTTTGAAGCGAATTTTTCCGATTCAAGAGAAGGTTAAAGGAAAGTTTGCTCCAACTTGGCAAGGACCATTTATTGTTCAAAAGGTACTATCCTGAGGCGCTTATTCTCATGGAAATGGATGGACAACTTTTTTTTCTCAACTATCAATACAGGCATGTGAAAAAAAAAATTTCATTTGATTAAAAAAAAATCTTTTTAAATTACTGCAAGAGAGGGTTTAAGGCAGACTTTCTTTCCTTTTTCCATTTCGATATCTTATGCTTAGTTTTTTCCTTTTGACTTTTCAGAATACCTTTCTTTTTCGCTTAAAAGCCCCTTAAGATCACTAATCCCATACTGGGGCAATTTTATTTTTTTGAGAAAAAAAAGAAAAAAAAAAAGAAAAGAGAAGTTCAGTTAGAATTGAACTAGGGAAAAATTTTCATTTTTTATCAGCCCTACATTAGGGCAAAATTCCGAAAGCATGCGATTTCAAAAGTATTCCAAACTCATCATATGATCTGCTTTCAAGTCCTAACCTTCTTGATATACCCCACCTGAACCCAATTGCAAAAGCTGAAATAGTGTCGACCTTCCTCTTTTGCAATATTTTGAAATTTTTTTTTAATTAATTGGCAAATGATGTAAATACAACTTTTCTGAAATATGTCAGAGATAATTGTCTCACTGATGCCACTAATTGTCAAAATATGATTGGATTGATATAGTTGGGTTTAAAATTATCTTGTCTATGCCTCAAGGTGAAAACCTGAAAAGGCACCTTAAAAAAAAACAAAAAAAAAAGAGAAAAATCGAAAAAAAAAGAAAAAGAGGGGGATGGCCTTAGTGAAAATCCGAAAAGTTAAGGTCATCAAGATGAGGTTTTGGAGCACAAGAGAATCATGAACGAAAAGCAAGATCTCGATACTTGAAATATCATTCATTCAAATCTGGTCATCAGAAAAATTGATTTGTAATACAAAGTGAAGTATGGCTGACTGATTCTAGAAAATTGAGAAGATTCAAGACAAGTTGCAGCACAACTCTTGGGGAGCAGTTTTGACATCAAAAGATCATACTTGCATGGTTTTCAAGGCCAAAGGGATCACAGGGGATCACATAGTGGCGGCATTATATGATTACTCTTTCTGCCTTCTCTAAAGCATGAAAAATGTGGCCTTTGTTAAACATGATTTACACTGGAGCAAATATCAAAAGGAGTGAGCTCCAATTTTGGTAATGCATTCCAAATCGGTTTTGAAAAAAAAAGAGTAAAAAAAAAGGGAGCCCTACACCGGAGCAAATTTTGAAAAATTGCGATTTCAAAAGTTATTTCAAGAGAATTGGTTTTATCCCACTGACTGTTTTTATTTTCGGCAAGTTTGGATTTTATCCCACTGATCGTTTTTAATTTCGTTGGGTTTGGGTTTTATCCCACCAATTTCGACAGGTTTGGGTTTTATCCCACTGACCGCATTTATTCTTGGCAGGCTCGGGTTTTATCCCACTGGCCATTTTTTATTTCGTTGGACTTGAATTTTATCCCACTAACCTCGGCAGGTTCGGGTTTTATCCCACTGATCGCTTTTAATTTCGTTGGACTTGGGTTTTATCCCACCAATTTCGGCGGGCTTGGGTTTTATCCCACTGATCGTTTTTATTTTCGGCAGGCTTGGGATAAAACTGACTGTTTTTATCTTCGACAGGTTTGGGTTTTATCTCACTGACCATTTTTATTTTCGGCAGGTTTGAGTTTTATCCCACTGACCGTTTTTAATTTCGTTAGGATTGAATTTTATCCCACCAACTTCGACATGCTTGGGTTTTATCCCACTGACTTCTTTTATTTTTGGCAGGGTTGGATTTTATCCCACTGATCGTTTTTAATTTCGTTGGCCTTGGGTTTTATCCCACCAACCTCGGCAGGTTCGGGTTTTATTCCACTTACCATTTTTATTTTTGTTGGGTTTAGGTTTTATCCCACCAAACTCGGCAGACTCGAGTTTTATCCCACTGACCGTTTTTATTTCGTTGGGTTTGAGTGTTATCCCACCAACCTCGGCAGGCTCAGGTTTAATCCCGCTGACCGTTTTTATTTTGTTGAGCTTGCGTTTTATCCCACCAAACTCGGCAGGCTCGGGTTTTATCCCACTGACCGTTTTTATTTTGTTGGGTTTGGATTTTATCCCACCAACTTCAGTAAGCTCGGGTTTTATCCCACTGACCATTTTTATTTCGTTGGACTTGGATTTTATCCCATCAATATCGGCAGGCTCGAGTTTTATTTCATTAACCGTTTTTATTTTGTTGGGTTTGGATTTTATCCCACCAATCTTGGCAGGGTCGGGTTTTATCCCACTGACCGTTTTATTTCGTTGGATTTGAGTTTTATCCATAGTTATTAAACTCGGTCCGGAGAGGAGACCGGCAAAGGAGGTGGGTCAACGGGTCACTGGTTCAACCGGTGGGTGAGTAGTTGAACCAGTGGGTCACTAAATATATTTAAATATTATATCCTATAAATTTTGATATAGGATATATGATATAAATTGTAATAAAAAATGTCATAACAAATATTCATTTAATTTAATTTGCTATAGAATATTTAATTCATATAAGAATCAACAAAACATAAATTTAATTAGTAATCCACCAAACTTCAAGTGTAAAATTTTATATGTTTACTGTAATTATCTAGGTTATTTACGAATTTTAAGTATAAAAAATTATTAAAAACAATATTTGTCTTTAAAATAAATTATGTAATGTGTTATTTTTTAAATCTATTTTTATAATTTATAGAATATAGGGGTCATAAGTTTTATTAAAAGATTCTAAATAAATTTATTTTGGAGAATTAAAAAAAATACAGATAAAATTAACAAAACGTTGATATAGCATAAGAATGACCATTAATCAACAAGTGACAAAGTGGCCTGGTGGTGAGTATTTCATAAACAAGACCAAAGGCCTTGGGTTCGACTCCAAGCAAAGGCTTGGAAATACCTTTTTTCCTCAAAACCGATTGCCCCACAAAACCGGCCAGGTTTTTGGTTTAATCCGGCTGAACCGCCGGGTCGTTGAAAAGCCAACGGTTCACCTGCATAAATGATCTAATTAGAGAACCGGCCCAGTTTAATGGCCGGTTCACTGAGTTGACCGGTCGAACCGCCGGACCAGGCCGGGTTTAATAACTATGGTTTTATCCCACCAACCTTGGTAGGTTCGGGTTGTATCCCACTGACCTTGGACCAAGATTTTATCCCACCAATCTGTTATTCATTGACAATCAAATTTAATTTTTTGTTGGTGAGTCTCAGCGTCTGGCGCGCACCCTTCTACCTCCTCTTTCTGAAAATCAAATTTAATTTTCTGCTGAAGTTTTGAGAGCTCAGACCTCTTCGACTTTGCAATGATCACAGATGGTCAATGCACTCGTTTCATTGTGGTTCACTGGTATTTGAACTACGTTTGAGCTGATTCTCGTGGCGGAATACGTAGGGAACTCTACATGAGTTCGGTCACTTATTTGATAATTTTATTTTATCTTTTTGTTCAATAGTTTAGTCAAGTGTTGGCTTGTTTATTTTAGTTCAGGCGCAGGTAGAAGAAGCAGGTGAGCATTTTGGTGTCTATGTCTTTATCTTGAGTTTTTTCGAAACTCTAGACAAAGAGAGACAAGCTGTAGACACCAAATTTTTACCAAATTTTGTCAAATTTTTATGTGATGAGTCATTTATTTTCTTTCATTTTAATGTATATTTTTCTCATTTTTTTGTAGGTTTATTTTAAGAAAAGAAAATCATGAAAAAGAAAAAAATCAATCAAAATCAAAATAAAAAAAAAGAAGATCAAAATAAAAAATCATGACTAACTTACACATTTTCATCATTTTCCCTACCAAATACACTTAACCCATTCCTACACTCAACTTTCTTCACCTTTCTTGTCATTTGGTAAAAAATCATCATTTTGACCAAACACATACACAAACTTCTTTTTTTCTCTCCAAATATTGACTCTCTCGGCTCTCTCTCAAAAGCAAGCCACAAAAGAAAAAAAAAAAACTAACTCTCCACTCCCCAACTCTCCCTCCCGGCTCCTTCTTCTTTTTCTCCCAACATACTCCACAAATCAAACAAAAAGGGGAAACTAGCGGTCAGGCCATTGAGGTTTAGGAATTTCACCACAAAGCTCAAACGAGTGACTGCAATATTCTAGAGGTATTTCTTTCTTCTTTTTTTCAGTTTTGTTTTTCACATTAAATTCATATTTCGTTGCTTATTTTCTCCTGTTTTTGCTGCCTTACATTGTTGTTGTTGTATTGTTAAAAATTTGGGAAATGGCATGAACCAGATTTTGGAAAAGAAAATGCTTCTTATATATGCATATTAACTGTTTGATAAAATGCCAAAATGGAAAACGAATTAAAAGCTGAACATTGTGCATGTTTTTTTTGTTAAAATAGATGACCATTTGACAGTGTAGGTCTGAAAATGTGTGGTTATTCAAAAATTTTGGAGTTTTGAGTGTTAAAAGTTTTTGAAGGTTTTTTTATTTTTGGACTGTTTTGGGTTAATTTTGTCATATTTGTTGTTGTTTTTATCAATTTTAGTTCATAGTTATGTTGTAAAAATCACAAGGAGTGTTGTGGTATAAATTTTATGTTTTTTTTTGTGAAGATTTGAGTGTTAAAAAAAAAAAAAAAACTGGATTGACTTTTGCTATTTTGACCACTTTGCTTTCCTTTTTCGTAAAAAAATAACTTTGAAAATGGAATTTACGCAAAAAATCGAGTGTGGGTATATTTTGAGAAATTTTGGCCACCGAAAAATTTGTCGGTGGTCGGCAGCGGTGTCGCCGGCAACTGCCATGGCCACCAACTGAAGCTTCTTCAGCTAGCCGAAGAGGAAGAAAAAGAAACGGATGGGAAGTGGAGGAAGAAGAAAGAAAAGAAAAGAGGAGAAATAAAAGAATGGGCTAATGTTTTTTATTCTGGTGGGCTGGTGGTACTTTTGGGTTGGGTTTTGAGCATGGATTTTGGTTTATTTCTTTTCGGGTTTCGTTTGGGCTGAAGGGATTTGTGGCCTAGAAAATAAACAAATTTTGGCCTAGCGGCCTTGTTTCCTAAGAGACCAGAAATAGATTTGCACTTTAGCCCCTTATCTTTAGAGTAGTTTCATTGTGGCTCAGAATATTTTAAATTTCTTTCCATTAGGTCCTTAAATTAATTGCACTTTGATCCTCAAACTTTATCTTTCATTTAATTTTGACCCCTAAAATTTAGAAAAATTATATTTTTAGCCCCAAAAGTTTTTAAATTTTTGCAATTTAGTCCCTAATGAATTTTGACTCTCTTTATTATGATTATTTTTTTTTCTTTAATAGCTAATTATGCTACTTTTGAATATATTTAACTTGTAATTTTTTAGATGTTCTTAAGTTTATTTATATTTGACATATTAATGTGAATTTAGTATTTTTATCATTATTATTATTTCCAATTAAATTGGTGCCATGATTCTTTTGTTCATTTTGAGTATAAATAGGGTAATTTGACTCCATTTAGTCACTACTTCAAAAGGGAGGTACCCCCTATTATTATTATTATTCCAATGTCAATTACGTGCTCTTATGTGTTTATATATTTTTATTTGCTTTATTTATTTGATTTAATTTTAATTCAAAATTTCTTATATTTGTTTAGTTAATTTTTATAATTATTTGAGAGGCATTTAGATACCTCAAAAAAAATGTAATAGATAGGATAATTAGATTTGTTTTATTATATTTTCCCATTTTTAGATTGTAATTGAGTCCCCTATTGTAATATACAGGGTAGATATGATTTTTTTTTTATTTTTTCATTTTAGATTGTAGTTAGGTCCCCCACTATAATAGGTAGATCATTGCGTGTTTATGTGGCTTATGTGTTATGTGCTTTATCCGCTTTCCTTAGAATTTTTGCATCTAAATATTATGTTTATGTATTATGTGCTACGTGCTTTTACATGTTTATTTGTTTTAATCTATGCCTATCTGTCTTACTATATATTAAGAATGCATGACGTCTAGGGCTGCAAACGAGCCGAGTCGAGTCGAGCTTTGAGTTAATTGAGCCGAGCCTCGACTGAATTTTACCAAGCTCGAGCTCGACGAGCCGGCAATTTTCGAGCTCGAGCTCGACTCGAATCAAGTCGAGCCGAGCTCGAGCTTGAAAAAATAAAAAATAATTATTTTATTTTTAAAAAAATAAATAAAATATTAATTTTTTTCTTAATAAATAATAAAATATTAAGGATATATACGTAATTTTATTATGAAAATAAAAAATAAAAAATATATATATTTAATAGACGTAATTTTATTATTAAATAAAAATAAAAATAAAAAAATATATATATACTCAAACTCGCGAGCCGGCTCGCGAGCTAACGAGCTTAATATTCTGAGCTCGAGCTTGACTCGAGCCGCTCGCGAGCGGCTCAATTCGTTTGCAGCCCTAATGACGTCACCACACTAGTCCAACGCTAGTTGTGGCTTCTCCCTCTGCTTACTTGCTAGTCCAATGCTAGTAAGGATTTTTAGAAATGAGTTAGTCCAATGCTAGACCCTTATGTTGTTCGTGCTTTAGATTTATTTTGTGTGATATTCATTTCATTTTCATGCATATTTTCATTTTTAGGATCGTTTTTCATTTGCATGATATTCCTTATTATATTATCCCCTATCCTCTATATGTGTTAATCATATCATTTAGAATTGCATCTCATTTAAGAAATTGTAGAATAAGTTAGTTCATTTGCTTGTTCATATTAGGAGAATTATTCTTTGAACATGGATATGGGTGATTATAACTCTTTAGTTTAAATACCCCATCAATTACTGTATAAGAAAATTATGTCACGAGTTTTTGTTTCCTACACCCATTATATTGCATTTCTATTCTTTGGTCACTTATATCTAGATATATAATTTAAGTTTCTTTTCTTTTCTTTTCTTTTAATTTCATCATTCGCATACTCGTAACTCTTTCGAGGAATTATTTTGGCCTTCGCAATCAATGCGATTGGTATCAATTAAACCCTTGAATGGATATTTTGTCCCTTTCGATATTTTATAAATTTAGATTTGTATCCATGTTGGAAACATCCAAATGTGATAAAATTAAGGGTTAGATTAGAAAATTTTTGACTAAATCTCGCAACTAGTTTAGACTAGGTTAAAAGGGTGCCTTAAGTTTGAGTTAATCAAACCTTTGCCTTCCCTTTTTTCAATCGTGACTTCCGAACCCATTTTCTCTTATTTTTCAAAGATCTGGAGTTGTCGAAAAGGGTTTTATTTTATTTTATTTTATTTTTGTCAAAAAAACACTTTTGGGTGATTTGGTACACCCAAACTCAATACCAAGTGGCAACTCCTCTTTTTTCTTAAAAACCCTTTTAGACTAAATTTTGGACCCAAATTGTCTTATTATTTAAAGTCCCATTTTAGGTCCCTTTTCACTTATTTTTAAATAAATCACATCTTTTGTAAATACTTTATTTCCATCACGAAAAATGGGGCGCGACAAACACACATCTTATTCACTGAAAATTACCTTGGTATTGAACAGCTTTGGGCCTGGGAGCGAATCCCACTTATTCGTCTTGATATACATTCTTGATATGAGGTTGGAGATTACCGAAGAGGTGGGAGATGGGCAGATGATCGTTTAGATTATGAGCCTCCTGGTCAGCCTGCGGTGTATTATCGAGAGCAGATAGGGTTGCTAAGAATGAATCGGGTATGTTATTATTTTGTGGATAATTATTATTTGCATTTCGCTGAATTTCTATTCAAGGCAATGAGGATTGAATATCTATTTTTCCTGTTCTATCAGTTCATCTGGATGCCATATAGTGGTGATATACTGCCATCTCTACCTGCGTATTGCAGACGGGGAAAGCATATATGGCGAGCAAAGGTCCCTTTGATATTTTGACACATAGTTGAGTTTCATTGTCCAGATCGAGTGATGCGTCAGTTCGGCATGGTACAAAAAATTCTTGAACAAATTGACACTGATCATAAGGCTTTGCACCAACTTGGTCTAGCTGGATTTCTAGGAAGAAATTAGGCTCAGTTTTATAAGAGTTGGATAAGTTATTGGGATCGACGCTACGAAGCTGAGGTCCAGGGACATCCTACAAATACATTCAGACCTTTAGAAGAGTATCTCAGATGGTACCACCGCCACACCATCTTGTACATTACGTCTTCTATCCATCAGCAGACGCAGTCCGGGCACATGCTCTACGGAGTATTAGGACAACTTGAATATCTGGTAATTACTACTCCTACAATTTTCACTCCGTCAATATGTATGCTTTTTGCTAGCATTTCCTAGTCAATCTTGTACACTATATTAATTTGTCTATTTTCTTTATATCAGATGGATACCATGCAGTGCATTGGACATCAGTCGTATGAAGCCCTCAATCTTGATGACTCAGGACATGTTTTTCACCCGCGTCTTTTGACGATCGTGGATGGTGGTGCATTTGGGTCTATGCAGCACCTTCAACAATACGATCGTATGAAAGTTGGTGATTGGGACCCATTTAAGACCCAAACACAGTCTCAGCATGTTCCCTATGAGAGGCCAATTGGACATGTCCCTCATCAAGTTCGACCATCTACCAGCGGAGTTAGACGACACAAGCATGGCTTGCATGATGAGGACGACAACGAAGCAGAGCATCGTGACCCTGAAGTGGACCCTCAAAATTGCACTAGGCCGACCGGTACACATTTTTCTACATCACTACATACACTGATTTCGACTTTGCCACAATTTACACAATTGCCACACTTTCCTGTTTATGGTACACAATTCACTCCTTTCCCACACGTACCTACGTTTGGTTCACCATTGACGCCTTTGCCCGTACCTGCATTTGGTTCACCATTCACGCCTTCGCCGCATATACCTATATTTGGGTACGATGCCACTGTATCAGGGGGTTCCTTACGTGCAGACCTTAGCCAAATATATGATTTGATTGGTGCTACGGGAGGTGGTTCTACTACTGTAGATCTTAAGGATTATTGCACTCTTGGTCAGACTATGTTCATGCCTACTCAAACCCAACCAATGGGCATGTCAGGACATGCTGTTCCAGGAAATTTTCACGACTATCGTTCCAAAGACACTAATGATAGTGATGGGACAGCTGAGTCAACAGGCGAGGATACCCTTGTCTCTGATAACACAGATGAAGATTATGGCCCATCTACTGCTGTTCCACAAGTTCCTGCGCTAGTTATCGGAGACGAGTGCAACGTAATCGTCAGAGAAGGCCTGCTACTAGATATTGTTGTTCCCTGACGATACCTCAGGAGAAGGATAAGGTCAAGGCTAAGGGTAAAGGCAAGAAAACTGTGAGGCATTGATATTATTTTGTCTTCGACGATGTTTTATATCTCATCCATTTAATGCATTTCACATGACAATTAATTTAATTTGGTTGTCTACTTTTTCTGTTTAATCCAATCACTTTCAATTTGAATAACGTTAAACATTTTCAAAATAGAGAAGTACAAGTTATTTTATTAAACCCTATAATTGGATAGAAGGGTCCCTATAGGATAATACCTATAAAACAAATAACTACTAGTTGTTTTACAGCTATTTTAATTGATTAAATTATTTAAATTAATTATCGTATACCAAATAATGACACGCAAATAATTCTTCATTTCTACAAATATGTTATTAATCTTTTTATATGATTACATTTTATATGAAAATTTAAATATATAAATCGTAATTCGTATTATAATTTTTCATTTTTTGACACAATTACGGTTCCTTTAACATTCTGTGTGCATTATACATAATAAAGTTGAAATTAACAAATCATAATAATATTAAGCAATACTTTCATCCATTACGCAATCACTTAAACTTAAATCATATTATTAAATCATTTTCTATATTTAACAAATCATAATAGTTACGCATGTTAAATAACTTAAGCTTGCTAAAATGGTAAACATTAATTCTTTAAGAAACCCCTAAATCCTTTAACAAATGGATCAAATTTTTTAAACTTAGTCTCCTTTAAAATGCTAAAATTCTTGCGAGCCCAATGTTTGTTTTTAAAATTTTGTCAAACTGTATGCATTGTTTTTAAAAATTTTGATTTTAAATAATTTTTACAGAAAAATTTTTGCCGAATTCCCAATTGAATTGTACAAAGATTTTTTTTTTTAAAAAAAAGCATTTCTAAATCGCCTGGCTGAAGGATTTTTTATAAAAAAAAATTCTAAATTATCTGACCGTCGGTCCTACATGGCGCGACGGCCAGGAAGATTTTTTTTAAAAAAATTCTAACCTCTCTGGCCATCGATCCTACATGGCTCGACAGTCAGAGTCGCGACGGTCAGAAAATTTCTAACATCTCTGACTATCGCTCCTCCATGGTGCGACGGCCAGAAGGACTTTAAAAAAAAAAAAAAATTTGCTAACCGTCGCGCCACATAGGAGCGATGGGCATAGATTGATACCAGGCAGCCAAGGATCCATATTTGACCAAACTTTTTGTCAACTATTAATATTCTAATCAATTAGCCAAAAGTCCGAAAGCTCCATTTATTTTTTGAGACATATTTGGACTTGTTAAAACACGACTCATAGAATTCGATCGACGCCCGAACTACTATGGCAGGAGCATAGGAAATGATTATAGATGAGAATGAACAGAGAAAAGATTAAATGCGAACTTTTGTAACAATTGAAAAGGAGCTTATAATGTTTTATCTGATGGCTTTCTTTGAAACCAATTGAACATTATTTTAGCAATATAAATCAATTGAAAAGAAATCTGTTTCCATGTTTGAGAAATCTTTTTGATGTTTGTTTCCTATAGCCTAGGAAACGTAAATATGTTCAGATATAACCTGCTGTACCTCATGCAAGTTTACAGAGAAAATCAATTTTTTTTTAATTTTTTTAATTTGGTGATTGTTACTGCGGTGGCAGAAGATTATAGACCCATCTTGACATTTGGATCCTCATTGCCCAGAATAATAGTGGGCCGTTTTTTTTCAATAGATACATAAGATCTCCAAAAATAAGTCACACTTAATCTGCATGATAACTGGCACTCCTAAAGCCCAAAAAAGGGTTTATAGTCATTTTTTGCTGCATGTCGATTATTTTTTATCTGCTCGAAAATAAATGTGGCTCCGTCACAAAAAAAAATTACAATCAACTAAAGCTACTTTTTGGTAGATTTTCTGTCTTAGGTTTTTTGGGTATTTAAAAATCCAAATCCTACATGCAAAAGCAAATAAGAATACCAAAAACCTAATTATTAAAATCAGAATCTATAATCAGATGAAATAATTTACTAGAACATGCTCCGGAAACTTTCATTATATTGAGTTTTAACAGATGAAAACACACACACACACACATGAATAAAGACACATCATGTAAAGATATAGTAGACATATATTCTAACTTTCTATATTCGTTATTTGTTTAAATAACGATAACAATATCAAGTAAACTCACATTGAGACATGAATAAAACGTAGAATGAACGAAAAACTTGTACATTATTAAGATTAGAAACTGAACGTCCTACTCATTTTTCTTTTAACCAAATTTTAAATTATGCTACCTGTAATTGAATAAATTGGTTGAAACTCTACTATCTTGACATACTTTATTGAACTACTACAAACCAATGAAATAGGATCATTTGTAGGAAAATCTATTTAAGTTTCGTTTATTGACTTCTAAATTCAAACCATGCCCCATCCTTCAATTTGAAATTTGTGTCATGCCCTTTTGTGGTTTAATTAAAATTTTTTCTAATATAGAAATAAATAATTTATAAATTTGACATCAGAGAAATGTGCCAAATACCAAGTAAAAATTTATGTAGGCCTTTTGCGCATTTTTGACAAATTATTATAAGGTACAATTTTTTCCCCACCGAGGGTCAACAGGAGCCATTGCTGCTATTTCCAGGGTTTCTTGGAATCAGCGTTTACCAATTTTTATATTGACGCAACTTGGTGAATATTTGTCTTTTCACTCAACCAACTGTTCAAACTAGAAATGTGAAAATAGTTAAGTATTAACCTTCCTTCAAAAGGGGGAAAAAAAAGAAAATAAGTAACAATAACAAAAAATGTAGAAGTGGGATGTCGGCAATGCCCTATTGGTACATGGAACCCACATCCTTTCGAAAGTCAACATAGCAGATTTGGAGGCCACGTCATTAGTTGATACAAGGATATCCAACTAAATTTGGTACATAATAATGTAATATATCAATCTCTCTCCCAATCTCACCCTGCTAATGATCAAAAGTAACAATCAGGAAGATTTAATCAAGAAATGAACTTGTTTTAGGTAAGTTAGGCCATGAAATGGGATTTAAAATCCCTCTTTGAATTGTAGGTCTGGAGTTTAAATATCGCGTCCTACATTAAAAAAATTAATATCTTTTTAATCTAGATGAGTCTATCTTCTTTCTAATTCCTTGTACAATGTAATTGGAGTCTCCTTCCCTATAGAATTAATTTTGTCGGTTGATGAAAAAAAGGAAGATTTAACCAAGAAAAGTTGTGAGCAAGGCTTAGCACAAATGGCTAAATTAAAGCACATATCTTTTTCAAACACTACATCATTGTTTAATAACTGCAATTTGTTGCTGGTACATCTCATACCCTATGCCTCACCCTTCTCACAGCTACCTAAATTCATGTACTAAGATAACCCAAAAGTATTCATGGCATTGGGAGCCACTCATTAGGGATGAATGATGATATAGTCATGTCAGACGGATGGTTAACCACCACTTCATGCATCTATAAATCTATAAACACCCCACATTACGTACCAAATTAGGCAACTAATCTCTTCATTTTTGTCACTAGCTTGCTTGGCTTCACCACTTCCCCCCCCCCCCCTTACTACTTTCTCTTTTATTGGCTTAAGTATTAAAATGGCTCTAAAACTACTACCTCATTTCTCCTCTTTTTTGTCTTATTTTTGCAAGATCGTGTGATTTGGACCTTTTCTGTATTGATACTCAACATTAACGATGTAAAAAAGTGCAGAGAGAAGAGGACTCAAAGTAGATGTAACTAACTAAAGAACCATAAGTTGAGGTCCCGTGAACTATTTTGTTTCTTCCACTACCAGAAGTTAGGGTTTTACATCCATTTCAAAGAACATGGTTTGGTTTTTCTTTCTTTTTCAAAATTTGAAATTTGTTGCAAGTGAATAGCTGATTAAGGTCTAACTGAAGTAGAGACTTAAGGTCCATTGACTTAATTATGATGGTTCAATTGACTACATAAGTTTTAAGACCTTGATATTCAAAGAAATGGTTCAGATGAAAGTTGAATGTTGAAGCTATCCCATTTTCCTTGATTATCCGTCACTCGTATGTGAATGTGTGAACATAATACTCTAAAGGACGAAAGAAAAATGGTCAAAAAGTTATTGCAATCCATTATTGTCTTTTGAATGCATATGCTCGAACAATTTTTCTTTTTCTGCTACTATTTGGCTGTATCTGAAAATAGTGGGGACAATAATGCTAGAAAAAGAATGATCCAATACTAATCTGAAGATGCTATTTAATTTGAAAAAGTTAAACACAAAGAAGAATTGATTACAGCTAACCAGTCAAAGATAAAGGTAGCCGCATTTTGCTGTCTTCATAAACAATTTGCATCTACTCATGAACAATACCACTTCCAAGTGACCATTAAGCCATCTAATCAATATTTTTTTTTAAAAAATTAATATTTAAAATATTCAAATTACAGGGAGCATCTTGTACCAAAATATTAGTTTCACTTCATTTCTTCTGTATCTTTTATATGAGCACTTAAATGCTACTTCTATTAGTTAAAGCGATTATTCTTTTTTTTCCTCCTTTTTCTTAGGTCTATTTTCTTTTTTATTGTAATTGTTTCATTTTTTATTCCCGCCAGTGATTGTGCACTGTACCATTTTAACATGTATGAGATAATTTCATTAATTACCCAAATATGAATTGTAATAATTAAGGTAATAAATATATATTCTGAGAAAATTAAGATCTTCAAATATTCTAGATAAAATATATGAATTTGTTGCCTTTCAAAAGATAGGATAATATCCATGAAATAAGTAAATGCTGAACAACTACATTGATGTCAATAATGCTTCATAACTTTAAATTGATAGTGGAGTATATTGAAAGCCAAAACTCAGTGATAAAATAAATGTTTTCATTAGTGTCAAAAAATAAATCTTTTAAAAAGTATCTAAAAATGGAAAAAAAAAACAAGAGAGGAATCATATTCTGAGAAGCAAGTTGGAAGAATAATTCAAAACTGATGGCAACAAAATGGGAAACCTATAGTTGAAATCAAGTTTTCCCTATTAAAAATTGAACTGCTACTACTTTTGTTCATAGCAAATGTCGACCCAACAAAACTAGCCCATATGCTGCTGGGTCAAGTTGAGCTAAGATGTTGATCCAACTAAACTAAAAAAAGAAAAAAATTTGCAAACGGACAATATAAGGCAAGAAGAACCATGAAAAAAAACAGAAAGAAAGAAATAAGGTAAGAAGAGGGGCAGTTTTATCAACCACTATCCATAAATTGATTAGAAAAAATAGTCCAATTTCAATTTTGAAAGTTTCTTCTTTTTTTTTTTCATTTTTTGTACTGTGAAGTGGTAATCGCTGGTGTGATGCAACTGGTCATGCGTATTAATATGAGTCCAAAAGTTAAGTGAATTTGTTAAAATATTATGGAGGAAATTTGACTTCTATGAAACTTCCACTTTGTGTCATCCGACCAAAAATACAAAGACTACTTAGAAGTTGGAATATTTCAATTTCTCAAAGTAAAGGCGATTCACAAGATTGAACTACTTTGACATCTTAATCTTTTATATAAGGACGTAAATAAAAGTTTCGATCAGCATGTTTTTATTGAAGGGTGCTCAAAAAAATTGCTTTACTTGTACTATCGCAAACTTTGAATATGTTACCTCACAAAAGTATATCAAAACCAAAGGATGTATTCATTGACTTTATGCTAGACTCTTCTCACAGCATCTGTTAATATGAAAATTAATGAGCTAGAAAAGACTGTTTATTCTTGGTGGAAGAGGGCTGGGACATTAATGTGACAATCCAAAATTAGGTTTACTTTTTTTTGGGGGGGGGGGGTGGGAGGGGGTAAGGAGAGAGACATATGAACTTGAAATACCATTGAACTTTGTGCAAAATGTAGTTGTCACTCATGTAAACGAGAGATAATGAAATGCATTTTCTGCATGTTAGCAACAAAGATAAAACATGCATTACAATAGTGACAAAGATCATGACATCCCATCTTGTTTCTTTATTATTTTTTCTGCATAGCATTTTGATGTGTGACACAAGTCAGTATCCGAAGATGAATTAGGAGCTCAAAAATGAGCAGGACCATGAGGCTTAGCTAAGCCAAACATGTGATCATGTTTTTTTAGTTGGAATTCCTTTTCTATCATTAATTAGCCTAGACAGCAAGGATTTTTATCCCTCAACCACTCCAAAAAAAAAAAAGGACAATAGGTTCAATGTTGCCAAGGATAATTGCTGAGCTTAAAAAGGTTGGTGCATCAAGGCCGCCAAAGCACCAGTTGTCATGGCATCTGGCATCCATTGTCGGAATTTTATAATTTTTGGCATTTGGGGATTCCTTTTTATAGTAGAATAAGGATACTGTTAAAGAAGATTGTCTATAAGTCCTTCCACCACCTTCAAAGGTCAATTTCATATAATGCATGCATATATTTTGGTCATCAGTCATATTTCAGAATAATTCTATATACGCAATTGATGATGCCAACTAGTACAAGTTTTCTTATACTGTGCATGCTAAAAATTTTGTTGTTTGTCACCTAAAATGGAAATGGTGGATTTGTCCCCCTCTATTTTTATATGTCCATCTCATTTTTCTGTTAATTTTGTTAATTTATGCAAGGCAGGAAAATAATCGTTAGAATTTTGATTGTGTTGAGGAAAAAAAGAAAAATGGAAACGGATAAGAAAAATTTAAAAAAAAGAAAAAAAAAACAGAAGGGGCACTTTTGTCTCTTAAGGTTTAAAATGGAGTAAAATGAAATGGAATTAAAGGGGGCAAAGGGATACAAGTGTGTAAATATTCTTTTTTTGAGAGGGGGGGAGGGGAGGGGAGAAGGATTTTGGGGGGTCAAGTGTAATTTATCCAAATGGAAATGCTTAGTAATTCTTATTTGTTTGAAGGGCTCATGTATTTGTTAAATACTTGTTAAACATGCTATCTCCAATGGGTAGGTGACCCAATTGATAGATGGCAAAAAATTTGCAAGTATTAACCAACTTCCATATCCAGAAATTTTGGGCTATTTTCAAAACCATGCAACAAGGATAAGAAGAACAGATGTTGATTAGTCATCTTTGTGTTTTTTTTAAGGTCGCATCACTTTGATGAAAGACCACAATTCATAGCACTTTCAACATTATTTGATTGCGTGATCTTTCAACAAATTGATTTGAGCTTTATGCGTATACTTTTTCTTTTGTTCATAATATGGCACACTAGCATTGTTTCCACGAGTACAAGACCATGGAATTATTTTATTTTTACTACAAAAATGTTGATGATTTTGGAGACTTGTGGATAAGAATAGAAGATGGTGATGTCTCTTATCCCTTGCTGTCTAATTGAGACGAAGTGACAGCTTCTTTTTAGGGTTCAATTCAAAAAAGACAATTGTAATAATTAAGCACACCACTAGCGTAATAAATTCTTATAAAAAAGAATTCCTCCAAATTTGAAGGTGATATAATCTATGTTATTTATAATATTGGTTAAAAAAAGGTTTAAGAGGTGCAAGGACCCAATACCAAATTTAGGACAGCCAATTGGCCCTTCAGTGAGTGGTCTAGTGTATGATATTGTAACTATAGATACAATCCCATATCCATATTCTTGATTTTAAAGTTAATATGCGTATGCATTTTCCCCTAAAATTAGATTTTCTATTTGTTTCACTGTATCAAGAAGAATTGGTCAGTAAACTGATGAAACCAAAATATGAATAATCTCCCATTTTTATGTTTTGGTTCAGTACCATAGATGATCTGATCAATTTGTACTTGAGTAATCAAAATAATGCCTAAATTCCCATAGCGATAATTGTGTCTAGAGTTATTTTTATTTCTTTAGTATAGACACTGGACCTACAGGCAGGAAAAAGCCTAATCTGATTTTTTTCCAATTTTTTTCACTAAAATATGGAAAGAGGTTTTTGACTAGAAATAGCAACGTTGGGGGTGCTTTCATGAACATCAAACTATTCACTTGGTGACAATTTAGAAAGCAATTTATCTATTTCTTTGGCCATAGCTCTTAGGGTGCGTTTGATAAAATTAAAATTTGAAAACTGAAATCTAAAATCTAAAATTTGAATCCATTAAATTATTGAATTGTTAAGTACTAAATATGATACACTTGAGTGCATATCACATTCAGTAATAAGTGAATAGCTCATCACTTATTTTTTTGGAGTAAGTTTTGCTTAGAAAATTCAGTGTCACTTAATTATTTTAGATGTTCAATTTTTTGTCATCAAACGCATTTCAACATGTTAAGATCCGAATTCATTAAATTTAAGTGTTGAATTGGGTTATCAAACAGGGCATTAGTAAATCAATACTTTTCCATCTAACATCCTTGCAAGCGTATCATGACAATAATGGATTATAAATCCATAACGGTCACCATATACGTGAATGTGCTTAATCGTAAGATAGATTTACATATGTATTTGGCTTGGATTTTTCATCAAGATATCTTGTTTTTATTTACTTTTTAATAATCTTGATAAGGGAATCTGTTATTTCTTCCTATCATTTTGAGAACGAAGGTAATTGTTCTAAACTTTTTATTAAACATCATAACACCTTATTAAAATGAACAACTTTGGCGTATAAATGTTGTGAATGTTGGTGTTTCATTCGTTACAAATATGGCAGACTTGATGAAGCATCAAATTTTAACTTTTTCAAACAGTAAAGAGCAAGAGTGTAGTCTTGCAATCTGTCTGACTACTACAATTTTTCTTGTTCAGGGCCTCCAGGCATTATTTTCATATACTTTGACATAAAAGAATGTGCAGATTTTTCTGTGCCAATTTGTTAAATATAAATTATTGTCACTATCTTTTGATGGTTAGCACTGTACCAAAGTCTTGATCACGCTATAAGGCAATAGCCAACAAACTAACCATTGTAGATGAGGGAGATACAACATGGCTTTACCGTGGTTTTTAAAAATGCCAATAAACTATTTCTACTCTCATTTTCTTCCCCTTCTTGTAATCTTGCTTACTAGAAGATTTACAAATTAATCAACATAAACAGTACCTAATTTCGTAATTAAATAACTAATGGTAACCAAATAGAACGGGAAATAAAATTGACAAATCCACTAATCACTCTTGTCTAGGGATGGCAATGGGGGCGGGTGCCCGCGGGCGCCCGCCCCGCGGGGGGCTCTCGGGGCGGGGGTTGGGGGGGGGGTGGGGCGGGGGCGGGGGGGAATTTTTTCCCCCCGCTTAGAAACGGGGCGGGGGAGTATGCCCCCGCCCCGCCACCCGCAAAACAAAAAATATATATATATAAATATATATATAATTATATATAATATGTAAGTTAATTAGTTATAAACTTATGATAATGATATTATTAGTTAGATGTATTATATAATGTACATTAGTTTATGTAATATAATTGATACATGTCTACTAATATTATGAATAATTATACATGTCTACTAATAGAATTTATTAATTAGTTATACTAAATTTACTAATACATTTATACTAAATTTCTAATTACACTTAATAGAATAACACTTTTTTCTCAAAAAAAAGCACAAACACAATAATGAATTAGTGATTGCATTTGTACTAAAAGTGAAAACTTGACTATTTTAGTTATATTTATTTCATCATATTGGATTGTATTCAAATAACTTCTGTTTGATTGTTTTTATGAGTTTCAATTGTAAAATTACAATGAATAATAATTTGGTGATGTGTTGATATTTTAGTACTTGATTATTTATTAAAATTTAATTATAATAAAATTTTATTAACCCCGCGGGGGAAGCGGGGCAAGGCGGGGGGCGGGGCGGGGCGGGGAGCGGGAGGCGGGGGACGGGGGGAACTAATAGGCAACGGGGCGGGGGACGGGGGATGCCATCCCTAGTCTTGTCTCTTTAGTCTGCATCACATGTCAAGTCCCTTTTATTATTGCTTCCTTGCAAGAAAAACAACCAACAATAAGAGCACAAATATTCGTAAAGATTTCAAATATGGCAAAATTTGTAATCTGATTATTTTGAGAGTATGGACGGTGAAGTGACATCTGTTGTATCATGTAAGATATTTGCTTGATCAAGTGTTGATAAAATGTGATAGAAATTAAACCTCCATGAGCAAGAAATAAGTAGGAACTTGTCGTTCTAAAATGTGTTGCTCCATGGTCTCCAGCTTATCCCCATCTTTTTCCTTTTTCTTTTTCGAGTCAATATTGACGAAAAAATTAAATTTAGGTTGTCATACACTTCCAATTGATGTGAAACCAAAATATATGACTTGCCAACTGAATATGTACCTTTAAAGAAAATGTTGAAAGTACGATGAAGATAAAGATAACAATTCCTGTGGACCTTTTGTTTCTGTCGTTCATGAATATGATTCTTGAAGGCACAGAAAATTTTTCTTGTACCCAGGACTAAAGACAAGTTTTCCTTTCCACGAGGCACCAGGCTTAGGACTTAGGCAAGAAGCTGTAAAGTTATGAAATTTTCTTTTTCTTCTAAGTCGAAAAGTATAGAATGGCAATACAATAGCGGAGAAAATGGATATTAATATCTACATAAATGTTTAATGAATATTATTCATCTTGTACTTTTTTTTAGTAACTTCACATACGTAATATCATGATAATGGCAAAAACAGATTTATTTTTCTAGTCTGATTCTTGCTCCAAATTTGATGTATTTAACTTAATGAATTTAAGAGGCAGATTTGTTTTTCTAGTATAGTTTTATAAATTTCTTAAGGATTCCCATAAAAAGATTCCAATTCTCAGAGGCGCAAGTTACGTTGTTAGTACTAAATAAATACTACAATAAGTTGTTTTACTCTTTTTATTTTTGTGTGGGGGATGGTTTAAGGCCATTATAAGTCAGCATACATAGCTAAGAACTCCAAGTCTAATATCATAGACATTTTCCTTTTCTTCAGAAGCAGTTTTTTTTTCTTTAATTCTTTTGCTGAAATGTGTATGCAATAATGGATGATCAAAGGGTTAATTTCTTTCTTCTTCTTTTTTTTTTTTGGTCCAATGAGAAACCCTAAACCTTATAAAGGGAAAGGTTTAAAAGAGAGAATTTGAGAGTCGAACTAGAGAACTCATGATCACCTGACTAATATCTTTACCACTTAAACTAAGTCCTAAACTTAAAAACTTAAAAATGGGTTAGTTTCGGTTCAAGAATATGAACCTGTTAATGCACCAAAAAAGAATATGAACCTGTTATTCTCTTTGTGTTTTGACAATTTCTATGCGTAGTTTTGGTTCACCCTCAATGCATTACAGAATAAAAAGATAAAAAATCAAGAGTCATAAAACTTTGATGCTTCAAAACGGCAGATGCAAAGAGCTTACAAGTTACATCACGCATCTTTTATTTTAGGGAGTCTGGATAGATGCTTTCGCATCATTCAACAATCTTGAAGAGCAGATAAAAAGTATGCAATAAATTACAGAAAGAGTCAAAAAAGTTAAGCCACTAAACCCTAAAGGACCAAGGGACAATCTGGCTAGCGTAAGCGTGTGAAGAAAAGGAATATATAAATAGATGAGATAAAATGAATAAGGACATTGGAATCTAAAATCGTGCAGGGTCCTAAATTCTAGAGTGATGGCTAGAATTAATTGGTCAATGGGATGCTCAATGGGACGCGTGTGGACTTCTTGGTGGATCCCGTGTTGGTGAGATAGTCTACCTTCAAAGTATGATACTTTCTCCGTCCATAAAATTTATCATTTTTCAAAAAACGTGCAATTTATGTATAGTAATATTAATAGAAAAGATGATTTTTACTTTCCTTTTATATTTTCAGTGGCGGATCATCTTTTATTTGATGTATTGATAATTAAGGGGAATAAGTGGCGAACCACATGAAGGGTGAAGATAAATTTCATTGAAAAATGTGAATTAATTTTTCTAAAATGATAATTAATTTGAAACAAGAAAAAGTGACAAACATGACAAATTTTATGAGACAGAGGGAGTAACTAATTCATAACTTTGTGGTGGTGTACGTAGGGGAATATTTGCAATTGCATGAACCCTAATAAAATCACTTTGGGAAAAATGCCTATTCAATTCTCGAATTTTGCATTTTTTTAAAAAAATAATTTTTACCCTTCAACTATTAAATATATCATTTTACCTTCTGAGTGTTCAAAATTGTTAATATTCCACCTACCTCTAAATGATGTAGCTTTCGTGCTTTCTTTATTGGCTTTGACATCCCAAATGAACTAAGGACGTTAAGTGTACGCTTTAAAAAAAGTTCGACAGGCAAAACAGTTATACTAAACGATTGGAAGGTTAAAAATGTACACATATGATATTTTGAGGGCCAAATCAATTATTTGCCCAATCATGTTACATAAATTGGTAATCTCAGAAAGGCAATGGAAAATGCATTGTCTTGCCATTAAATTCTTCGAACAAAGTCATATGGTAGTTTGACGTTCTGTTGGGGTTTTTCTTCACAATCAAGAATTACATGAAAATGATCTTGATACTTGAAATAATCTATTTTTAGGTCATTTGATAAAGTTTCTTCATTAGTTTTTTTTTTTTTTTTGGTAGAGAAATCAAACTCATGACACAATCATCACTTGGGTTTTGCTTAACCTTTTTACCGTTTGCAATAGCCATATGAAATGAGGGTAGTTTTGAAACATTTTAGCTTTCGAGGAGCTTATCAAGAACTTGCACAAAATCTTTTGCAACAAAAATAGTGGGCTAAAGAGAGTAAATTTTTGTGATCAATATGCTATGGTAAGCAAGTAGTTGAATATAATGAATAAGGTTATAGTACTAAAAAAATTGTTCTTTTGTGACTGAAGGGTACTTTAATTATGAATTTTTCTAATGGTTGCCCTATACACACCTACATTCCATCCAACCTATATATACAAACACACACACACACATAAGTTGGGCTATTTTCTTATCTTATCTAGATGTACTTATTTGTATTTTTCAAAAGAGATTATTTCATATTGTATTTTGACGATTAATATCAAATCTCAAACTGAAGAAAAGTTTATCCATAAGTTAAGTAAAAATAGAATTAGCCACTAATGCTGAAATGTTTTATTTAATAATACTGGAAAAAGGCTATTTTGTCTGAAACATGTTTGTTTGGATTGCTTCATATTTCCCCAATTTTATTTGCTTACATCATCTTTACAATTTCCAATACACCTTTTTATCTTCCCAATATCTTTTTATCTCACATACATCACATCACAAAAAGTGCTACAGTAAAAATATCTCAAATAATCCCAAATAACTTACAGTCCAAACAGACCGCGCGGACCATGCTATCTTCTTACCTGCATTCAATCTATTTGAGCCTAATAGAGGTAATATCATTGATTTAGTCTAATTTTCTTGGACCACTTTACAGCCACTTATATATCGTAGAATAAGCTTATTGTTAGTGTAACATGATTGCTAAACTACATTATGGGAAGATGAGTGCTTGCAATTCAAATTGAAATGGACATGCTTCTCCTACTGGCCTCTCCATTATGAATCCAATACCACAGTGGGAACCAGTAGCCAACTATCAGAAATTGCTAAAGAGAGAGCTTTCAAAAAAAAAAAAAAAAATTGGGGAGAGGAAAGGAAGAGGGGAACTTTTAGAAAGTCACCACTAAAGGTTGTTGTCCAAAATGGAGTGGGATTTGTGCCTTTAGCTTGAGGGTTGGCTGAAGGAAAGATGGTAGACATATTTTAAAAGAAAAATATTACACCTACCCCCTCCTCTTCTTTCTGTCCCCCAAAAAGGCCAATGAGGAAAGGAGTCAAGCAAGTGGATCTAAAAGCCAAAAAGATTTGCCACATACCATAAGTGCAGAACTGCACATCAATAGTTTCAGCCTTCCCTTGATAAGGAAGACCGAATTTGGCTAACTTGCCAGGTATTCTGAAGATTTACTACACTCTCTACACCACAGGAATTGTTCTAAGATCTGCCTAAGTTACAACAAAAAGTAACTGCCTACAAAAGGCAAACTGCTATTATTAGCTTTAATTTGTGTTGATGTCTAGTAAGTTTTTATACATGAGAAACACCTAACAAAGTGCACTCATTCTGTGCAATTTATGTCTGGCCTATCCATGACAATGGGAAATGACTGGAGAGAGTCAAGGGGGTTCAATTAGTCCTCTACAATGAAGGGACATAGAGCAGATCATGTCCTACCCTTCTTTCAGTTCCAGAAAAAAGCCGATGTCTAAGCATCCATTTATATCGCTATTCTCGAAAATAACACACTCCAAGAAGCAGAGTGGCCTCAATGTAAGGATCAAGCAGTTAGATGCAATTCTCTGATGCACCTGCAAGTCAATGCCATATACAGGAAGTATTAGCGTTCTCCAAATTGACTTGCAAAGGAGGATAGACAAAACTGTCTTTGAAAGGCCAGTAGGTTTGGGACCTATCGACGACCCCAGTGCCTATTGAAGTTGCCAGGTCTCATGTTTGGATTCCTATGGCCAAGATTCTGCTTGGGGATATCATGCAACTCCATTACTTGTACCGTTCGCTGCCTCTTGGCTGTCAGAGAATCCATAATCCACCGTTAGACTAAACAGAAACTCTTCAAACAACTAATAGAATCATTGAATCATATACTTGGTGTATCCTTAACTTCAAGCACTTCCAATGGATTTCTCATTTCTGAAAATATTTAAGGTTCAAAGGGGAATGAATGAAAGAACTAACCATTCTCAGCTTCTTGGTAGCGCTCCTGAAGCTTCCTTTTCGAGGCCTCTAGTTTTAATCGAACAGCCACATCATCTGAAGACCTCAATTTCTAGTTTAAAGAAAATGTAATATTGTTAAAAAAAATCAGCAATCCAAACCTATCTAAAGTTAAATGTGGTCAATTATGATACTCACATTTGGCTGAGAAGGCAACTCCCTCTTCTGACTCGTTCCCTTATCAGATTTCTGCTGAGGTTTCATCTGGTATTGATCAACGCTTGGTTTTGCAGGTCTGCCTGGCCCAGATTCATCAAATGAGGGCTTATTTGGTTTTGCCACAGCTGCTTGTTTCTTCATCACGGCTTCCTGTTTCTTTGTTACAGCTTCTTGTTTCTTCATCTGTTCACCTTTCCGGTCTTTCGGAGGGCTAATCAAGTTGCCACGAATTTGTTGTTTCTGCCTTGGAACATTGTGGTTCTCCAGCGACGGCTTTCTGCCATTGTCACGGTTCTTGTTGAATTCCCCACTGTTTTGAGGATCTGAAACAATGTCCCCAATCAAAATGATACATCACCATTAGTGGGGAATTCAAATAAAGAACCGAATAGCAAAACCAAACTAGAAATTCAGAATGGCACAAAGTCAACTCACTTCCATCATCATCCATGCCGTCAAAGAACTTCAGAGATAGCAATCCCGGAAAACACAATTTTACAAAATCCAGTCAGCACATAAGCAAAAAAGGAAAACAAACTACTCATATTATGGATGAATTTAGATAAACCCACCTGTGAGAGCTCCATTGAAATATTCTGAGATGCAAAGAGAAATCCTTCATCTAGTGGAGGAGAAGGAAGCCCCTCCTCTTCATTAACTAAATCAGACTTTTTCATAGACTCTGGAGTTCCTTCTGCCAAATCGCAAGGCAAAACAAGCTCAGATTTTAGTGAGAATTGAAGAATAAAATGGGAAACAAATTAAGCTGGAAAACATAAATCCAGACGTACCATTTGCAATAGCTGCTGTAGCATTCATCCACTCATCTACCATGGTCACCCAGCCACTGCAATTCACAATGACAGAAACAGAAAATACATAACTTTTCTTTAACAGCATGAGATATGAATGTAAAGGAAATGAAGTCACATTCTTGAACAGAATGGCATGCAAAGACAACGAGGCCTGCCTAACTTTATGAGAAGTGGGAGGCATCTCTGCTGTTCATATGGTTCTGATCACACAAAATAAATCCAGAATAGAGCAAAAAGGAAAGGCAATGCACAAAGTTTGGACGCATTTATAAACACACCTAGGAATCGACAAAAGTAATTAATACAATATCTAAGCATAATTTAGAGATCGACAAGTTAAGTCAAGCAGTTAATACGATGTGTGTCGAAACATGTCAATAATAACAGAATCCCGTTTTTACAGCAACGAATCTATACGTATAAAAGCACGAGAACAACATTTGCTAATTATTCTTTTCTATTTCTTGCAATGATTTGCACATCAAATGATATCATTCCAAAAAATGATCAATAGGCAGGAGTTTCATACTCGACAAGTGTCTTTGCAAGCTGCCTAATCTGCTTTGATCCATGTCTCCGCAGAGCATTAACAGACTTTCCAATCTCTGTTGCCTGAAGTAAAAATATCTCAATTAAGTACATCATATGTCAGCATAAGTGCTAGAAGATCAAAGAAGTCAGAACTAGTTCTGAGACATATGGCAAATAAAATCTAGTAAGGAGACAAGGTTGCTCAAACCTTTAAAACCTCTACAGACAAAGCCATGATTTGCAGCCTTCTCAGAGAATCAAATATTACTGAATCAGGCTGTGGCAAAAGAGCACCAACAGTCAAAACCAGCTCAATGAAATGATAAAGAAACTAACAACCTATCAAAATAACTAATCACATGGAGATCATTCGAGCTACATGAAGAAAAACATATATAGTCAAATCACACAAACCTAATCTGCACCTGAACTAGGAGAAGCAAATTTTCACTTGGAACAAACAGGAAGCAGTACCAAAAAGTGTTCCTGATCCTTTTGATGAAATGTAATATTCGTAGATTAACCAAACATGCTTACTGAAAATTTTAGCCACATTCCACCTCAAGAACACAAAAAAGAAAAAAAAAATTCTTTACACCAAATCTCAGCCGAAAAAAAAAAAAAAACAGTTCAAAATTTATACGGAATTCATCGACACAAATACCCATCAAACTAAAAAGAACTGAAGAATAGCACACAAAAATGTAAACTGATGCAAGAGAAAAAGTCAATGAAAAGGATAAGGTGGATTTAAACCTCATCTTCACTGTTTTCAAGAATCTCTTTGATCCTTGTGACCTCTCCAAAATTCTGAGACTCTTCCTCAATTTCATCACTCAATGCCTCAGCATCCCCATAACTGTAAGTGCTAACTTGATGATTCAGATTTCTTTCCAGCTCTTCGGCATCACCATCACCATGATTATCAATCTCATTACAATTCACTTTGCTTTCTTTAGTCCTAACCTCCTCAACGTCAGTCCTCCTGCCAAATTCACTGTTACACTTGTCTTCCTCCTCTTCTTCTTCCCCATCACAGCCATCATTTGGTACCGCTAATTCTAGCTTGTCACAGCCAAAACACTTGGTTACTTTGCATGTGAAAAGCAATTCAGCGATTCGATCTCTTCTCAACTTGAACTCTTTAGGAGAATCAATAGAAGCAATCATAATTGCTCTCTCAATTATACAAAAGATATCAGAATTTGCAGTCAAAAAATAGTCCCTCCATTTATCAAGAGGCCCTGAAGTCTTGGCCATGACTGAAGAATCAAGGCCTCAAAATCAAATTCCGATCACAACCCAGATATCAAAATCGAGTCTTTTTTAAGCTCCAGGTATCAAAATCCAATCTTTATCAGATTTTGATGAAGCCCAGAAATCAAAAGACTCAAATTCCAACAGAATTCTTATCAGAAAAAGGACTAAAACTTCTGATTATCCTTCAGTGTTGACTCAGAAGTTGAATAGACTGTTGATATCTGATGAAACAGATTATCAGTTACTTTTTCAGATGATCAGATATCAAGGAACAAAATGAATTTTCAATTATTAATTCTAGAAAAAACAAAATCCAAGTAAATCTATATTAGCTACCTATTCTGGGAATATATATATCTGAAAAATAGAAAGAAAATCTAAATCCTTAAAAAGGGCTTTGATCAGGTGTAGATGAAATTGGAATGAAGATTTTACTCAGAAATAATGAATGGAGAAATCCAGAAAAAAGTTTATGTCCTAATTGACGGAAAGAAATTCAGAGAAGAATATATGTTAAAAAGTTGGAGAGATTCTCTCTCTCTCTCTCTCTCTCTCTTTCTTTGGATTTTATGTTTCCTTTTTAATTTCCTTGATTTTAATTTTCATCTCCTTCAGCTTCTCTCTCCTGAATATAATACAGGAGATGCTGTTGAGAGGAAGGACAGAGAGAGAAAAATGTTGTTGGATTTTCTTTATTTTATTTGTCTTTCTGCATTCTGTAATTTATATTTTATTGTGGAAATTAAAGGGTGAAAACAAAGGGCAGGTGATCAGCACAAAGGGCGGGTTCAAAGAAGGTTCAAAGCGGTTTTACTTTTACATATAATATTTGCTTTCCTTAGGTCTACCACTACTTTATTATTGTAGAAACTAGCTAGTGGTCGTACCATTCAACGAGGGGAAGAGGTGTGTTTTTTTTTTTTTTTTTTATCTCATTAAAACAAGATAAGAGACAAATAAAAAAAAGAAAGAGATGGTTTTGGTGGCTTTATAGTTTTGGTCATCCATGGTTTGGAAATGTCAACATTGTTGGGCCATCATTCCAATTCTTGGAAATTGACTTCATCATTTTCCCTCTTTTGCCCATTTGGAGCACTTTGGACATGATAAGAGCTGAGCTAGTACGTTTGGATTACTGTTTTGTTTTCTGGAGGTTTCATAGAAATACATATGACATAAAATGATGATTGAAAAATATCTTTATATAAAATATAAAATTTTTTCATCAGAAAACTATAATCCAAAAGAGTCATAAATGAGCGATTGATTTAATTAGGGTTGTATCTTGTGATTTTGGAAATGTATAGAGTTGGAAATTCTGTGTTTGATAAATAGGTTAACGATATTTAATGTAAGTTATTTTCGTTAGACGATCGCTCATTTTGATGATCGTAGAATAATTAAGTTTTCTTTTTTGCGCTAAAAATCTAGTTGATTTGTGATCAAGTGAACAATTAAACGCTTGTTGTTCAAAACAAGAATTGCGTGAGAAAGGAAGAAAGTATAACTAAAGCAACTTAATAACGCTATTGTGATTAACTAAACAATGTAGTCATGTCAATTTGTTGTATTATCGTATAATAACATCAAAATTAGGTTTCGTGGTGACTCAATTTTGGCTGCGATACATGCAAGTAATTGATGGACAAATTTGTATAATTCGAATTATAGAAAAATGAAAGATCAACCTATATTTTTTTTTTTAAAAAATCAATCCATAGTCCTCTAAGAAAAGGAAAAAATATACTTTGAAAAAGGAATAGAAGTAGTAATTTTCAATTCAAATAGCTTTTTGGCTTTTTATTTGCATAAATAAGAAATAGCCCTCACATATATATATATATATATTTTTGCCCTTAAAATGTATAAAAGCCCATTTAATTCACAAATTATAAAAACATTTTCTTCTTATTTCCTTTTTTTCTTAATAAAGTAAAAGCAAACTGACCTTAATATTTTCTACTAATTTCATTAGTATTGCTTAAGATTTTTAAATACATAAAGTTGGTTTGAACTTATTATATATATCAAAAAGGTCATTTTAACTCCTTTTTTTTTTGTTTGGTTTATTTCTAAAGAAAGGTTGTTTGGATTTTGGACTTTTTTGAGGATTGGGTTTGTTGAGAGAGGCGGTAGAAGAAGACTTTGGAATGATACTACAGTGACGCGCGTTTCACGTGTTGATGTGCGACTCTGCGTTTGTTTTTGTACGCTTGTGACAGCGTGTGATTTTCTGAACCAGACGCTTTTCTCTTCTATTGGCCGCCGAACTCGTGTCCGTTCTTCAGCGATTTCTGAGTTTAATAGTAAAATACTCGGCGACTCGACTTCTGATTTACTGGTCACGCCTTGCTAAACTGACGTGACTGTGATGCAAAAAGTGCAATAAAAACGCTAGCCATCTATGTGGGACCCAATCACCTTGTAATGTGGTGCCCTGGATAGAGAGCCCCATAACTCTTCTCCTCGGTTTAATCTCCTTTTTGTTTTTCTTTGTACATTTTTTGGGGGAAAATTCATAATTTTAGAATTTTGGGTGGGCCAAGTAATAATATAATAGATGTCAAATGTGGGAAGAACTTAATTAAGATGATATGGGCACGTACATAAATTTGTTAAGAAGTTAATATGAGCATTAATGATGCAATTAATTTGGCAAATTTCTGATATATGTATCATTATTGGAGTGAGATTTGCTATAGATATAAAAGCCTGTGGTGTGAAAACTTTGCTTTTGAGTTTTGCTCATTAAGGCATGTCGTAATCTCTATGGTTGGTATCATTTCAATCCAACTAATGCTTGGTCCCAAAAAGTAAAATTCCAGCTAGTGCTTAAATCTAATTAAATTGTGAAATATTTCTAGCCATATGGGTCTGTCTACGGGCATCTCTTGAGTACTAGTTAAAATATATTTTATGTGTCATATATTTAGAAATATAAGATTAATTAGGAAAAGTAAATAAATACAAGGGAAAGTAGACAAGATTAAATACAGAAAGTATATAGATACAAGAGATGGAAATAATTATTTATATATGTATATACATAATAAATTAGATGAATTTTAAATGCATTAGCAGGTGTCTCGCTAGAAAAACCACTTATCACATGAGATTTTAAATAACCACTTGAGTTTTGAACGAATAGGTGGCGGATATATTTAAAATTTTGGGATAAGTGAAATAGATAATGGTAGCTTTGAAAAAATTTTGTAATTTTTAAATCCCCAGCCCATGACTTGCTTTCGAATTTTGCTCATTAATGTTTCAGGTATGTCATAACTCATAATCGTCATGTTTGGTATGATTCGATCCAACTAATGCTTAATTCAAGAAAATAAAGTTCTAATTTTTTTATTAGTATTAATTTTCAGTGTATATACTATCGTCGTTGAAAGCATAATAATCAATTTAAATTTAAATTTAATATTCAACCACGATAGTGCATACATTATAAGTATATATAAAATCTCTATTAATTAATCTATAACATATTTGTGATTATATACAACAACAGTGCTAGAGCCTGTTTCGTTCGGGTTGCAATGCCTTTATTAAAAATATACTTTTAAAGGATAAAAGCACTTTTAAGGTGCATTTGCAACCATTCGGTGTTTCTTTTTTTAAGTAATAAGTTTTCAAGATTTTACGTGATATAACACATAACTTTTTTCTTTTCCTTTTTAGTGAAAAACAAGAGATTATTAGATTTTTATCAGTTACGTACAAGTTGCGATGCATTTACTAAAAATATATTTTTAAGAGGAAAAAAAAGGTATAAAAGCGCTTTTAAAGTGCTTTTACAACCATTCGGTGCTTCTATTTTTAGTAATATATTTAGTTTCCAGGATTTTGAGTAATATAATACATAACTTTTTCTTTTCCTTTTTAGTGAAAAACAAGATTATTAGACATTATCAGTTAGGTATGTTGAGTATCCGTCAAGAAGATGACGTTTGATTTAAATCTTATCTAATTTTGACAAGCCACTAAAAATAAAAAGAATGACCACATAACATTAGTGGTGTATACTAAAAACTGTTCCAATACTGCAGCTCCTAAAATAAATTTCATTTTCCAAAATTTTAATTGCAATAACGTTTTTTTTATAAAAATTTTTATTCTTGAAAATCTGAATTTACTTATCTTTGATTGTATAATACATTGAGAGTGTGTTGTCGTGCCCCAAATTTCAACAAAAGTAAAAATGGGGAGCAAGAATTGCAAATTATGCAAAAGCATTTTGCTTAATTTTATTTGTTCTCATTTTGAAAAACTGAAAGATTGTGACACATATCGAGAAAACAAGTAAATCATTTTTGTCAAATTTACTCCTTTTTCTTTTCACAAAAAAAAAAGAGAAAACTTTTTACTTCTTTTATTCTTCAAGTAAAAGTGTTTCTTTACTTAAAATGAAGGTGCAGTCACATCAAACTATCAAAGAATAATTCCCAGACCTAAAAATATTTCTTCTTGCCATCTTTGTAAGATTTTGCACAACCACCATTTATGTGGATAAGTATAATGCCAACATCTTTGTCTCATCTTACTAGATTATTTGACCTTTGTCTTTGAAAAATTGAAACATGTGAGGAAAGCTCAATCGCAGCCAAAAAGTCTTATTGTAGACAATTGGTTTTATTTAAATCAGAGTAATTGCATGTGAAAAATTCTGTTTCCTCTATGGATTCCCTATCGCTTTTACCAAACATTAAACAGGAATTAAAGCCAATTTGTTTTTGTGCACAATTGTCGTGCATGCAGTGAGTAGTCCATTGAAGGGGGTCCCATAATAGAGATTATTTGTCAATTTTTTTTTCCTTGCATATCATCACATTTTTTAAACCATCGTTTAATCTCACAAACATCATATTAAAAAAATACTGCAGTATTTTTTCACATAATTATCCCAAATTTTCCTGTTGCATGTACAACTATAGAGGAAATATTTCCTGAACGGAATATAGAATTTTCTTATATTTTGAAGTTTTAGTTGGTGCAGGAGCTTCTGAAATTGGGCATGGACAAATGGATAAGTTTATTAAATTTCCATTCTTTTGACTATAATATTACTTTTTCTACTAGCATGTTAAATGCTTTATTTGGATGTAATATTTGTTTTGTGAATGAGTTACGTAATCAATTACTTAATGGGCATCGGCTAAAAACTTGTCTAAAACGATGAGTCAAACTCAGAGGTCTAAAACGAAAACTTTTATCCTTTGACTAAGTCGTTTTAAGTCAAAAAGTAACCGTTCATTAATCAGCCAGCGAAGGTAGTTACTGTTTTACCTCCCAAAGACCAACAGAAGAGCTTCACTTTTCTTGGTCAAAGTTTGTGGAATCCTTTGTTTTCTGAATAGTTCAACGAAGCATTAAAAGCATGAATTGATTTCATGGTCAACAGTTGTGTTAAAATTGAGACCAGCCAGTAAATGCACTCCTAAAAGTTGAAGTTTTTATCCGGAGATTGTGTCTTATTGAAGAAACCCATTTGGATTTCTTTTTTCCTAAGTTTTTACAGGAAAAATACCGTAATAGTTTAATATATGTGAAATAAAAAAATAACAGTCACTCCTAAAAGGCTTTTTGCCTTTTTTTTTTAGTTGAACAAGGTATTGCTTTGAGTTTCTCATATTTTTTTTTTATTATTAAATGTAAATCTCTCAGTGTACGTCTATATGATGATTGCATTTGATTTTGATTAATTCAGAATCGAGCACTGAGAATCGGCTCTCCTAATATTGTTTCTTCCATCCACAGTAGAGCTAAACAATGAAGTAGTTTTGAGTTTCTCATATTTAGTACAACTAAACAATGCACGCGAAAATTGTGAGATTCTTTTAGGTCATAAAATTTAACGTGGAGAAAAAAAATAAGAAAATAAGGGGTCATACCATTTATTTGCTTATCTATTTACAATTTAGTCGCTTAATCATTATTATTCTATCAATATTTCTTTTTTCTTAATTAATTTTTAAAGCAACTCTTTGATGGTCAGTCGATAATGCACAGAAAACAGTTCTTCTGTTGGCTGTCCCTGCCCCATTGCCCTATCTTGGACCCATACCATAAGCCTTTGTCCCTTCGAATGTTTATGCATGTCAAACCGTTAAAAGTTTATTTTTTTTTTCCTTGTTACTTACAAGCCATAATTTGTCAATTCCACTAGTTCGGTTTGGTAGGCTGTTAGAGTTTGGTGAGTGTGGAAAGGTTGCAATGAGTAACTCTATTTAACAGATCCCTAGTGATGCGAATATGCTTCCAACCATTAGTGTATAGGGTGACTTCTAAGATTTTTCTTACTCTCAAGTCTTTATCTTTTAGCCCTAAATTCTTGCACTATTCTCGAGCGTGATTTTTGATCTATTTCACCTGCTGAAATTTGAGGGAAGGATTTTGGTCATCCTTGTAGACTGACTTTGGATGTAAATTTTCCACGTCGAGGGCAAATTCACACACTACACACACTTTACACATTTTGATATATCACCATTACAATTTTCAATACACTTTTTTATCTTCCCAATTATCTTTTTATCTCACATACATCAAATCACAAAAAGTGCTATAGTAAAAATATCTCAAACAATATACAATCCAAACACATTCATAGCAATTTACATTTTTCATTTTTTCCACGTCGAGGGCAAATAATCCATTAGATCATTCTTCAGCCACTCTGCATAGTTTTGTGGCGGCAATACGCATATATAGGTTAATTCTATTTTGCACCTTTTAACTGTATTTGTATTTTCACTTTGTTCTCTAAACTTTAAAATGTGACATTTTAATTCCTAAAATATAATTTGTTCCACTTAAGTAAAATTATTGACAAAAGTGAAACAAAGTTTATACTAATTAAGTTAGATAAATTTTATACTGTAGGAGCTAAATGGGAAGTGTTTTGTATTTTAGGGACTAGTAGATTCTATACTCCACATTAAAGTGAAAATTCTTGTATAGTTAAAAGGTGTAAAGTGAAATTAACCCGTATCAGAAAACCAACTTGTATATACATTTTTTTTTTTTGCCAACAAAATATAGTGTGCTAAATCTAAAGCTAGTCAGCAGACTCAAGAAAAACATAATACAATTGGAATCCACGTGTCAAAACACACACGCACAGGCACACCACATGGAGACTTTATATTCAACTATTTGCCACAGATTTATTTCATATATCATATGATGAGAGCACTTACGTTGAATGACCCATTGATAAGTCATTTGTAGTGCAAATCAGCAAATGCTCATTTTTTTTATGTATACAAGATGCTAGACCTTCAAATGTTCTTCATTCCCATAATTGTCTTCGCGGGCTTTATGCAAATCGAACCACTAAAACTTTTTCCTTCTTTTCTTTTATTTGTCTTCTTGTTTCTTGGGTATGATATGCTAGAGTTTGTAAAGAATTGTTGGCAGTTTGGTAGAGGTTGTAAGTTAGGTGTAGGTCAATCAAGTGTGAGTTTTAAGCTGTCACCCAAGCAAATTAGTCAGTCAAGGATCAGCAAGCTGGCCCATGAGAATCATGGCTTTTGGTGCGTATTTCAGGCTAAGTTCTGGTCGTTTAATGATGCTTTCGCTTATATATTTCATCTATATATATTGTTTCGACTCATATGACCTTAACATCTTGGAGGATTTTATTTGCCGCACACTTGTAACAATGCCACTGCAGTTTCTAAGATGAGATGGTTTTAGTATATGTTAATAGTATAGCTAAAATGTTTATGGTTCTCTTCTTTAATTTAGAATTAGGTGGCATACTGATGTTATAAAGGCTGCCTAACAGGAGTCTTGTAGCCTGTAGAAGACTTAGGCGAATAATTCTAGACCTTTCAAGTGCTTGAAGTTTGGGTCATCCCCAAATAGAAGTTGGAACTAAATGTAAACCTATGATAATTGTATAATTACATGAGTGCTCTAAAAGCTAGATGTTTCTAATCCATGAAAATTTGACTTGAACACGGACGGAGATGGAAAATTTGAGCTTTTATGCATTTAGATGCCTGTTGGAGTAAACATTAAACATTTTTGTTGAAATAGAAAATTTCAAAGAAAGTATAATTCGTACGCTCTATTTCGGTTAGTTGTTTCTTTTAACTGCTAGTTTTTTCGAATCCAATATTATGATAACACATTCCAAAAACACTCCAAGTAACTTACCAAAAGCATTATATATATAACACACTACCCCTTTTTTTTTACCACTACGTACTACCCTCTCCTCCCATCGCCTCTTCATTCCTCTCCTTCTTCTCCACCATCGTCCCTCCTCTTTTCTCTTTTCCCTCCCTCCAGATTTGGTAACGGAAAGAAAGGAGAAGGGAGAGGAAAAAGAAAGATAGGGAGAGGGAAGAGGAAGAGGAAGAGGGAAGGGAAGATGGGAGGGGAGTGGAGGTTAGGGGTGCAGCTGATGGCAGTTGGAGGAGGGAAAGGTGGATAGTTGTGATAGGGAAGATAAAAAAAATTAAAAATACGCCAATAGAGTTATAAATTAAAAAAACTCCTAAAAAAATTCTAAATATATAAAGTTGTAGCAAAATTTTTTAAAAATACCCCTAAAGGTACCTTATTAATACAAACCTATAGCAATTTGAAGTCTAGTGTATTAACTAATAATTTCCCTTTTGATTGTTTTGTTATGTTTTTTTCATTAATTCTACTATACATGCTAACAATTTTCCATCAATTGTCACTTTTTTAACTTCCTCATCTTTTATTCTAAACACTTTGCCTCTTGAAGTTATGGAAAAGTTTCAAATACCCAAAACTTTCTCATACAGTTATATATATATATATATATATATATATATATATATTGGCTACTAATTTATTCAGAGAAGAAGGCCGTAGAAGGAATTATTCAGAAGAGAAGTTCTTACTCTACCAAACCAAGGAGTGGGGAAGGGGGAACCGCAGGTGGGTTCAACTCGAACATTGGCCATCTTCTTTCTCTATGCTTCTTACCATGAAAAAGCAAGGACAACCTAAACTTCTTCAACCTAAACTTCAACTAATAATTTTAGAATATTCCGTGCCCAAAACAGAGTTCAGGGCGCAAAGTGAGAACCGACAAAATGTTAAGGGCGCTAAGAGGGAATTAGTCTAAAGTACATCTTTCTTTATGCAGCAAAATAAAATATGTCTATTATCCACTTCCCTGACAAGACGATATGTCGACAGATAATCTAATTGAGCTGTTTCATTCTATGGTCGACGTTGAAGTTGAATTTGTAGACGTAAGGCAACGTTATCATTCTTTGCTGAAGTTAACTGATTTACTGTTAACAACCCTTTTTCTGTCTCTTTTTCTTTCGATAGTAAACCATTTTTGAATGACAACTTTCAATAATGTCAACAAAGTTAGTACCGGTATGGATTTCCTGTTACTCTTTTACAAAGGTGACAAGTGTACTTACATGCAACATAAGTAAACTATTCATGGCATACTCATCCTTGCAAATAGTAATTAAGTGTCATTCTTTTTTTTTAATAAGTGAAATTCAAAATCGCTTATTTATGATCTTTCTCATTTTATCATTTAATTCAATCTCAATAAATAAGTGTGATTCTAATGTGATATGTAACACCAAATTACTTTTATGTAGCACCGCGTGTAACCGAAAAGTTCCAGAATCATGCACCTGTATTTGTTGCAGGGGTACCAACTAGCTAGGCTAGTATTGCTTAGCCCTTAAACATCAGCCAAATTACTCTTATGAAGGGTTAGAATTTAGAAGTGAAAGCATGACAAAACATAAGACTTAATTGAGGTCCAATTTCTGAAGTTAGTTTAGAGTAGTTGGAGGGAAAGGGGGGGTGTCTTAGGAGGAAGATTTATTAGCAGTTTCTTCTGTTTCTACTTTCTATTAGATGTACAGAATTTGTTCCCAAAGTGAGTGTACAAGACTCTAAGTAGCATTAGTTAAAAGATTTTCTAGGAATATTGAAGGATGAGGGATTTCATAAAGGGAAAGAGATAATTTCAAAACCTCTCTTGAGGTTTCTAATAACTTCACTGGTAAGTCCTATAGAATCTAATATTACACTTGCCTCCCCAAATTTGAGTTTACTACAATAAAGTCAGAGCATCTAAATAAAAATTTATATGAAATTTATATAAAAAATTTCATATAAATTTATAAATATTTTTTAGTTTACCCTTGCATGACTTGCATAACAATTTTAACTTAGAAAATGCCAATAAAAGGAGATAACTTGATTTTACAAAAAGTACTTATGATGTGTTGATGAGAAAGTGTTACAAGGTGTTTAGAATTCCACAAAGAAGAAACAACCTTATAACAGGTAGATAATAGCAAAGGCATCGATAGAGGGAAAAGTATGAATTTATAAATATAAAAGTCAGTCTAGGGAAATTAAATCATTCATTCTTTGATGTTGTGAAATGTGAATATGGTACCTATTTATGATAGATGTGATCATATAAGGTACTTCATTATTGCCAATCAAGATTGATTTTTCTTCCCTATTTTCTTTTGCAATTTCAATGCTTTTTTTGAAATTAAACTTTAGAATTCCTTGTGGCCTTGATTATTTCCAAGCATCAGAATTTAGATATTAAATTCTCCATGCATGGTTTTTGTACCATACCTGGTTGTTTGTAGCTTGCGATATTTAATATTTTTGGGATCAACTTTTTCTTTTTCTTGTGCATTTTCAAGTTATTTCTTGAGTTAAATTTGTCACATTGCTTGTTGGCATGTCCATACTTACCAAAAACAAAAAGAAATTGTTACATCAATTTTTCATGAGCCCTATAAAAGAAATTTGGGAATGAAAAATCCCCCTTAACATTACATAGATATATTTTTTATGTACATGTGTTGAAACTAAAAATAAGGGAAGCAGTTGTAATATATGAAATCCTAGGAAAGCCAAGTGAAATTATTAGAATTTTTATTGGGAGCTTTTTGAGGTTATCCCAAAAGGAAATTGAGTAGTTAAATAAATCTTTTTTTCAATCCTCCCATCCCCAATTATCAGGCATAGAATCTGAATATTGAATTTGATAGCAGGAAAGATTCTAGAACTCTCCCTTGACCACTGAATTAACCCTGGTGGTTAGTAGTTAAATAAATTGAAACTACTTTAAACCAAAATTTCTTTGTTACTTCTACTTTTGGGTTATAAATGAAATACAAATGAATGAGTTACACTGTTACACACGGCTTTTTCTGTACAAGTAAAAAGAAATGTTGGTACCACATGATCGTCCTCTAATCATGTACGAACACCTATGTGACAAATTTTCTCAATGTTCGGTATCTAACATGCAAGAATTCTTAAAAGTATCCACTGAACAGGATTACCCGTCAATACTAACTTGCCATGTACTCAAGATCATTAACTTCTGCAACAAGAAAATAAAGTTTTGAATTTCGTTACTCAAAGAAAAATCCTAGTGCAGGTCCAACTTTTTCAAATGAAATATTCAGGCAAAGATGTGGCGATTAACAATTGGTTGCCTTTGAGCCTTTGACATATATTTGAATGAAGAATAAGGGATTTTTTAATATGACATATTTGACATATGAGTTTTTAATAAGGGATTTTTTAATATGACATATTTGACATATTTAATATGACATATTTTTTAATATGAATTTTTTAATATGACATATTTGACAAACTTCAAGCAATCAGTTTTTTGACATATATTTGGTTGCCTTTGAACCTTTTGAAGATAAGAACTACCCATATAAGATATTAAAGTGAGCTGATTATTACGAAGAGATTTGAAGGGATAACTTTTTATGCATAAGAAATCGATACAAATCGTTTTGAAGAATCTTAGAAAGCATTATGACGATCCAATCTTCAACTGCATCTTTTGACATCACCAAATTCCTAGGAATTGAACTGCACCAAGTATCACTATTAATCTTAATATAGCTTTAAAATAAGGGAAAATAGCCAATTTCATCCTTAAACTTTTCATTAGTGCTGATTTAGTCCCTAACTTTTATTCCTAACCAATTTGATATGTGAACATATTTTGCAGTTCCAATTAAGGATTTCCGTGGCGGCTTCACCACCTAAAACTAATATGGCTCTTAACTGACCAACCAAACAACAATGGTATTTTGGGAACATCACTTTTGGGGTTATAATAAATCAAGTAAATTGTGTAAAAAATCACAATATTAAACTTTTAAAAAGTTTTACCTGGTGATTTTTTACTTGATTTAAAATTTTTATTTGGTGATTTTTTATACGATTTACTTGTTTGATTACAGTCTTGTGATAATACACCTGTTTAATTAGTCAATTAGGAGCTAGATCAGTTTTAGGTAATGGTGCCACCGCGAAGGTCCTTAATTAGAATTGCGAAATAAGTTCAAATATTAAATTGGTCAGAAATGAAAGTTAGGGACTAAATCGGCACTAACAAACAATTTAGGGATGAAATTGGCCATTTTTCCTTAAAAGAAAAACCAAAGAAACTAAAACATGTTGTCCAAAAAAAAAAAAAAAGGCGTCAAATGCAATTCATACGCTTCATTTTCAAAACTTTCAAGTTATTAATCGATTCAGAGATCCGTGAAACACGATGGTACGAATTTGATGATGTCAAAATAAAAACACATTAATTCTCTTTCCGAATAAATAGGATTTGGATAAAAGAATGGTCATGAAACTCTAGATCATATGATCTGAATGAAGAATATATACTTATTGGTATTCTTTATTGCTTAACTTTTCCTTGACCCATAAGTTATAGGAATAATGTTATACCCAAGTTTAGATTCATGATATCTACATATATATATAGGTATATGTAAGTTAGGTACATGATACTTGACTTACACATATATATGTGTATGTATGTATGTATATTTCATGTCTAATATGTGTCTGAACCTCTTAGTGTAAAAATATTTTCTATTGATAGTGTAAAAAATATTAATCAATACATTAATTATCAAAATGACTCTTTTTGTTATCTACAAGAACAAAAGTGTCATGTTGGACACTCAAAGAAAGAGGAGATTTTCCAGACAGCCTATAAACTATTGTCTTTATGCGAATTTTGAGTTATCACAAATAAGCCCTTAAAAATGCTTAATTTAAGGACTTTTCATCAATTTTAGCTATTAGAGTTGATGGAATTAGCGGTAAAATTGATCAAACAAAAAATCAACCCACGAAAACAAACCTAAAAGGCCTCCTCGTTCATTATTTTATCAAATTAGGACTAGAAAAGATGAAAGATAAAAAAAGATGAGAAAATATTAAATTTCATGTTATTAGTTGACTTAATAGAGTTGGGTTTTAATCAAATCATAGGTTTATTTTTTTTATTTAGTTGGCTTAATATTTGTTGATCTAATTCCATTATATTTAACGTCCAAAATTGACGAATGTCTCTAAACTTAGCTTTATTTTTATTCAACGATTTATTTGTAATAATTTCTAATTGGGAGATCAAAACCGTGCAAAGTGAACAAATTTAGAAACCTGCCGAAACTTTGAATTTCAAAACTATTAGATTTCTGGTCCCTTTTTTTTTGCTTTTTTTTTTCTTGTCTTGTTTCTGCTGCTTTCGTGTTTCACGGTTTCGTAGAATTTTACGAGTTCCACGTGCTAAAGAAGTGACTTTCCACGATGTTGACTTTGAGAAGTTTTACCTCTCAATCGAGGAAAATTCCTCGACACGTAAATGATCCACAAATCAGTTGTCTTACGTGGACGCAAAGAATAAATTTTTTTTTTTTAAATCTGTAGAATTGGCAGCAGCTGATGGATGAATCATCAGTTCTTATCACTCTAGCTTTATTGGGAAAAAAAAGAGAAAAAGAAAAACCCAATGGATCTCAGGCCACGCTCAATTGAAGTATCGAATAGTGTTTTAACACGTGGAAATTAAAATTTGTTTTATCTTCTGGTTATTTCTGCCGACTTTTTATTTCTGTGACCTGTCTCAGAATCGTAACTTTTAGCTTTTTATTTCTATGACCTGTCACAGTAATCATAATTGCGAATATGAAAAGGTAAAATATAAAGTGATATAGAAAGTACCATGGAAGATCTTTTGTAAAATAATCATAAAAGATAGAGATGAGAATTGTGATCTGTACTTTTTTTTTTTCTCGTGAAAGAATTTGATTTAATTACCAATTGATGAATAATAACTACATATTCCTTAAAAAAAAAAATAATAACTACATGTTCCTTCAAAAAAAAAACTACATATGCATGTAACATGTGTCAATGTTCTAAGAGCTCACGTAAGTCAGTTACCCTTTAATGGCATTTGGCCTCCCGAAGATGCCACTTGTCACAGCAAAGTCAGCCATTTGTCCTACCTCGACAGATGCATTTAAAGGTCAAGTGAAAACTTCATGTGATCAATTTTTACATTATTCTTTGTTGAGCTTTGCTGTAGTAAAGATGATAATCAAATTCAGAGTTGGTGGAAGAGATTTAGACATCTACTCTCCATAAAAGATGGACGGTGTTGCAGGACAAAAACTTGGGTAGACCTCATTTTCAAAAATTTACTCTATTTGGATTAGTTATTTTTAGAGGTGTTTTGAAAAATTTTACTGTAATAATATATATGAAAAATTTTTACTATAAATTTTTTTTGAAATATTTGATATATTATATAGATGAGATGCTTTTTTGAGTTATTATATATTACTATAGTATTTTATTTGAAAAGCTTGTTTTTAAAAAAATGATCAATTCAAACAGAGCCATATTACTTAGTGAGATGGCATTACAAAATTTGATTCATTGAATTTTTAAAACCCGAGTCTACCCAAGTGTAAGTTGTGTTATATTAGTGCAAAATGAACTAAATGTGCATGGGAGGTGCATAATTTACCTGAAAAGTCGGGGTGGGAGGGGGAAGAAAGGGATGGACAGGTCCATAATAGTTCTTCTCTCTTTTTAATTTTTCTAGTAGATAGAGGTAGGATTTATGAGGTGGGAAAGGGCATGAGTTTAGAATCTAAAACCTTTAGGAATTAGAGCCTTTAGCCTTTCTTCTTATTATTCAACAATTCCATTATACTTTCACATCTCAAGCTTTAGATCAAGTCAATTTTTTTTTAAGATCAAGTCAATAGACTAATATTATCAATTGCTAATAGGACTTATAAAAACGGGATTTAAAAAAAGTTGGGATGATTGTTCATGTCGATCCCAATATTTGGAACGCTCCTTTAGAAGTCAAGGATCCCAATTTGATTTTCCAAATTGAAGCATCCGATCACATGAGTCCCTTGACTTGTACATGAATGTCACTCTCTTACACAAAACGTGTTGCATGCTCCCTCAGTAGAATGATCTTATTAAGTCAAAAGGATACCAGAAAAAACAAGTGAAATTCATGCTTCAAAAAAAAAAAAAAAGAAGACAAGTATAATTAATAAGGCATTTAAGTTTAAGGAATAACACTAAAATGTCTGCATATTTGTGCGCGA
Source organism: Coffea eugenioides (assembly GCF_003713205.1). Lineage (NCBI taxonomy): Eukaryota > Viridiplantae > Streptophyta > Magnoliopsida > Gentianales > Rubiaceae > Coffea > Coffea eugenioides. The sequence goes on along the minus strand of NC_040040.1, from coordinate 27,071,955 downwards.
TGATATTGAAATGATACTATTAAGTTAAATGAAAATCTTGAAAAATAAGGAGGTTTAAGCGGTTTTCCCAAAAAGAAAAAAAAGATATCTGAAGGGTACTGCAGTTAAAACATTGTTATATTTTGAAGAGCCAAATTCAAGAAATTCGATTTCACAGTGACCCAAACTTAATTAGATGTTACCTAAACATGTGTTTTAGGTGTACAAGAAAACCTCTATAAATTAATAATCTTGGAACCATATAAATTTAATTAATTTAAAGAGATATTAGTTAATCGATAGATTAATAATTTATTAATTTATCGAGTGTGCTTACAATTCAAAAAAAAAACACTCATTTAATCAATTAAAATTTTATTTTATTTTATAAAAATATTAATTATTTTTTAATAAAAGGAGGTTAAAAGTCTAAAAATTATAAGTCAATCCATATTTATTTGATTTACAAATATAATTTAATTCTATCAATATCTTCAATGTACATATGTAACTGATAAAGTTGAGAATGATACACTAGATTTGGAGCCTATTACATGAAAGTAAGCACTCAAAGCATCAATAACTCTTCATAATTTCTCATTGCAATATGAGAATCCAAGTCCAAAACTTTTTGATTCAATAGCAAAAATTAGGGATGAATTCAGAGAGATTTAAATTAAAAAAAATAATAGGTTCATATTTTAAGAAAATATGATATATAATTTTAGTGAGTTATTAATTTATGATACATGTAACTTTAGTAAATTATTAATTTATGATACGAATGGGACTAAAGGGTTATGTAAGGTTTTAAAAAAATTATTATCTTAATATTTTATCACAATTATTAATTTAGCTCATTAGCTCAAGTCGAGATCGAGAAAAATTATTATTCAATTAAGGTTATTAATTTATCAATTATTAATTTATAGAGGTTTTAATGTAGTATTAGACAAACACAACCCAAATCCATCATGTTTTATTGGATTTGGATTTATATTTTTAAATCCCAACTCTATCTAGATCCAGACCCTATGAAATAATCATGAGTTTGAGTAGAGTTTGATTTTATATGATCCATACCTAAACCTAAATCTAGGTCTAGCCTAGACCCTATATATATATATATGAGAGAAATAGTTGAAGAGGTATAAATAAATGTAAGGTTTGGTGTTGAATGTAAATAAAAATCATCAAACAAGTAGAATTATTTTATAACATTTTGTACTCTCAGTTTATGATTTTTTTCCATGCAATATTCTTGAATGTTGATTCTATTATTGAAAATGATAAGTGGATTTTATTTTCTTATCTTGACTGTCATATGTTTTTATTATTTTCTATTTTAACATTTTTGCTTACATATTAAGAAATACTTATGGATACCTATTGGGAACTTAAATTAATAAGAGTCTGGGTCTGGATTTTCTTTTGTCGACTAGGTCTAGATCCAAATTTAGGTAGTAATAAATTTATTGGCTTTAGATCTAGGTGTGGATCAAGTATATCCGGTCCAAATCCTATCCATTGATATTTACATTTATTATATTTGTGACAATTAGGTGTGTCGATGGGTTAGATTTTACCCAGATCCAATATACTTGAGTAGGGTTTGGATTTAATTTATCAAACTCAGGCCCTACCCAACAAAAGAGTTATGGATCTAGACAGGGTCTGATTTTCTATGACTTAGATCCAATCCAGATTCAAACTAGACCCTAAGCAGACCTATTTATAAATAATATATATATATAAGTAAATTTATAAAATAATATAATATTTTATGTCATTGTAATTGATACAAACTTTTTTAGAAAAACAAGAAAAGTAAAAAGTAAACAAATGAAAGATTGAATGTAGATGGGATGAAACTTTGAAAATACATTTTTTAAATTAATAATAGTTCTTTCTTTGAGTTCATAATATTGCATTCAACATCTTGAATTTCTAGTATTTTATTGTTTAAAAATAAAATTTGGATGGTATTTATGTTAATTTGTAACTCTATATATTTGAAAATATTACTTTAGTTTTTATGTATGTTAAGAAAAATATCTACGAATACACATTGGATACCCAAATTCATGAAGAGTTTGAGTCTGAATTTACTTTTTTTAAACCATTAGGGCCAGGGTCTAAATTTAGATCTAACTAAATTTAATGGCTCTGGACATATAATCAAATTACATTGTTGTATGGAAATGTATTAATATTTCGTTGATGTGCACAAAATTTTCACTAACACAATAAGCACACATTGGCACCTAAGCACACTTTCACTTGCCGCAAATCTAACACCGAGAATGCCCTACCGATGGCCGTGTGTATAATTAACGACCCATAATTAAGTTGTATAATCTTTAATATTACATCTTTCAAAGTAGTACGTTATGTACATAATTAATGTTTGCGGTACCCTTTATCTAATTTCAATTTAATTCTGTAACTTCTTTGAAGTTTGAACAGTCAACAGCAAAGCTCTACCGTAAACAAATTTTGACTGCCAATTGTTATACTTGTCTTAATTCTATTAGTTTGTATTAGATTATGTATTGGATTAATCTTGTTTACATTATCATTAAATATATTAGCAAATCTGGATGCACGAGCACATGTATCAAATCTAAAATTTAAATTCAAATTCAGTTTAAGTGCATGTATCAAACCTTGCTAGTGCATACATGTATAATGATTAAATCCTGAAGTATTTCACTAGATAAGGTGTTGTAGAAACCTTCCAATGATCTTAGTTTTCGTCAGAAGCAATTCAAGTGTCATTTTCATAAGCTTTTTTAAAATTATTCTTAATATGAAATAAATTTGATTGATGTTATCTAGAGAGTTATCTATTAGTTTGATTTCAAATGTCTAAATTCCTACGTTGAAAAAGAAAAAAGAGAAGTTTAATGAAACCAGCTTACGAGCAAACTCGTCTAGATAATTCTTTTAGTTCAATATAAATTTCCCATTGTCATAATTTTCAATAATTTATTCTAGGATTTAAAGTAATTTCAAAAGGTAATCATTCCAGTGCATTGGATGGGGGATGATTCTAGTTCATATCCCTAATTAATATCACCCTGATGCTAAATAATGTCTTGGTTTTCGACTTAAAAAGAACTTTACCTAACCATACATGGGTATTAAAAGGAAGGTAAAAATAATAATGGTTTTGGTCGTAAAAATTTCAATAATTTATTCTAGGTTTTGAATTTATTTTAAAATTGTGTTATTCCAGTGCATTGCATGGACAATGATTTTCTGTCTTGGACAATGATTCCAGTTCATCCTAATGAATAAACTCCTTTGATGCCTATTTACTGTCTTGGTTTTCAGCTTAAAAAAAATGTTTAAACCCTACATGAGTATTAAAAGGAGAGTAGAAACAATAATGGTTTAGGTAGTAATCAGTGAGAAGCACTTGGGTTCTACTTCTGCTTTAGCTGAGAAAGTAGATTAAAGGATGTTGGTGAACGGATGTTTTGTATACAGCTGCTGCCTTGTATGGATCGCAATTTTTCTCTAAAAATTTTTTTTACGTTTTTCATGAACACATTTTTCAATCATTTTTTTTATTTTATATAAATCAAATTATCACAGCACATTTCTTTACAAAAATATCAGAAAATGGCAATCCTAACGGGCTACTGAAGAGGACACCAAGGTGCTCTTCTAAGCAATGTCGCTGAACAGCTAAACCATTTTGACTCTCGGCATAGAAAAATGTATGCATGTACCCTTTGTACAGATTTTCATAAAAGGACGCGGAAGTCAATTGTTATTATTATTTTTATTTCAAGATACGATTTTGGGGTGTGGAAAATGGAACCTGAGAAACTGTACATCCTAGACATAGTCTAAGCTTTTTAAGGTCAAACTACAAATGGTATGAATTAGTTTAACGAGATATACATTGTAGTTTTGGGTATATATTATGTGTAGTTTTATTTTTTTTTTTGGAAGGAGTTTCAGATTTAGTCCTAACATATTGCAGGTTTGCTTGAGAATCTTTCATGTGTAAGTTGATGTGATAATTTTGGCATTCTTGTTGGGATGATGATAGGTTGATTGGGTGACAGATTCAAGAGTTTGAAGGCACTTCAATTCCATTTATTTTATGGATTAATTTTTTATACAGTGTATATATTTTTATCATTGGATGCACGATACATAATTCAAATTTGAATTTGAAACCTAAAACTTGCATATGCTTCGTGTATCTAACCGTATATACATTGTCAGTGTATATAAAATTTACTCTTATTTTATTAGGTTATTCTTGAACACTAAGCTTTAAACCTAAATGGCAAATAGATGGCAATGCAAAAATATTATTCCACTTTTTGCATCATCCAGCTTTAACTAGAAGCAGAAATGTTACGCATATACATGGGCCAAACTGTCCACACGGTTGGTTTTACAGCCAAATACAAAACGAGAAGACAGCTTGCAACTGTTGGATTTCAGCCAAGTGTAGGATAATGAAAGACGGGAAAAAAATTTTCAACATAAATAAGCTGCTGATCCAGTCAACCAAGCAATTGTCAAGAGTAATTAGTACTATAAAACACAAGGGTGCCAAAGTGTAGCATGTGCAAATCCTGGTGGAAATTTGTTTTAGCCCTGTTGTTTTAGTCCATCAAAATGGTTTTTGGTTTTGATGGAACTGAACCAGTCTTCCAATGATCTAAACAACTGGCCCTCATTAACATGAATCTAGAATTTTGACTGTTTCTTGCAAAATAAACAATTTGCCCAGCCTTGCTGGTAAACTTATTATAATACCAAAGCCACACGGCATATTAACATAAACAAATTCTCAAAGTACTAGAAAAATGTTAGGCAATTGGATGGGAATCCAGCAATTTAGATTATGGCAGGACTATGCATGGAAGACTTGGACTTGGAGTATACAATTCAAAACTTTTATCATATAATTAGCCGTCTTTTAGTTGTAATTTTCTTAAGAATTCATATAGTTCCTTTTAATATCTAAAAAAAATACACATATAAATGAGTGAGATGTATAAAAACCTCAGACAATTGTTTCATATGGTTAACCGGCCGCCTTGCTTTATTATTTGTTTCTCAAGTATAGAGGATTGGATTCCATTTCAAACCACTTGTTATAAATTTAGATGGAGGGTTTTAGGGTCATAATTTGAATTATCTAAGCAAATCATGAATTCGTTGCCTTCAGATTGGTCAATCTTCCTTTCTTCTTGAAGCCAAATGTTTTATACCCAGAGAAAAAAAAAAAAAGGTTGAATGAATGGTAGAAAATGAATATGCCGCCAATGAAGTTGGGCAAGTTAAATACAAACCGAGACATTGGGCCACTTTTTTTGAAGCAATGTTGCATGAACTAAAGCTAACAAGCTGGGCCAGTCATATAAAATTAGTGGGGGATGTCGGATTTAGTATTCCAGCGTCACCTATTGCTCTTCATTTCAGCCAAGAAAATTGGTAATGCTTGTGGGCTCACAGAAGCCTGTCCTCGATCAAATTATACACAGGTCTAGACGAAGCTGATGGTGGAAGTTTCGAAAGCATGGCCATCTCGAACTACGTCAGGGAAAAAAACAAAAAATCCAAGTTATAGAAAATCCATCTCGAACTAATTTAACAATCATATTCAATTTTTTTTGGGAAGGTAAGCTACATTAATAAAAAAAAAAAAAGAAGGAAAAAATACACAAAAACTCCTCTATTGTTTTAGCGAAAGTCAATATAATTTCTCACGGTTCAAGAAAGAATATTGCAAATAGGACTGTTAATAAAGTCGAGTTGGCCTGAGGCTGGCCCATCTGCCTCTAAAAATTAATGCCTGGGTTGAAGTGATACATGGGATGAATTAGGTTTGGACTTAAAATGTATGCGTAGTTGTAACTTCTGTTGAGTTTGGGCAATACACCTTAACGTGAGCTTGATCCACATCTTATTGTATTAAGTTTAAAAAATAATAAATATTTATTTGTTAAAGAGTAATATACATCGTCACCATTAGATGCATGACAACTCATTTAGATGATGGTTGGATGTATGACACATGAACAAAATTTAGATTTTAAATTTAAATTCAAATGTGTTGTTGTGCATCCAATAATGATGGTGTATACACTGTTATTGTATAAAAGATTAATCCTTTGTTAAAAAATAAATCTTATATACACTGACAGTATATACACTATTACGGTTGAATATATGATAAATGAGGAAATTTGAATTTTAAATTTACATTCAGATGAATTGTTATGTATCAAACGGTAATCGTGTAAACACTGTTAGTGTATAAAAGACGTGATAATATCAAAAACCTCCCCTGAGGTTTCTCTTAATATCACCAAGCACCTTAAGATTTTAAAAATATTGCTTACCTCCCTTACTTTTGTTATTTGTGTAACAAAATTTTTAAAAATCCTAAATTACCCTTCTACTTGCTAAATAAAAATGCTCCTAGATCACTTCGTTTACTTCAAGAAAATCATCATTTAAAAAACAATTTCTAGTAGTACTACCACATCATAATGCTATAGTTCATAAAAATATATATTAAAAAAAAGATACTCGCAAAGAAATACAATTGACTAATTTAATTCTATATGCTCAAAACCGATTTCTTATGAACTTTATCTTTTTCTTTTCAACTTCTTCTCAACTCATGCCCAAACCTTTAAATTGTATTGATCATTATAGAAAACAATTCAAAATGAGCAAACAAATCATACCCCACTTTATCACAATTATAAAAAGTAAAAGATAACAAAATTCAATTTATTATAATTTACAAATAGAAAATTGCTTAGTCATCCAAAAAATGAGTAAGAGAGAATATTGGAGAAAAGTGAAAGAGAAGAAAGTGACTTTTGTTTCCTTTTTTTTTTTAATTTTTAGCTCCATTTATTTGAAATGTGAATTATGTTTCAAGTGAGGGTTAATATAGTCTTTTTGCAATTATTAGGGCAAGTAAGTGATATTTTTGAAACCTTAGGGTGCCAAGTGATATTAGGAGAAACCTCAAGGGAGGTATATGATATTATCCCATAAAAGATTAATCCTTTATTAAAGAGTAAATCTTACATACATTGACTGTATATATACTATCACGATTAAATGTATGGCACATGAGTAAAATTTGAATTTTAAATTTAGATTCAGATGAGTTATCATGCATCAAATAGTGATGGTGAATACATTATCAATGTATAAAAGATCAATCATTTGTTAAAGAATAAATCTTATATATATTGACAATATATGTACTATCGTGATTGGATGTATGACACACAAGCAAACTTTGAATTTTAAATTCAAATTCAGATGAGTTGTCATGCATCTAATGGTAGTGATGTATACATTGCCGGTGTATAAAAAATTAATCCATTGTTAAAGAGTAAATTTTATACACACTGATAGTGTATGCAATATTGCGATTGGAAATATGATATATGAATAAAATTTGAATTTTAAATTTAAATTCAGATGGATTGTCATACATCCAATGATGATAGTGTATACACCGTCAATGTATAAAAAATTAATCATTATTAAAGAATAAATATTATATACACTAATTTATATACTATCACAGTTGAATGTATGACACGTAAGCAAAATTTAGATTTAAATTTAGATTCAGATGGGTTGTCATGCATCCAATAATGATGGTGTACACTGTTAGTATATAAAATATTAATTTTTTGTTAAAGAGTAAATCTTATATACATTGATAGTGATATAATCTTTATTAATCTAAATTTTGCTAATGTATCATATATCCAACCATGATAGTGTCTCACTATTGGTCAAACAACTTGGGCACTAGGCCTAATATGAGTTAGATCACTTAGCCATGCTTTATAATTGGAAAAACGAGCACCGTGAAAATGCGTGCCACTTAGCCAAATAAAGATGATGAAGAGTTGGCGGAAATGGGCATTAAATACTTTTCGAGAAATCTGCTCCGAATCAATGGTATGTCTATTGAAATGATGAATATCAGCATGTAGATTCCAAATCCAAGTGGTTGTATCTAGTCCTTTAGCTATTGTTTTTGAAAAATGACTTTGTTTGGTCCATTCCTCGAAAGAAGTTTTTATACGACCCCTCTCTACTAGTATTTTTACTTCTAGTTTCGGTGAACGAATAATCATTGAATCCTCCTCTTTCTAGACAACACATACAAAGAAACCTGCCAACAGTCAAAAAAGATATTTATATAATTAGTTTATTTCTCTTCTATTTTTTGATCTTCCATCTATCCATTTTCTTTAATTGTTCACTAGAGCAATTATCATCTAGAAGTTGATCTGGGGCAAGTGTTAAGATCTATTATGGCATAGCCATGAGGTGCATAATGGACCTTTTTAGTCTTATAAAACCCTTTTTATTTAAAACGTTGGATTGATTCAAAATTAGCTTTTTTTGGTAACATAGTGTATATTCCTATCGCAATTAGAAGTTCTTAGATGGAACTCCTTCATTTTTTCCTTTTACGTAGATTTTACAAGGATAATATTAATTAGTTTATTTCAGATTATAAATCATGCTAGCCATTACTAAGAAACGTCCCGATGTATATATTTAGTCATTTGAAAGTTAACTTAACTTTCTTTGCTAGAAAAGAAAGATGTACATTTTGTACTCTATCTGTGTATCCCTTTTATTTATACCTATGAAATATGAGATGAAATATAGTACTTAGAAGGGATATAATAAAAATTTTTATTTATACACTATCACGGTTGGATGTATGATATATGAGCAAAATTTGGATTTTAAATTTATATTCAAATAAGTTGTCATGCATCCAATGGTAATGGTGTATACACTATCATTATTTGAAAATTTTAACATTATTTACAAATATTGTAATTTTAATTAAGATTAGTTGTGTGTTAGGCATGTAAACTTTGATAAATTTAATTGGGGTTGGCTGATTGTATTGAGAATTTCCCATTGGAGTTGGCTGTCCAAGACACTTCATTAGAAGGTCTATCACATGCAATCTTGATGCTGGGAAGAGGATGTTGAATGACCACCTTTACGAAAGTACCTCACAAACAAAAATGGGGATGAGAAATTGCAACCTAAGCATCCCTAAATTTTTGTGAAAGAATAACTGTTGTAATAGAGATATGCTGGTAGATGAATATTTCGAGTTCAAAGTGAGATTTATGATATATAAACGACAAGACTTGCAACCAAGTTCTTTTTAAAGTTTAAAATACATTTAAAATTTGACTGAATTGGAAAACGATCATTTGTTACCATTAAGCAACTAGCTTGAAGCTAGTAGAAAAGTATATACTCAAAGCTTAAGAAGTAAAACTAGCTGGTGGATCTATTACGTCCGTATATTTCACTAGGGTAAGTAGTACAATTCTCACCCCAAAATACCAAAAAAGGAAAGTTAATATCTAAAGTTTATGCTGTTGTATTAGAGATTAAACTGAGATTAAACTATGTTTACTTAGCTTTTTGTGTGCACTATTTTTGACTTCTGTGTACCCTATGAGCAATTTGGTTTTGGATTGGACTCAGTCCTCTCATTTATTTGTGGGTTAGACTTTGTTCTTTCTTTTGGATCTAGACCTGATCTAGTTGTAGCGGAAATGCCAACTTTGTGCCAATCTCTTTTTCTTGCCCTTTCTTTTTCTACAATTTGAATTATGCTTGCTTTTTTCAGGAATTCGTGATCCCTCTTTCAGAACAGCGAAAGTTCTAAATACAAAAACCAAGATGGCTGTTACACCCATAAAGACAAGAGAAACAAAGATAAAAAAAAAAAAGAAGAGAGAGAGAAAGATTAGTTATATGAGGAGGTGAGGAGGTGGTGGTTGATTCAATAAAGGGATAGAGTTAGAAACATTACCAAATTTGCAGCAATATTTTTCATTAGCTGATGATAAGTATTGAGTGTTTCGGGATCAAAGATTTGAGCCCCAAAGTTTCTCAAAAATCTTAAATAAGATATAAAGGCATCCTTGTAATATGGTGGTGGTTCGGTCACATGTGTATGGATTTGCTGCAGTTACCTTATGTTTTGCTAGTTCTTTTACTATTTTGTTGACTTTTCTTCACTATGCTCATTGGCAGGGTAATTAAACATTGCCCCCCCTACAACAGATACTAGCTTGAACAATCCTTAAAGTCCAGCATCCAATAAAATGATGCATTCTTGTTTCCCTAGTCTAAGTCTCATACTCGGACAAATGCGTATGGGAATAGCAGCTTCACTATGGGTCAAGAGGAAAGGGTGAGTGATAGTAGACTATCAGCTGGTTTGAAAAAGAATAAAATAAAAAAATTCAATCAAAACTCACCTCAGGTAATCTGTTTCAGTGCAAGATAAGTATCAAACCCGGCTATGAGTGGATGAGGACTTAGTAGTATGTTCTTGAACATCTCCTGTAAACACCCCCAATATCAAGAAATCTATTGCCCTCCCATCATAGTTATCAAACCGGGCTTAGCCCGGCAGTCGGACCGATCAACCCAATGAACCAGTCATTGGATCGGACCGAGTTTTCATTTAGACCGTTTAAGTATAAGAACCGTTGATTGGTCAATGATTTGGCGATTCAACTGGATTAAACCGGGAACCCGGCCGATTTTTCCGATTTTATAGATTTTGGGACAGTTATCAATCCGGCCTGACCCAGCGATCGGACCGATCAACCCGATGAACCGATCATTGGATTGGGCCGAGTTTTCATTTAGACTGTTTAAGCATAAGAACTATTGATTGGTCAATGATCCGGCGGTTCAACCGGATTAAACCGAAAACCTAGCCGGTTTTTCCGATTTTGTAGATCTTGGAGAAAAAAATTTAGATTGCTTTTGGTAGGATTTGAACTTGGACTAAAGCATATCACTAGAGCATCTTTACCACCAGGCCACTTATTAGATGTTAGTAATATATGAATGTTTTATCAATTCTATCTTTATTATTTTATTTCTCTAAAACAAATTTATTTGGAATATTTTAATAAAAACTTATGACCCCCAAACTCTATAAGTTATAAAATGGATTTAAAAAATTAACATATTACATAATTTATTTTAAAAACGAATATTATTTTTAATAATTTTTGCACTTAAGATTCGTAAATAAGCTAGATAATTATACTAAATATAGATAAAATTTTATACTTAAAGTTTAGTGGATTACTAAATAAATTTATATTTTATTGATTCTTATATAAATTAATTATTCTATAGTGAATTAAATTAAATGAGCATTTGCTATGGTATTATTTATTACAATTTATATCATATATCTTATATCAAAAATTATGCAAACATAATATTTAAATATATTTAGTGTGGTTGAACCAGTGACCCGTTGATCCACCTCCTTCACCGGGTTCCTTCTCGGGTCGGGTTTAATAACTATGCCTCCCATACTTTTCTCTTCTTTTGTAGCGTAATGACATTTAGTCAATAGTAACTTCATTTTTTCCAAAAAAAAAAAGATTTAATTACCCATTACAAGAATGTGATAAATTTTCACCTTGGCAAATTCTCCAAAGTAGGTTATGTGATACGAACGGCACCAACCGTGTGATGCAACCCGTACATACAGGAAGGATCTAGAAGGTAGGGTTTACGTTGGAGAAGACGAACGCAACGGATAACCTAAACCCGTTGATCACGTGGTCAACGAATCTCGGTATTTGGTAGAGGACGCCACAATCTGGCGCTGTCCTAGATTGATAAGTCGATTGAATACCTAAGAATGAATCTAAGATATTCAATGGATGCTTCAAAGAAACTTTGAGAGAACTCTCAATGTAATTTTATTAATCATCAAAAGTGAATGTAACATCCGATTTGAGGCTATTTATAGCCGTGACTAAGACCTAATGAAACTATTGAGAGTTCTCCTAAAACTTCTTTGAAGTATCCATTGAATATCTTAGATTCATTCTTAGGTATTCAATCGACTTATCAATCTAGGACCGCGCTAGATTGTGGCGTCCTCTACCAAATACCGAGGTTCGTTGACCACGTGATCAACGGGTTTAGGTTATCCGTTGTGTTCGTTTTCTCCAACGTGAACCCTACCTTCTAGATCCTTCCTGTCTGTACGGGTTGCATCACACGGTTGGTGTTTTTCGTATCAGCTGGTATCGGATCTAGTTGAAGGTATCATGTATATCCCTTGTTTTGTGTTCTTTTGTGTCGCTGTTTTTTCTCTTCCTGTTGGTGTCGTTTTCTTTGCCTTGCTTTGTGTCTTGGGTGGCTCGATCTTAGGAATAAACTTAGACACCCCTGGACTAGGCCGTTCCTGCTCAAAGGTCGGGTTGCCCCTCCACACAAGCGTGGCCGAGAAGCTAGGGTTACGAGGGTTACCCCTCCTCTTAAGCCTCCTTTCGATCTTGGATGCCTTATTAATCAATTCAGGCATATCCATGTAGTTTTGCAATTCCACCAACTCGGCGATCTCAGGCCTCAAGCCATTAAGGAATCTTGCCGTGGTGGCCTCTCCATCCTCCACAATATCTGCTCGGAGTATGGTGATCTTCATCTCCTTGTAGTAGTCCTCCACGCTACGGCTTCTTTGAACTAATGTCTGGAGCCTCTGATATAGATCACGGTAGTAATGGCTGGGTACGAACCGTTTTCTCATAGTGGTTCGTAACTCCTCCCATGTACTAATTGGCCGTTCTCTATTGCGGCGCCTGCTAGGGCACTCCTGCTCCCACCAGACAATAGCATAACTGGTGAATTCGAGGGTTGCCAGTTTGACCTTTTGTTCATCTGTGTAGTCCTGGCACTCGAATACCATCTCAATTCGCTGTTCCCATTTCAGGTAAGCCTTTGGACTAGACTTGCCTTGGAATGAGGGAATCTTGATCTTGACCCCCTTTAATCCGTCATCGATTCTTTGGTAGTCCTGCTTGGGCCGACGGATGAAGTCATCTTCCTCGCTATTAGAAGTGAACTCCTCACGGGGTCGCGCATCTCGATGGGCGGCATTGGACCGAGCTTGAGAAAGCTCTAAGCGGTCCATCTGTTGGTGTAGGGACGCCATAGACTCCCTAAGCATGCGTTGGAACTCCCCCATCATTGCTTGATTGTGCAACTTGGAGTCCAATTTGGATGCGTCGCTCTCCTCTGACATGATGTCGAATCCTGCAAGAAGTTAGTAGCAAAGCAAGTATAGATATGTATCCCTCACTCACTCCCTCGCGTGTTTTACACTCAGCTCTCGTGTATGTCATTTAAAGGCACTTTAATAATCTCGCCAATGCTCTCAAAAGTCTCTTGATAGCTTACCTTGAAGAAATTAGAACTCCTCCCAGGCAAACAATCAACTTTCAATATTGGATCACGAGAATGTGGCAATCCTCAATGGAATTAGGAATAAGTGACTCGAGAATAATGAAAATGGAATGTCTCAAATGCAAGAAATGGAAGACTAAGACTCGGATAGTAATGGAAACAAAGGCATGACCTAAAAGAGAAAAAAAATACTCTTTCTTTTCTTTTTTTTTTTTTAGAAACGCAAGCTGCCTTGCTTGTTTGGTAGATCCGAATGTGCAATTAAGGGAAAGAAATAGTGGCGATTAACTCCCTATAATGTAGGAAGAGTGGCTGGAAAGAAAAGGAAAGAGAAAGGCTAAGCTTACTCCTAAAATGTAGGAATATGTAATGGCTAAAATATAGGAATGAAATCCCTAAAAAAAAGGGTAAGGGTGGCGAATGGAATATAGGCCAAAATGTAGGAGAAAATGTTGCTAAAGTATAGGAAGGTAATCCCTAAAAAGTAGGAAGAGTGATTCCTAAAACGTAGGGATGTGTCTTGATTGGAAACCCCACAACTTTGGCAACCAAGTAAGATTAGGAAACCAATCAAGAAAAGGAATCTAATCAAGAACTTGGAAACCACTTGCAATCAAGAGACACGACCAACCTTAAGTTATAAATACTTACAAGGCCGTGATACTCACATTCAAGACAACAATCAAAGCCGTCAAAATCTAGTCACACACAACTTAACAATTCGGCTCTCTCAAAACAAGATCAATTTGCTATGGACAATCAAGATGGTGACACTAACAACCCTCCTCAGACTCCCCCCCAACGGGTTACCCAAGACATTCCCAATAAATACACTCCAAAACCAAGGAAACCTTTTACTACCGCAAGGGAGTACAAGAAGTTTTTCACTAGAAGGGTGAAACAAATTCCCAAGAGTTAATTCGTGTATAGCTGGTGCTGTGGATCCTTGCTCAGCGCATACTCCAAGAGTTAAATTTGTTATTTTCTCCAGCCTTTTTTTCCCAACCACATGTAAGTCTGTTAGTTGCTTAGTTGAACTATCTATTCTATGTTTTTTCACTGCTGTTAAACATTCATATTATAAGAATTTGGTCTATGCCTCTGAGTGATCATGAATTGAGAGAGGTGTAGACACCAAATTTTGGTGTAATTTCATTTGCTGTTTATTTTTAATTTTTTCATTTTAGTTTTATTCGATTTTTAGTTTTAGTTTCTAGTTTTATTTTTATTTTTAAGCTGTTAGCATAGAATCTCTTGGAAAATGAATGAAAATGAGAAAGTGAAAAGAAAAGAGGAGAGAAAAGAAAAAAAAAGAAGAAAATTGCCCACAAAATATGTTTTATGTCTTCTAAATTCAATCTTTTGGCATTTTGTTTATTTTTGTTAAGTTATTTTAAAAAAAAAAGAAGAAAAAAAAAAAAGAGAAAAACGATGAAAATGGGAAATGGAAAAGAAATGGAAATTGCACTTTATTGTTCTAGTTTATTTTTCATCAAATGTTAATTATTTTGTTTTGGTTATTTCTTTTTATTATTATCAATTTTGTTTGTTTCAAAAAAAAAAAAAAAAAAAATCTCCATTTCTGCCGGAGTGCCGACCAGCTCCACTCACAATACAAAAACATATACACTCCACCAACCACACATTCCACTATATACCATTTCCTTTCAAACACTCCACTACCCTTAAACCACGAATTCTCTCCACTAGCTCACCTCAACCACAACAATACTTTCTGCCTTGGTATCATCGACGAGCAGAAATCAGAGAGGAAAACAGGATGAACAAAACTGTGAGAAGGTAACGTTTGTAGGCTGAAGAGAGGCTACGGAGAGGGGGAGTGAATCGAGGGAGAAGAGGACGGCTGGAAAATCTGGAGTGAGCAAGAGAGAGGAAGAGCGTGAGAGATAGAAAGATAGCAAGGGTCTGGAAAAAGGGGGAAGAAATCAGAAAAAGGAAGGTGATGTGAGTGATTAGTGGCGTGAGTTTGAGAAGAAAGGAAAACAAGGTAATTTCAAACGAAGGAAGGAAGTTGGTGAAGAACTGGGCTGACCGAAGGAGAGAAATACGAAGCTGAGGAGGAAACCGGTGCTTCCATTGTTGTCTGCTATCCTCATTGAAAAGGCAAAGTTGTTTGCTGAATATTTGTCCAATCCGTTTTCATCTTTTGCTGATTCAGGTATACTATTACTTTTTTCTCTCGGTTCAAGAATGATATTTTAGTTTTGCCATGTAGAAAGGCCACAGTTTTCCAGCTGGGTGTCTTAAAGGCCATGCCTTTTATCTTTTTTATGCTTGCTTGGATCTTTTGGGTTCTTGATGGATGTTTACAAGTTTGGAATTGTCGGCTTTTGGCCGATTGAATTGAAATTTTAATTTACAGTTTGGTTTCTTGTTTATTGCTTAGCCCTGATACCTTGAACACACTTGAGACTAGCCAATCTTTTTGGTTGTTTCTTGCCTATGCTAGCAGTTGAAAACAGAATGTGGCAATAAGGATTTGTTTTCAGTTTTGGCATGCGTTCCTTTTCTTTTCTTTCGGACGTTTAAATTCATATGTTGAAGGTTCATCCGTGTGTTTCCCTTCGCTGTCGTTCTTGCCCATGACAACCCAGTCCGTCAAAAGGCTCTCATCATCTACTTGGTGAAATGAATTAGACAAGAGACGTTAGGATTGCGTGTTTGGGGGCGTTGGAATGTCTGAATTTTTCTTGCTAAAAATGAATTTCAGATTGTCATTCTTTTACATGAACACGTCCCTATACTTTTACATCAGCTTTTCCTGTGTGTGTTACATATGTTTTGCTGATTCAGTTACAGATTAGGATCTCGATTGAATTCTGTTGGACAAAGCTGTGAGTTTATGTTTGAAATCAGAATTGTCTTCCTTGAGCAAAGTTGTTTCGGACAACAGTTTTTGTTTCATCCTTTGTTGCAGCAGTGATCATTTTATTGTTGTTCATCTGGGTTGTATTTTCCGTATGAAGCAGCATTCTTGGACAAATTGAGAGTGAACATGTGCATTTGGGTGTTGCTAACAACACTCTCAAGGGAATTTCTGGTCTAATGAAGTAGACGTTAATCCTTGTATTACTTTGCTGCATTTTGTATTTGGATGAGTTGTTTAGATTCTCTTGTAGGTAATAGATGTTTGTGTTTGAATGAAGTGAACAACATGAGTCAAGAGTCTTACATTCATTATTGATTTGTGGCATTGATAGAATTTATTTAGGACCCAACTACATGAAACAAGCTGCAAAGTGCACTCAGGAAATTCTGCCGCAGCTTTGGTTTTTTCGGCCATGACCCATTTCTTTTCTTGTTGCTGTTTTCTTCTTCATAAATAGCTCATCAAGTGAGTTTTGTCACATAATGTGTTAGTTAATCTTGTTTCGAAAAAGGAAATTGGATGAGTGATTTGAGTTTGCAAGTATGGGTCTAAGAATATGTGAGCTATAGCTATAATCAAAAACGTTGCTGGAAATCTGATGAGATGAGGAATGTCGAACCTTTTGGCATAAAAATTTCCCAGCATTTGCATGTTTTTCCCTTTGTGTTTTGATTCGTTTGGAGGTTTAAGTTGTGTGTTGTGTTGCTTGACCAAAATTTGGATTTTTGTGTGATAGAATTTGTCCAAAGTTTGCATTAGTTTATGCCCAAATCTGGTTATGAATAAACGAAAATGCAGCAGATGTCTCTTTAGGTTGTAGAGGCTCATGTGTTCCTGCGTGTTTGGCATGAAAGTTTCCATGATTTTGCATCAGTTCTTCCCCTGTTTGAACTCCTTCCCATGTCTTTGCTTGTTGGGATATCAAAGTTTGGATCAAGAAAACTTTTGTTAAGGCATATGTTTGAATATAAATCTGGTCTTGGAAGGTGAAACTAAGAAAGGTTGCAGCAGTTTCGTTTTTTTTAAATGTCTACATTTTCTTTCCAGAATTTTTGCATGAGATTTTTTAAGTTTTCTGCCTGTTTGGATGATGATAAAGATGTGGTTGCTGTCTAGTTTAAAGCTGAGTTGAGTTTGGATTGGCAAACAAATGGGTTTTTGTGTTTTTTTCTGGTATGTGGTTTGAAGCTGTCCAAACTTGCGGCAGAAATTTGCATAAGTGAAGAAGATTTCAGTTTTCTACGTAGCATGCATGAAATAATTCTTCAAAATTGCCTCTTAACCCCCTCAAGTGTCACCTTATGCAATTATGACCCACAAAATTGAGAAAACTAATCAATTGGGTCCCTGTGATTTTTGCAGCAATGCATTATGGCCCAATTTCATTCCATGATCTTGCAATTAGGTCCTAAGATATTTGCATTCAAACCATGGCTGGATCTTTTCTTGGCTCTTAGGACCTTTGAATTTCTAAAATGTTTCATTTGGCTTTGAATGGTTGATTAATGCTTGCATTTGGGTCCTTGGTGGATTCCTTTATTGAAGACTATGTATTGTTTGATTTCATTTAAATTGCAATTAGGAGAGATTTGGTGACTTTGTTATATTTTACTATTTGAGGTACCGTGACCTTTTTATTGTTTTGAAGCCATTTTTCTTTCATTTGGACACCATTCCAAGGGGGCGGTATAATCTCTTTTATCTTTTTGTCTCTCCTATGTGATCCAATGTGCTAAGTGAATTGCATGTCTACTTTGCTTTCCTAGCTTTTCTTTAATTCCTTTTACTTATGTCATTTACTTTTTGTTTTCATTAAGTTATTCTTTTAATGGGGTATGTGTACACCTCTTGGCTTGTAATAGATAGGGCTTTGGCGAGCAATTTGGTTCATTTTCCCTTTCCCTCTTTTGTTTTAGTTAGTGAATGTAATAGATAGGGCTTGGAGGAGCATTCAATGAAGACCTATCGAAGACGTGTGCCTAGCTAGCAAATGTAATAGTTAAGGCTTTAATTGTCTTATGTGTCTTGCATGCTTAGTTACTACGTGTTAACTTGCTTTGTTAGGGCCTTGCATCTAGTCGAGCATGCTAAATGTTATGTGCTATGTGTTTATGAGTGTTTGGGCATATCTACTCGCTTTCCATAGCCTGAATGAATGTGATGGATGGATGTACGTTTCCACTAGTCCAACGCTAGTCGGAATTCATAGAATGGGCTAGTCTAACGCTAGACCCTTAGGGATTTCCCCTCGATAGTACATGTTTGCATGTTCATTACATATCATGCATTCTTTTTAGTTTTATCGTTTTGCATGCCCCTCGAATCCCTTTTCCCCTCATTTTTAGGTTTTTGCATTTCATATTAGTTATATGGTCCATTTGCTTGCGAAACCCCCTTGGGTAAGGGAAACGAGCGAGTGTGGCTTCAAAATAGCCTTAGCACGCTAGTTTTTCCTTCTAATCAAAGGGAAAATTAAAATCACAAAAACTAGAGGTCATTCCCGTACCCGACCTGATGCATTCCTCTAAGTTCATGCATTTTCATATCATTTTCTCACTATTTTCCTCACTAATTATATATTTTAAATCCACATGTCATATTCACACACTTATTCACTTTCTTTACTTTTCACTTCACACATTGCACCTATTTTACTTATATATTTACTATTTTCATTCACTTGCACACGAGCATTTATATTTTTATTCATTTGCACACAAACACTTTCAAATTGCACACATGCACTTTTTTCTACATTTTGCACACTTACACTCTCATTTGAGTCCTCATTTGCATCATTCATGATTTTCTATGAGGACTTTCCTTATTGGCCGTCACGACTCGTGTGAATGGGACCAAAAGCCTCATAAGAAACATTTCTTAGATTTAGGATTGCATTTCTCATTCATTAGTCAAATCCAATTTGCAATACATACTTTGGGTAGAAAATATAGGAAAATAAGGGTTAAATCGCGCAACTAGCCTTGACTAGGTCGAAGGGGTGCCTTGGATTTTTATCCTTGCCTTCCCCTTCGTCAAATGTGACTCCCGAACCTTTTTCTTTGTTTTACGTGGACTAGGAGTCGTTTAAAAAGGGTTTTCTTACTTTTTTCTTTAAAAAATTCATTTTTGGGTGACTTGGTACACCCTAACTCTATACCAAGTGGCGACTCCATTTTTCATATAAAAAACCCTTTTTGAACTATTTTTCTTGGGTCAAATCGTCGCATTTTCAAAAGTCCCATTTAGACCCATTTTTGTTTTTATCAACAAAATTCATTTTTCCCAAATCAATAAAATTCAACAAAAACAAATTATTTTATTTTTTCCAAAAAGTGGGGCGCGACAGTTGGCGACTCCACTGGGGACTTCCTAAGTGGGTCCAAGCATTCGATTTAGCTATTCTTTTCCTTTTTCTACCCTTTTTATGTATAGCATTTGGGTATTAGGGTTGCATTTTCCATTTTAGGGCCTTTTGCCTCGCGCGCGTATCAAACTATTCCCTCACTTGCGTATGTATGATTGGTTGATTGGATGTATGTTGTACTTGTTTTATCTCGCGCTTTGCATTGCATTTGGGTGGGGGATATACCCTAGAGCCTCGCATTGGTTCTCGATCCCTCCCCTCCAAAACGTGCACTATCATACGCGCATACGCTTTACTATTCATCCCCCTTTATTTTTCTTTTAGTGGCTTGTCACGCCACTCCACCCTTTTAGGATTAGGAGACCCACTTGGACGTGTGATCGTGTCACGACGTGTGCGTAGCACGATCCAATGGGTCACTCAATCTTCCGCTTTAAACTTTGGGTTACTAACCTTTAGTTTTTAGTCGAAGGTTGAGGATTTTTATAGATTCACTCAAACATGCAGCCGTAACACGACGTGTGCGTAGCGGTGTTTGGGGAATCGCTCGAGCCACCGACAAAGGGCCTTGGGAGTGATGACCCTTGGCCACGAGTCTGAAGGCTTGGGGACCTGAGCTTATCGAGTTAGATGCATTAGTGAACCCCAACCTCATGCATTCATGTAGTTCACCTAAGGTAGAGTCTGCCTTACCCTATTAGGGACACCACTCACGAGGGGAGGGATCCCACCCTTCTCCTTATTTATTTTTCCTGCTTTTTATATCATTTAACTGTCCAACGTGTTATGTGTTAAACTAACTTTCTTTGTCTCTCGCCTTTGCATTCACAAACATTAGGAAATAAGGGGTCTGGCGTGACCTTCTTTTAGAGCCTACCGTTATAGATAGCTATTACATGTTTAACAATTATAGTATATACCATTTTAGGCCTACCCTGGCAAACAAAGGCCTCCTTAGGTCACGTCTCATTTCAAATTGCATTTTTCCTTGCTTTGATAAGAATGGCATCATGCATCTACCTTAGAAGGGAATGCCACGTAGGGAATCCCATTTTAGAAATAAACCACCCCATGTCTCGGATATATAATCCAATGAGACCTGCACGTTTACCTTTCTCGTACCATCCAAAGGGGTAGTGCACAAGGTAAGGTAAGGATCCGATCCTTTTGAAGAGAATAAAGCAACTTTTGCACATTAGGATATGAGCGTCTAGGAATCACTTTTTGGCCATTTTTTATCAAAATTGGTAAAATTCCCTTGCGTAAAGGACGTTAATTGGAAGAAATTCACAAATAATTCCTTTATCGTTGAGACAATTAATAAATTGAGGCCAAATCGTGATTTTAGAAGGCTCATAGACTATTTTTTTGAAACCACCAATGGCCGAACGATTCAGTCGATCCGTTTTGTCAATTAATTTTGAATGAACCATCATTTTACCAATTTACCCTTTTTAGGGTCATTCGGTCTACTTTTGAATAAATCAATTTCATTTGACCAATTTACCCTTTTTAGGGTCATCTGGTCGATTTTTGAATAAATCTTCATTTCATTTCATTTCATTTGGCCATTTCACCCATTTTTACGGCAATCTAGTCAATTTTCTGAATAAATCACCAATTTTTCCATTCTTAGGGCGATCTTATTGATTTCGAGTAAATCATTAATTTCGTCCGATTCATTTGACCAGTTTACCCTTTTAGGGCGATCCGGTCAATTTTGAATAAATTCTCGATTTCATTCAATTCATTTGACCAAGTTCCTTTTTTTAGGATAATCCGGTCAATTTTGAATAAATTCTCGATTTCATTCAATTCATTTGACCAAGTTCCTTTTTTTAGGATAATCCGGTCAATTTTGAGTAAGTTTTTAAATTTCACTCAATTCATTTGACCCGTTTCCCTTTTTAGGGTAATCCGGTCGATTTTAAATAAATGGTCAATTTCATTTGACCAATCAAGGTTTCAATGTCGAAATTCAAATATGGAAACTTAGTCGATTTTGAGAAAACCATCCTTTGCATTTGATCAGTTGAAGTTTTGACCCGTGCTTCACTGAGAAATTTGTCAACGAATTCCAATCTCTTCTATAGGAAGTTCGTCAAAGTCAAACCTGTGCGTTTTTGCAAATTCTTGTATCGATCAAAAGTGATCAATCCCTTCGGACGAGGTCCTCGTTTTGACAAGTGTCTCTCGTCACTCCAATTGACCAAATTTTCCAAGATTATTTTCACTCAATGAGTTGATCGGATTCCTCAGGTATGGTATAGTGCCTACCCTCGAGGGTTGCATTTTCATGCTAGGCCTACCCTTGGCACAAAAAGGGCTCCCTCGTAGGACATGCATCCGATTTTTTTTTTAGATATTTACTAACTCTTGTCTTTTTCTTTTCTTTTATTGGAATAATTAAGCGAAGGTTAAATCTAAAGGCAATCTTTCAAAAATTCTCAGGTAATATTTAAACATAACTTCTCGTCGAACCCCCATCATAACGCGATCCCGAAGTAAAGCCCAAAGGAATCGTGTAGACATGAATGCTCAGCCAGAGTCGACTGATAAGACTGTTGCAACTACCCAGCCGGAAGCTACAAGTCCTGGGGTTCAGTTGACTGAATTACTCACCAAATTTGGAGAAATGGCGTCTGAGATGGCCGCCCAAAAGAAATTGATCGACGAGCTCGTTAGCAGCGGAGTTCAACCCGAACCTGTACCCGCCAAATGGCCTGAGCAAGAGCCATTTGTCCTACCTTCAGCCCAAGCCACTGTTACTCCCTCATTCCCTATTGCACCCGAAGAAACTTTCACATATCCCCCCACAAATTTGCCATACACTTACCCTCCTAATCCTTCATTTCTTCTTACTCGCACGCGAGGTCCACAACCCCAAATCACTTCAAATATACCACCTGAGCCATACACCTTTTATCATACTGCTGCCGAGCCTTTCTTGCCTGATCATACTTTTCAAACCAAGGCAGAAATGGGGGAATCTTCTGTCCCTGTTGATATAAAGCTGCTCAAACGCCTTGACCGTTTTGATGAATTTATGAGGAAGAGTCAGGGGTTGAACAAGCAAGGAGTCCTAGATTACGATAAGCTTTGTCTCTTCCCAAATGTGCAATTGCCTGAGGGATTCAAAACTCCGAAGTTCAACAAATACGATGGCACGGGCAGTCCCAAGACACATCTCCGATTGTTCGCCAATAAATTGGGTAGGCCGGTGGATGATGAAAATTTACCTTTAAGGCTATTCCCAGAAAGTCTGGAGGGCGACGCACTTGATTGGTATTCAACTTTGAAGTCTGAGGAGATAAAGACTTGGCTAGACCTGTCCAATGTGTTTATAAGGCAATACGAGTACAACTGCGAGCTGGCTCCGACGCGAACCACGTTAGAAGGAACAAAAAGAAAACCCTCTGAGGACCACAAGACTTATGCCAAGAGGTGGAGAAAAATAGCTGCAAAAGTTGAGCCACCAATGACTGAGGACGAAATCATACGCACCTTCATTAAGGCACAGGATCCGCCGTACTTTGAAGAAATTTTCCGCATGACTGGATGTTCGTTTGCCGCTATTGTCAACAAGCTTGAAGAATATGATGATTTCGTAAAGGCTGGAAAGATTGTTAATGTGTCTACCCTGAAAACTCAAGTGGAAGCTTTGCAAAGCCAAGGTAGTAATGGAAAGAAGCAGCAATTCAAAAAGCAAGAGGGGGAAACTGCTTTTGTCTGGGATCGAAACCCTGTCCCAAGACCCAGACCTCGACAATACCCTACCTACTCAAACCCTTACCATTCAAACCATCATCCCGTTTATCACACCAATACCACTCATCCTCGACCTCGCCCAAATTATGCCAACCCGCCTACAACCCCTTCCCAAATATCTCAACCAAACTTTCAACAAACTCGTCCTCGACCTCCTTACCACCAAAGATTTCCCCCACCAAATAGACCCATCTACAACTATCCCCGACCCACTGAAACCTACCATCAAAGTCGTACCCGAACTTTCACCAACCTAGGCAGGCCTTTAGACCAATTGTATGAGCAATTGAAGGCTGCCAACAAAATAGGCGTGATTCCCCCTCCAATTTACCTTCATGGCATGCCTGCTGGGTACAATCCACATGCTATTTGTTCCTATCATTCGGGAGTACCTGGCCACTCAACCGCCGATTGCAGGGCACTTAAGCACAAAATCCAAGACATGATCGAGGCAGGGGAAATATTGCTAAAGAAAAGAGGTGAACAAGGGCCGAGCATAAGTACAAATCCTTTCCCTGAACACAAGGACACTTTTGAAGCATCCACTACAAATGACGAAATTTGAAAATCCTGAAGGAATTCTGCGCAATTTGGATGGCTAACTATCTTCCCTCACAAAGGGAATTTCGATAAATTTAGGGGTTGTCATTTACTAAAGTTCACGAAAACTTTTTCTTGCATATGTAAATAGTTTCATGAAAGCGTTTTTTTTTTTTTTTTTTTTTTTTTTTTTTTTTTTTTTGCAATCAAGTTTTGTTTTGTTTCTGCTTTGATTTGGAGTTTCATGAAATGCTCATTTTGATTGTTTGTTTGTCTGGTTATGATTCTGATTTTTGAGATGGCCAAAGGTGAGGTTATTTGACTATTTGAATATCACTGTTCTGGAATTTGATGAAACCTTTTATTGGAAATTCCTCCATTAAAAAGCCCTCATTGAGAATGCCTTCATTGAGAAATCCTTCATTGAGAAAGCTTTCATTGAGGAAAACCATTGAAAAATCCCTTCATTGAAAATCGCTTCACTGGAAAAATCCCTTCATTGATGAATCCCTTCACTAGAAAAATCCTTTCATTTGGAAATCCCTTCATTGATAAATCCCTTCATTTGAGAAAATCCCTTTCCAGCCAGGTTGAAAGTTGATTGGTTAAAGCAGTATCGTTAACGATTGATTCTGATTAATGGAAAGCAGTTGAATGCTATATACCATGACCAATTTTGTCAAAATTCATGGCCTATGTTCATAACAAAAGGATCCGCCACCGATCTTCTGAAAAAGGAAACAAAGTGCTAAAGCGATGAAAGACGAAGTCGAAGGCAAATTTGCTTCAAATTGACAAAGCTTATTGGGTGTTCAAAGGAGGGATGGACGGACAAACAGTCTCTCAACCTATCAACTCAGACATGTGTAAGAAGTTTTATTTTTGATTATGCAAATTTCTTTTGGAAATCATGCAAGGGACGAGGCAAAGGTCAGGCTATCTTCCTTTCCAATCAAAACATTTCATCCCTAGTCATCCCTTTTGAGCTATCAGAACAATAATTTTCGTTTGGCAGCCCCTGAGGATTGCAAACCCTACACTGGGGCAAATTCATTTTGGAAAAAGAAAAGAGAAAAAGAGAAAAGAAAAATGATCAAGGCAAACCCCACACTGGGGCAAATTTATTTTTGAAAGAGAAAAAAAAAGAAAAGAGACGACAAGAAAACCCACACTAGGGCAAATTTAGCTTTGAGGAAAAATGTAAAAGTGAGGGAAATGCAATGAAAAATGCAAAGAGAGAGAATTCAATCAAACTGGGGCAAATTTCCCTCAGTTTCGTTCGAAATTGAAGATGATTTCAAAATGATGCAATCTCAGGTTATTTCACACCTTTCATCATACCTGCTTTCAGGCCTCAACCTTTCTTGAAACATCCCACCTGACCTCATTACAAAAGACAAAAGTCCTGACTTTCGTCCCTTGCTGTATTTCTATCAAGAAAATTTGCTAATCAACTGGCAAGTGATGTCCATAATGCCTTCGCTTAGGTTTATAAGAGAAGCGCATTTTACTGATGTCAGCAATCTTCAACTTACCTTCCTGAGTCGATCATGGTCAAGCTCTTCCATTTGCTGCCGTAGGTGAAAATCCGAGAGTGCACCTTAAAAAAAAAAAAAGGTGGGGGCAACCTTGGTAAAAACCCGAAAGGGCGCTAGGTAGGTTTCTTCAATGAGCAAACACGAGGAAGAACAGTTGATGACTTGGTTCATTTGGAATTTCTCTTCATAATACTTCTGCCAGTGTCGAATTGCAGAACAAAGATATTCAGGGACTCGAATATGACATCCGTTGGCCAAAACTGTGTCGTTTTGTAAAAATATTTCTTTAGCAAATTCATTCTTAGGAAGCTCATTTTTTCTCAATTGCTTGTATTCATGGCATTTTTGTAGGCTTTAAGCACAAATGGTTTGTGTTTGCATTCTTTCACATATTCATTTCTGCATGATAGGTGAAATTACTTTTTAATCATCGAATTTTGGTGAATGATAACCCCATGGTTTATTCAAAGCATACTTGGGTTCAGTCATCTTGCGAAAATGGTTGAAATTCAGCAAGGTCGGTTACGCAAGCTTCACAATATGGCAAAATGCACGCTCGGTTAGTCGGGAAAAATCAGAGACGTTTAGAAATGACAAATCCAACCAAGTCAGATGCCACGGTCAACTTTGACGAAGGCATCCAAAGACTCATGTTTACACGATTCTCAAGGACAAACGGATCAAATAATGGTGGCAATTCCTTTGTTTTTTCTCTTTTGCAGGAAATTTCATGCATGGATGAAAACAATCACACCTTGCACTGAAATCGGTGTCGGAAAGAGTCCTAATGAACAAAGGCAGATTGAAAATGTCGCAAGCAAATTTCATCAAAAAATGCAACAGCATGGCGATACAGAATCAACTCTGGACTCAAATAGCAAAAATTCATCATACTGGGGCAAATTAATTTTTTGTAAAGATTTTGAAAAGTCAAAAAGAAAAGTCAAAAAGAAGCAAAAATCATCAATCAAAAACCAAAATCGAATCAAATTTCGTCACGGCAGGATCGGGTTTAATCCCACTGACCGATGATCAAAAACATTTTCGGGTCAGTCCCTCGATCAAAAGCATTTTCGGGTCAGTCCCTCGATCAAAAGCATTTTCGGGTCAGTCCCTCGATCAAAAACATTTTCGGGTCAGTCCCTCGATCCCTCAGATCAAAAACATTTTCGGGTCAGTCCCTCGATCAAAAGCTCATTCGGGTCAGTCCCTCGATCAAAAGCAAGCATTTTCGGGTCAGTCCCTCGATCAAAAGTTCATTCGGGTCAGTCCCTCGATCAAAAGCTCATTCGGGTCAGTCCCTCGATCAAAAGCATTTTCGGGTCAGTCCCTCGATCAAAAGCTCATTCGGGTCAGTCCCACGATTCAAAAGCTCATTCGGGTCAGTCCCATGATTCAAATATTATTCGGGTCAGTCCCACGATTCAAAGCTTATTCGGGTCAGTCCCGCGATTAAAGCTTGTTCGGGCCAGTCCCATGATTTGAATTTCCTTCTCTAGTCAGTCCCAATTTTAAATTTCTGCTCGGGTCAGTCCCGTTTTAATTTCCTGTTTGGGTCAATCCCATTTCAAAAAAAAAAATGTGTTAAAGAGGTCGATCCTCATTTCAGAAGCGTCCATTGCAGCCGAATAACACAGGTAAGTATTTGGTGTCTACTTCTTTGTCTCAAGTTTTTTCAAAACTCAGACAAAGAGGGGCAAACTGTAGACACCAAATTTTGGTGTAATTTCATTTGCTGTTTATTTTTAATTTTTTCATTTTAGTTTTATTCGATTTTTAGTTTTAGTTTCTAGTTTTATTTTTATTTTTAAGCTGTTAGCATAGAATCTCTTGGAAAATGAATGAAAATGAGAAAGTGAAAAGAAAAGAGGAGAGAAAAGAAAAAAAAAGAAGAAAATTGCCCACAAAATATGTTTTATGTCTTCTAAATTCAATCTTTTGGCATTTTGTTTATTTTTGTTAAGTTATTTTAAAAAAAAAAGAAGAAAAAGAAAAAAAGAGAAAAACGATGAAAATGGGAAATGGAAAAGAAATGGAAATTGCACTTTATTGTTCTAGTTTATTTTTCATCAAATGTTAATTATTTTGTTTTGGTTATTTCTTTTTATTATTATCAATTTTGTTTGTTTCAAAAAAAAAAAAAAAAAAAAAATCTCCATTTCTGCCGGAGTGCCGACCAGCTCCACTCACAATACAAAAACATATACATTCCACCAACCACACATTCCACTATATACCATTTCCTTTCAAACACTCCACTACCCTTAAACCACGAATTCTCTCCACTAGCTCACCTCAACCACAACAATACTTTCTGCCTTGGTATCATCGACGAGCAGAAATCAGAGAGGAAAACAGGATGAACAAAACTGTGAGAAGGTAACGTTTGTAGGCTGAAGAGAGGCTACGGAGAGGGGGAGTGAATCGAGGGAGAAGAGGACGGCTGGAAAATCTGGAGTGAGCAAGAGAGAGGAAGAGCGTGAGAGATAGAAAGATAGCAAGGGTCTGGAAAAAGGGGGAAGAAATCAGAAAAAGGAAGGTGATGTGAGTGATTAGTGGCGTGAGTTTGAGAAGAAAGGAAAACAAGGTAATTTCAAACGAAGGAAGGAAGTTGGTGAAGAACTGGGCTGACCGAAGGAGAGAAATACGAAGCTGAGGAGGAAACCGGTGCTTCCATTGTTGTCTGCTATCCTCATTGAAAAGGCAAAGTTGTTTGCTGAATATTTGTCCAATCCGTTTTCATCTTTTGCTGATTCAGGTATACTATTACTTTTTTCTCTCGGTTCAAGAATGATATTTTAGTTTTGCCATGTAGAAAGGCCACAGTTTTCCAGCTGGGTGTCTTAAAGGCCATGCCTTTTATCTTTTTTATGCTTGCTTGGATCTTTTGGGTTCTTGATGGATGTTTACAAGTTTGGAATTGTCGGCTTTTGGCCGATTGAATTGAAATTTTAATTTACAGTTTGGTTTCTTGTTTATTGCTTAGCCCTGATACCTTGAACACACTTGAGACTAGCCAATCTTTTTGGTTGTTTCTTGCCTATGCTAGCAGTTGAAAACAGAATGTGGCAATAAGGATTTGTTTTCAGTTTTGGCATGCGTTCCTTTTCTTTTCTTTCGGACGTTTAAATTCATATGTTGAAGGTTCATCCGTGTGTTTCCCTTCGCTGTCGTTCTTGCCCATGACAACCCAGTCCGTCAAAAGGCTCTCATCATCTACTTGGTGAAATGAATTAGACAAGAGACGTTAGGATTGCGTGTTTGGGGGCGTTGGAATGTCTGAATTTTTCTTGCTAAAAATGAATTTCAGATTGTCATTCTTTTACATGAACACGTCCCTATACTTTTACATCAGCTTTTCCTGTGTGTGTTACATATGTTTTGCTGATTCAGTTACAGATTAGGATCTCGATTGAATTCTGTTGGACAAAGCTGTGAGTTTATGTTTGAAATCAGAATTGTCTTCCTTGAGCAAAGTTGTTTCGGACAACAGTTTTTGTTTCATCCTTTGTTGCAGCAGTGATCATTTTATTGTTGTTCATCTGGGTTGTATTTTCCGTATGAAGCAGCATTCTTGGACAAATTGAGAGTGAACATGTGCATTTGGGTGTTGCTAACAACACTCTCAAGGGAATTTCTGGTCTAATGAAGTAGACGTTAATCCTTGTATTACTTTGCTGCATTTTGTATTTGGATGAGTTGTTTAGATTCTCTTGTAGGTAATAGATGTTTGTGTTTGAATGAAGTGAACAACATGAGTCAAGAGTCTTACATTCATTATTGATTTGTGGCATTGATAGAATTTATTTAGGACCCAACTACATGAAACAAGCTGCAAAGTGCACTCAGGAAATTCTGCCGCAGCTTTGGTTTTTTCGGCCATGACCCATTTCTTTTCTTGTTGCTGTTTTCTTCTTCATAAATAGCTCATCAAGTGAGTTTTGTCACATAATGTGTTAGTTAATCTTGTTTCGAAAAAGGAAATTGGATGAGTGATTTGAGTTTGCAAGTATGGGTCTAAGAATATGTGAGCTATAGCTATAATCAAAAACGTTGCTGGAAATCTGATGAGATGAGGAATGTCGAACCTTTTGGCATAAAAATTTCCCAGCATTTGCATGTTTTTCCCTTTGTGTTTTGATTCGTTTGGAGGTTTAAGTTGTGTGTTGTGTTGCTTGACCAAAATTTGGATTTTTGTGTGATAGAATTTGTCCAAAGTTTGCATTAGTTTATGCCCAAATCTGGTTATGAATAAACGAAAATGCAGCAGATGTCTCTTTAGGTTGTAGAGGCTCATGTGTTCCTGCGTGTTTGGCATGAAAGTTTCCATGATTTTGCATCAGTTCTTCCCCTGTTTGAACTCCTTCCCATGTCTTTGCTTGTTGGGATATCAAAGTTTGGATCAAGAAAACTTTTGTTAAGGCATATGTTTGAATATAAATCTGGTCTTGGAAGGTGAAACTAAGAAAGGTTGCAGCAGTTTCGTTTTTTTTAAATGTCTACATTTTCTTTCCAGAATTTTTGCATGAGATTTTTTAAGTTTTCTGCCTGTTTGGATGATGATAAAGATGTGGTTGCTGTCTAGTTTAAAGCTGAGTTGAGTTTGGATTGGCAAACAAATGGGTTTTTGTGTTTTTTTCTGGTATGTGGTTTGAAGCTGTCCAAACTTGCGGCAGAAATTTGCATAAGTGAAGAAGATTTCAGTTTTCTACGTAGCATGCATGAAATAATTCTTCAAAATTGCCTCTTAACCCCCTCAAGTGTCACCTTATGCAATTATGACCCACAAAATTGAGAAAACTAATCAATTGGGTCCCTGTGATTTTTGCAGCAATGCATTATGGCCCAATTTCATTCCATGATCTTGCAATTAGGTCCTAAGATATTTGCATTCAAACCATGGCTGGATCTTTTCTTGGCTCTTAGGACCTTTGAATTTCTAAAATGTTTCATTTGGCTTTGAATGGTTGATTAATGCTTGCATTTGGGTCCTTGGTGGATTCCTTTATTGAAGACTATGTATTGTTTGATTTCATTTAAATTGCAATTAGGAGAGATTTGGTGACTTTGTTATATTTTACTATTTGAGGTACCGTGACCTTTTTATTGTTTTGAAGCCATTTTTCTTTCATTTGGACACCATTCCAAGGGGGCGGTATAATCTCTTTTATCTTTTTGTCTCTCCTATGTGATCCAATGTGCTAAGTGAATTGCATGTCTACTTTGCTTTCCTAGCTTTTCTTTAATTCCTTTTACTTATGTCATTTACTTTTTGTTTTCATTAAGTTATTCTTTTAATGGGGTATGTGTACACCTCTTGGCTTGTAATAGATAGGGCTTTGGCGAGCAATTTGGTTCATTTTCCCTTTCCCTCTTTTGTTTTAGTTAGTGAATGTAATAGATAGGGCTTGGAGGAGCATTCAATGAAGACCTATCGAAGACGTGTGCCTAGCTAGCAAATGTAATAGTTAAGGCTTTAATTGTCTTATGTGTCTTGCATGCTTAGTTACTACGTGTTAACTTGCTTTGTTAGGGCCTTGCATCTAGTCGAGCATGCTAAATGTTATGTGCTATGTGTTTATGAGTGTTTGGGCATATCTACTCGCTTTCCATAGCCTGAATGAATGTGATGGATGGATGTACGTTTCCACTAGTCCAACGCTAGTCGGAATTCATAGAATGGGCTAGTCTAACGCTAGACCCTTAGGGATTTCCCCTCGATAGTACATGTTTGCATGTTCATTACATATCATGCATTCTTTTTAGTTTTATCGTTTTGCATGCCCCTCGAATCCCTTTTCCCCTCATTTTTAGGTTTTTGCATTTCATATTAGTTATAGGGTCCATTTGCTTGCGAAACCCCCTTGGGTAAGGGAAACGAGCGAGTGTGGCTTCAAAATAGCCTTAGCACGCTAGTTTTTCCTTCTAATCAAAGGGAAAATTAAAATCACAAAAACTAGAGGTCATTCCCGTACCCGACCTGATGCATTCCTCTAAGTTCATGCATTTTCATATCATTTTCTCACTATTTTCCTCACTAATTATATATTTTAAATCCACATGTCATATTCACACACTTATTCACTTTCTTTACTTTTCACTTCACACATTGCACCTATTTTACTTATATATTTACTATTTTCATTCACTTGCACACGAGCATTTATATTTTTATTCATTTGCACACAAACACTTTCAAATTGCACACATGCACTTTTTTCTACATTTTGCACACTTACACTCTCATTTGAGTCCTCATTTGCATCATTCATGATTTTCTATGAGGACTTTCCTTATTGGCCGTCACGACTCGTGTGAATGGGACCAAAAGCCTCATAAGAAACATTTCTTAGATTTAGGATTGCATTTCTCATTCATTAGTCAAATCCAATTTGCAATACATACTTTGGGTAGAAAATATAGGAAAATAAGGGTTAAATCGCGCAACTAGCCTTGACTAGGTCGAAGGGGTGCCTTGGATTTTTATCCTTGCCTTCCCCTTCGTCAAATGTGACTCCCGAACCTTTTTCTTTGTTTTACGTGGACTAGGAGTCGTTTAAAAAGGGTTTTCTTACTTTTTTCTTTAAAAAATTCATTTTTGGGTGACTTGGTACACCCTAACTCTATACCAAGTGGCGACTCCATTTTTCATATAAAAAACCCTTTTTGAACTATTTTTCTTGGGTCAAATCGTCGCATTTTCAAAAGTCCCATTTAGACCCATTTTTGTTTTTATCAACAAAATTCATTTTTCCCAAATCAATAAAATTCAACAAAAACAAATTATTTTATTTTTTCCAAAAAGTGGGGCGCGACAAGAGGCAAATTTAATTTATTTTCATTCCTTTTGCGAAGACAAAATGTCTACTAAATTTTCATCTTGAATTGTGAGTGATCATGGGTTTTGTTGTCCAGAATTGTAAATACAATTTGTAACTACAATCTGGAACAATTTCATCTTGAATTATTCAATTTTATGGAAGTAAATGCTATTGTTGATTACGTCCCATGTTGTTCTTAAATTTTTAATAATCAATTGCCGAACATATTTCTTCAGAAATTTTGTATCTTTAGCTATTATTGCTATTAGTTACTTTAGTTGAACTATGTTTTCTATGTTTTTCATTGTTGTTAAATATTCATATTATAAACATTTGGCTTATGCCTCTTGTGTGATCGTGAACTGAAAAGGAAAATTTATTCTGGTTCCTTTTGCGAAATTTATGTATGCTGGTGTTCAAGGGTCAACGCAACAAGATTTTCATGGGATAATATATAGTCAACTAAGTCTACAAATACAATTTAATATAAAAGTATTACCCACTTTAATACATCAAATACCATAAATAGTCTGGCTAATTAAATGTACAATATTTTATTTTAGTATGAGGAGGTAGATTTAATATACTATTTTACTTTCTTAATCTATAATCTTTATGTATTGTCTTACACAACTTTGAATGTAATAAATCATTTATTTCTTTATACTTAGTTGTCCTGCTTTGCTCTCATGCAGTGATAATAAAAAATCAATAAATGCTGATTTGCACGGATAAATGGAGGAAAATGTTCAAAAAGAAGAAAAACGAATTTTTTTTTGAAGAATAGAATATTATTTAATACTATTTACTGCACTTTTTATTTCTTTTCAAGTTTTTGAATGTTATGGTATTGTCGAATGTTATTTTTTCCATTTTTGAATTATTATTCACTGAATTAGATTTTCACATTTATATTGTAAGAATACTTTATATTATGATGCTCACATAGTAATATACTTAAGAAAGGTTATAATAGAATATACATTAAGTTTGTATTTCATGTCGACATTTTTATAAAATTGACTAAATAGTTTATTATTTTTCGAAGATTCCCGTTCAACGAACGGGTACAAAACTAGTTGATTATAAATCAATAACTTACAGTTCGAATTATTGTATTTAAGATAAAAATATTAACACTGTCGCGCCCCATTTCTGAAAGAAAAATAAAATTAACAAGTTTATTCAATGAAAAGTGAATTTTGATTTAATTTTTGATTAAAAATAATTTTTTTGATTTTTAGAAAACAAATAAAGAAAATGATGGGCCTAAAATGGGGTTTAATAAGTGCGACGATTTTGGCCCAAATTATAGCTTAAAAAGGGTTTTTGAATAGAAATTCGGAGTTGCCATTTTGTATCGAGTTAAGGTGTACAAAGTCACCTAAAATGAATTTTTAAAGAAAAAGTAAAAAAAAATGCTTTTTAAACGACTCCAAGTCTTCAAAAATCAGAGAAAAGTGTTCGGGAGTCACATTTGAAGAAAGGGAAGGTAAGGATAAAATCTAAGACACCCTTTCAACCTAACCAAGGTTAGTTGCGTGATTTAGTCAAAAATTTTCTTAATTTAACCTAAAAATTTATCACATTTGGACGTCACTATATGGATGCAAAAACCTAAATCTAGAAGGATATCGGGGGGTCGGAATGCCCCTTCAAAGTTTTATTGGTGCAAATCGCATTAATTACGATGTCCAAAAATAATTATTTGAAGAAGTCACGAATGTGCAAAATTTGAGACTCTAAGAAAAGAAAAGAAAATATTAATTATACAAATATATATGACCTAGAGGAATGCATCATAACGGATGCGGGGGGCTAATACTCGTGACTTCAATGTTCCCTTTAATAGAGGGAATATGAGCCTGCTAAGGTTACAAAGCCAAACTCGTCCATATCCCATATTTGAGAGGTATTTTCTAATCTAATCAAGCAAATGTACTAACCTATCTCTAATTTTTCTTATATGAAGTGCAAGTCTAATGTCATGTCTCACGCATAGGGTTATATAGAGGGAAATGTGGGATAAGGGATATGTAAAGGGGAAATGTGGGATAAGGGATATGTAAAGGGTAAATATGGGATAAGGAATGTGTATACAAGAGAAATGTCATGCCAAAACGATAAAAACCTAAAAAGTGGAAAAATATGCATGAGATGAAGTGATTTTATCACACAATCATGATCTAACGTGTGAAGGGCTCTTAAGGGTCTAGCGTTAGACTAGCGCATGTCTATATTTTCTCACTAGCGTTGGACTAGTAAGAAATCAAAAACAAGGAACCATAACTAGCGTTGGACTAGTGTGGAATCGAGAAAGGGGCCACAACTAGCGTTGGACTAGTGTGGTGACATCACATATTAATTATAACTAACTAATCATGTAAAATATAAAAGCATGTAAACACATAATATCACATAAGCACATAACACATAATCATAACATCTAGATGCAAGGCCCTAAGAAAGCAAATAACATGTAACACATAAACATGCAAAAACACATAAGGCAATTAAAACAAATAAAGCCCTATCTATTACATTAGGGGGCCCCAACTACAATCTAAGGGGGGAAGGAATAAAATAAATAAATAAACCCCCTAGCTATTACAATTTGGCATTTGAATGCCTTTCAAATAATCAAAATTGAACTAAAATAAATATACAAAATTGAAACAAATAAAGCAAATAAATAAATGAATAAAATGAAAAACATTCAAAAGGCATGCAATTAAGCACATAAAGTCACATAGGGCACATAGAGTTAAGTAAAATCAAAATAAGGGGTAGAGTGTACCTCCCTTGAATTGGTGCCCTAATGGAATGAAAGTACTTATTTACCCTCCAAAACAATAAAAAGGATCAAG
This sequence comes from Coffea eugenioides, assembly GCF_003713205.1. Lineage (NCBI taxonomy): Eukaryota > Viridiplantae > Streptophyta > Magnoliopsida > Gentianales > Rubiaceae > Coffea > Coffea eugenioides. Next base: position 27,036,895 of record NC_040040.1, on the reverse strand, counting down.
GCACCACTTTAATTAACAAACAATCATATGAAATGGAAATAAACACGAAATTGAATCACTCAAAGCATTCGAATAAACTAAACAACCCTTATTCATCAAATTGAAAGAAACAAGGACCCATTTAAAAGAATTAAAGAAGCTTTGAGGGATCAATTTATTATTATTACAAAAATTAAGGGTCTAAAAGGAAATAAAATAAAATTAAGAGTCTAAAAGGAAATAAAATAAAATTAAGGACTTAAGGCGAAACCTATCCCAAACCAAATGATAAAGTTCACAAAAGATAAATGAAACCTTTTGGCTATAATTAAACAAGAAAATTACTCAAAATTTCACTAAAATCCAAATCAAAGCTAAAATTTAACAAAAAACATTAAATCCTCAAATTCCGTCCTAAAATTCCTAAACAATCTGTCCAAAAAAGACATTTACCAAAGGAAAATAACATGTTAAAAGGGACAAAATTGATTAATTTTCCAAAGTTTCTGGGCCTTAGTATAACAAGGGGAAAACTAGGGGTTAAAAGGCAATTTCTGGAAATTATTTCATGCATCCTACGAGCTTTCTTCTTTGCAGAAGCCTTTCTGTAACTTTGTGGGTTTTTGCAATTTTGCAGCATACTCAACCGAGGCATATGATGATATCTCAAACCAAGCCAGCAAATTTCATTAACCCAATCCATTAAACACATATCACATATCACAACACAAAAGTTAGGAGGCAACATAACAGTTTTCTGGTCATGAAGATCAAGCGCAGAACAATAGAAGAACATGCAACCAACCGAGAACCAAACTAGTTTTCTGGTGAATCAAAGATGGGTTTGTCCAAGCTAACACCTTTCAGCCAAACCATTGAACTACCAAGTGTCAAACGAGTCTAAAGCTTTGGTAAAATCAAACCGTTAAAAGCCCATTTCTTTTAACATCAACAATCATGCGAACAGAAAATTTGCAAAAAGAAACTCATTCATGCGAATGATTCCTAGAATCTCATACGAAGTGTTAAACCAACTAAAGCATGATGACTGTTACCTATAACCAGTCAAATGTGCTGAATCGATGCGAGAAAACTGGACACAATCGTCCAGAGTGCCCAAAATGAAGCAAAAGTTTTCTTTCCCAGTTTTTTTTTTCCTGATTTTTCGTAGCTCTCTCCAACCTGAAAGCTCACCCTAGTTTTCCCCTAGGCTTTTCCTTTTTCTCTTCGTTTCCTCTAGCCCCAAGCTTTTCTCAGCCGAATACCCTGAGCTTTCTTTTCTCAGGCGCCACCCTTTTCTCTCCTTTAGCTTCCTACTGCCCAGATTCCCCTACTCTCTCCAACAGTCACCGTTCTATGCTCTCTCGGTTTCTTCATTTTTGTTCAACCGAAAACCTCCCTTGTAATCTTTTTTTTTCTATCTTGCTTTCTTTCTCCTTCAGCCGAACACTCCAAGGTCTCTTCTTTTCAGCCGTCAAAGCCCCCTCCAGTTTTTCTTTCTTGCTGTCTTGCTCTCTCTCCGCCTCTCTTTTTCCCTTGCTTGCTGTTTCTCCTCCTCCCTCAGCCCGTCACTCTAATTGTCCTATTTCCTTTCCCTAGCCGCCACTCACTTCATTTTTTTATCTCTCTCTGCGTTTTGTTCCTTTTATAGGAAACTAAGCTCCCTAAACCCTTGGAGCAACGATGGGATGAAGCTGCATTTTTTATGGCATTTGGGAGCCGTTTGATGTTTTTTTTTGTTCTGGAATATTCTAGTTAGGAATCATGGGGTGAGCTGACAATGTTCTAGAGAGTTTTGGAGAGAAGAGAAATGTGAAAAAATGAGTGGAAAAATGAACCAAAAAAAATGCCGCTGCAATTTCCGCTTCTGCACCATTTTCCAGTTTATTCCTTCGTACGAAGGAGAAAGAACAGCGCGCTTCCATTTTTTTTTTTCAAAATCACTTAAAAACAAATTTGACAATTTTCAAATGTCAATTATATATTTTTTTGTTTTTCAAATTGAATCTAAGAGGATTAAAAACAACTTTTTGTGAAGATTTTCCTTTTCAGAAATCTAATGCAAAATATGTTAAAAATAAAAATAATGAACCTAATTTATAAAAATAATTAAAAACCCTAACTATCATTTAATCAATAAAAATAAAATAAAATAAACCAGGAATAATAAAGCTAACAAATAAAGCAAAATTTGAATTAAATAACAAATAAAGCTAAAAATCCAATAAATAAAATTTTGGTGTCTACAAACACCAATATCAATTAAAGTATAATTCACACAAATATTTCAATATAATACAATAGTAAAAATTTTGTCAATTAAATTAACAACTTTTTTTTAGTATAAGTGAAGGTCTTGAATCCATGACTTCTTATTTACACTGTCCCTCCCCGATACTACCCAACCCATCCCTTCCCTCAATTAAATTAATAACTTAAATTTAGTTGTCAAACAAATTGTAAACTATAAAAATGACAACTTACCAAGAATGTAAACCATTTGAATTAACCTGAAATGATAATATATAGGAATCTTAAGGAAAAAACTTCAAATGAGAAAAGTTGATCTTGTAATACTAGAATTAATAAGTGGCAAAAGGATATCAATCGAGTTATATTATACATTGATGTTTAGAAACTATTAAAATAGATAAAACATTCTACTTGTTCATAAATTCCATAGAAATGGAAAAGGGTTGTTATCACTTTACCCCCTTAACATTTAGCGTTACTATCAATTTTCCCCTCAATGTTACTTTTTAGTCACTTTACTTCCAAAACTAACAGTTAAACTTAATAGAGTTTGTTAATTCAAGTGAAAAGACATGTTTAGCTTTTAAAATTATTATCACTTTACCCGAATAAACTATATGCTCAATATCAATTTACCCTTTAGAATTATTTTTTAGACAATTTATCCCACCATTAAACCAATTTAGCAAGTTAAAAAACTTTAGAAGAAAGTACCCTCTTCTTTGCATAATAAAAATAATAAAAAATTTAGAATATCTCTTCTCCTTTTTAGTATCAAGAAAAAAGTCAAAACATTAGTCTCTTTCTTTTTGGCAATATTATTAATATTGAAAAATCAAATAGAAAGATAGGGGAGAAAGGGAGAGAGAGAGCTTAATTTTTTTAACAAAAAAAGAAAGAATTTGATATTTTTATTATTTTAAAATTATTTTACTTTTCTATTTGCTACCCAATTTCAATCCTAATTCCAATGACATTAAAGTAATATTATAATATTATATTCTTCCATATTTTCTTTTCTTTTTTTTTACAAAATCTAATTTTTTGTCTTCTTCTCTCCTATCTCTTTCTCTTTTCCTAGTATTAATAAGTGTGAAAAAAGAAATTTGAGAAAATCCTTTTATTTTTATGTTTTTGGAACTTTTAGAGTGAAAAAGGGAAGAAAAAGCATTCCAATTTTTTTTAATTATATATAAAAAGGGTAAATACATTTAAAAAATTTTGAACATACTGGTTAGATTAATGATGGGATAAAATGCCTAGAAAATAATGTTAGGGAATAAAGTGATTGTATCACTATAATTTAAAGGGATGAAGTGATAATAATAATGTAGTAATACTATAAAATAAAAGGGTATTTTGTCCAAATTAACATGCTGAGTTGAATTACTTATGGGAGTAAAGTGGCTATAAGATAATATTAGGAAGTAAATTGATAGTAATGATATAGTTTAAGATGGCAAAGTGATAATAACCCAATGAAAAATGGGCAAATCAAAGAAAATCATGAATTTCATTGATCATGAGCCAAAGAATTATTTTGAGCTAATTGCTTATAAATGGAATTGAAAATCTAAATTTGATGCAAAAAATTTTCTATCTAAATATGATTCCTTGTAAACTAAATGCAGTATAAATGTTACCTGTTCTATATGTTCGACGTTTTAGCTGAACGTCACAGTAGTGGAATTAGAGTTTAGTTACAAGCAGGTTAGGTATGAGATTCATCCAAGTAAATAAAGAAAACCATCTTGATTCATGATGCAAGCAGGTTAGATATGAGATGCATTAATTTATTCTGTTATAAGGATTCCATGTTTATAAGTAGACAATATTCAATAAAACTTGACGGGGCAAAATGATTCAATTCATAGAAAAGCGTGTAAATATTATACCTGAGGCTTAATTAGAGATTTTTGTCTAGCTATTAATAGAAATCTCTATTAAAAAAAAATCTTCATGCCAACTCAAGGTAACATGATACCAGTACAAAAAGAGGAAAAGCATGGGTCATGTGAAAAGAAAGAACAAAAAAGATTGTGTTTCTACATATTTGCTCGAACTATTCTAAAACATATAAATAAACTTGAGATTTGAAATAGAAAGAAAGTTATCAAACACTAATTGAATAAAGTCATCATGATTGCGAGAATATAATCAGTCAAGCTACAATACTAGACAATGGATGTCAATTTACCGTAACAGCCAATGAAAGGTTGGAGCAGAAAGGTGTTCAATAACACAAACTTAAGAATCTTTATGAAAATATTGAATTCCTACTCTTACAATAAATAATGTTGGTTTAAACTTTGTTTTTTAGGATAATAGCACGCCCAACACGTACAAAATTACTTTCTAGTGTAAATTTTTCTAAAATAAACTTTAGAAGCATTCTCTTTTCTCCCAAGGTATACGATTCAAGGAAAAATAAGAGTTGGTAATTGCTTGAATTCATAATTTGATCTCAACTATATTCACCGAAACTATTTCATGTATTTTTATGTTGTTATCATTCAAAAATGATATACTACATTGATTAACAACCTTCGTATAATTCAAGAACATAATTGTTTAGTAATGATGTACTCAACTAAAGGGTTTTTTTTTTTTTGAATGAAGCGCACAAAGTAAGTATAATTATTTTCATATTACCTGGGAATTGGTCAGGGTACTTGTTATCTTCCTCAGGGGATTCTTCAATAAACTAATGTAGTTTGTGATATATTAATAAAAGGGTCGGGTGCCGTATGAGCACTCGTTATTTTAGGTGTGATATTTTTGGAAATGTAAAATTAATTAGGAAAAGTAAATAAATATAAGAGAGGATAAGTAAGAGTTTTTTTTTTTTTTTGCCAAAATAACACTCTTGCTAAAATATATTCCTAACTAGTTTTGTACCCCTTCAATCATCGAAAAATAATAAACTATTTAGTCAATTTTATAAAAGTGTCTATATAAAATACAAATTTATTGTATAATCTATTATATATTACTATGTGCATTGTTATTCAAAGTAGTCTTATAATATAAATTTGAACATTTAATTCAGTGAATAATAATTCAAAAATTGAAAAAATAACATTCAACAATACCATAACATTCAAAAACTTGAAAATAGATAAAAAGTGCAGTAAACAGTATCAAAGAATATTCTACTCTTCAGAAAATTGTTTTTGTTTTTCTTCTATTTGAACGTTCTACTCTATTTTGACGTGCAAATTAGCATTTGAGTACGGTTGGCCTCTGGACTTGGGCATTTGAGTCGCTTTTGTTGTCCAATTAGGTGGTGTTCTCCTCTTTCTATGGCTATCATCATCAGCAACAGCAAGCTAATCAAGCCCAGCTTTATTAGCTAAAAGCAAATTAACTAAAGGCAAATTAATTTTAATACCATATTTATTAATGATTTTTGAGAATAATATTAATATCGTATTTATTAGCTAAAGACAAATTAACAAACATCTTAGCATATGATCACAAAAGTCATGTTTCCATATGAAAACTTATGATGAAAATACTTTCTCAATCATATCTCTTCATACAAAACAAACAGAAAATAAAAACAAAACAAACAAATTCAAGATATGTTGCTAAATTCTTACAATTCAAGATGAACATGTCTTTTTAAAAAAGAAAGATGTGTATTGAAGGAAGATGTATCTGATAATTAAGAGTAGTGGAAAGCCAAAATTGATGCTTTAATGTGTCAAGATTTTGCACTGGAAGCACGTAACTGTGAATTTGATGGTGGAAGTTTGTATGTTAGATGCTATATGTAGGCATAGGAAATAAGAATTGATGAGGATATAAAGAGATATTGATAAAAATATAAAAAGTAGTTTTATCTTTCTTTATGTTGCTTAAAGTATGTGTATTTGGGTAGGATATAAGAATTGTGATAAGGATATTAAGAGATATTGATAAGAATATAAAAAGAATAACAATTAGTTTTACTAAAGGCATGCATGCTAAATCGAAAAGAAATTATATAAATCATACCTCTTGTTATACCTACAAGTTCACAAACAAAAAGAGGAGCAATCAGCCACAAATATAGCATGGAATGGTAAGGATGATTTTATAGAACTTGAATGATAAGGACCATTTTATATTTGAAATTAAATATAGATAGATATTGATAATTGATTACATGCTTATGAAAGGAGAGAGATAAGTTCCATATAAAATTTGCAAAAAAAAAAAAAAATCATGGAATAAACGAACAAAGGCAAAAGAAGAGAGAGATGAAAGAGCGTATGTTATTTTATAGAGCGCATTGCAGCTACTTGCTATGTCAGTAAGCCATGTAGGAAAGAGACAAAATAAAGGGATAAGGATGAGAATATAGACTTTATTATATATATATATATATATATATATATATATATACACACTAGTGTGAATACCCGTGCTACGCACGGTGCTGACATTATTGAAAAAAATAAAAATAAAATGGTGAACAAATAAAGGTGAAAAAATTGTACCAACAAAATTAAAATGTAATATCTGTTTAACAATAGTTTGAAATATAATAAAATGTGTATATCATTCAAAAACTGTCTTTTTTCAGAAGATGGATCCTGAAAAAAATAAAAATTTATATTAAAAAAGGGAATGATATATTTCTACAAATGAATGTAATTGAATGTTGTTAAAATGAAATACTTACAAATACTAAGTATTCTATTTGATAATCTTACTTGAAGGTGCGAACACTCTTCACACCAATCTACTTTTAGTATAAATGCCAAAATTGGTGATTTAATTAACTTTGTTGAATTTTGTGGAGTGCGTACTACAAATGAAAATGCACGATCTTTGCATGAATTAATTTGTTGGCCGAACAACCTATCACCATTTTCCTGATAATTAAGAATGTACGAAATTAGTGTTTTTTTCACATAGTTTATAAATAGTACTATAATAAATAAATATAAATTAAGAAATTCTACCTTCCTTTGTAATTCTCTAAGATAAGAAGCATCACAACCAAATACAAATCATGCATGTCTGTCTTGTAGATTAAGATGCATGTTACCACTGGAATCTCTGATTTGTATGTTAACATTATACCTGTTTGATAAATAAAATATTATATGCAATACAGAAAAATATATTGAAGTTAAATATACATGAAATTAATTACCTAATAACAGTGTCAACCACGTCATTACAATGCATACACACTATCTTTGAAAAATGACCTTCACATAGTTGTCCACGATTTTTGCATAGCTCGTAGAACATATTTTCTATGTTAATGTTCTGAATGTAAGCAAGTATTCGAAAATATTTAACCTGATCCGAATGAAAGAAAATATAAGTTATGATTATAAATTGAAAAAATTCGTTCAGTAATTAATTAAAATTGAGTAAGCTTACCGTAGGCATGATTGTATATTCAGATTTCCATATTCTCTTTGAATTTGCTATCAACAGTGCTTGTGGTGTTGTGAAATTGCTTGATCTCAGCCACGTAACTAACTTGCGGGCACATATATTATTTTCAAACCTGCAATTTTTTTGAAATACATGTCAATAAGAGTACGAAACAATATAAATAGTTTGATGTAGTGTTACTGAGGAACTCACCAACTGCGCAGGTATCGAGCAAAATTTAAATTGTGATTAATATACAATTTGTTAGCTTCAATTGTACACAGTGATGGTCCCGCATAGTATGGTTATGTTCGCTCAAAAGCTATTCAAAATATATAGAATATAACTAAAAGCAATTGATTTACCTCTGAAATTTTATATGTAAATACCACATGCTAGTAAAATAATATTTTTTTGTAACAGACTGATATAACCGTTCACCATCATCATTAGCAAATTTATTCCACAATATGAATCGAGCTACTGTCAAACTGTGTTAACAAAATGATGATTAGAGGATTTGTAGAAGTGGTTGTAGGATGAGTTAAGAGATAGTTGGAATGGACTCTTAATTGAAGTGGGAAACGTGGGAGGAAATATAGGGAGAAACGTGGGATGATGATTAGAGGATTTGTAGGATTGTTTGTAGGATGAGTTAAGAGATAGTTGGAGTGGACTCTTAATTGGAATGGGAAACGTGGGAGGAAATGTAGGGGGAAACGTGGGATGATGATTAGAGGATTTGTAGGAGTAGTTGTAGGATGAGTTAAGAGATAGTAGGAATATTTTAAATTTAAATTTGATTAGTGATAAGGTGGGTTATAACCCACTACTTTTTATGTATTAAAATAAATACAAAAATTTAGAAAAAAAATGAGAAGTTTAGAAGACATTGAGAGGGTTTCTGCTAAAAATCCCTTCTTGAATACATATAGATATAGATATGTGATGTGATTCACTTTCAAATTTTATTCTCATAATGATATTATTGTTGCCATCTAGTTATCCTGATTGCCATGTAGGATAATCAGAAAGGAAAGTTCTAATCTAGTTTATAGTTTCCAACATGAACTAAAAATTTAAATTTTTTATTATAGAGGCACAAAAAGATCGCATAACTTTTATAATTTCCTTATAATTATTTAAAATAAATTCTACCATTATTGACCTTGCTATTATTGATCTCTAAATTTTTCTAAATGTATCAAACCTATTGCATATAGTTTTTCAAAAATAAATTTTAAAATACAAAAATTGCAACGAAAATTGTAAGCAATTACAAAAACATCAAGGCTATCATATTTGTTTACGTTATCCTTCCTACTCCTTCAAAAGACAAAAGAATAATCTTCATTTGCCTTGAGATTATTGATTCAAGAAGAATATTTTTTAGATGTTGTTAACATAAATAATGGTTTCTTAGAATTACGTTTGACAAGGGAAAGATAATGAAAGAAAAAATGTGGGAAGGATTAGAAAGAAAATTGGAGAAGATATTAGATGGGAAAGAAAAATGGAGGGTGTCTTTATCTCTGTTCTGGCACATTTACAGCCTAAGTGACAAAAAAGGATCACAAAGGTAATAAATTTTAAAATTAGGTTACTTTGGGTATATGTTTTGGAAGAAGAGCTATTTTGGCAATAAACTCTTTTCCAAGACATATACCCAAAGTAATCTAATTTTAAAATTTATTACCTTTATGATCCTTTTTGGCCACTTAGGCTGTATATGTGCTAGGATGGCGATATTGGCACTCTCCACGTAGAACTTTTTCATTGGTTCAAGGACAACCACTAGAAATTCCTTTAGTCCCCTGCTTATATACAAGAGAGGTATAAAAGCATACATTAGTCATTTCTGTTGGTAAGAAATCAAAAGAACATTCCATTATTTGAATATCATTCAAATAAAGAAGTAAATACTCTTTTTTTTTTTTTTTTAGCATAACGATAGGCAATAGCATATATAGTATATACAAGATAGAAAGTATCAACGTCGAAACTCAGAATCAGGAAGATCCCATTCCCCCCCTACTACCCCATACCCCCCCTACTATCCCATACCCCATACCCTAAACCCTCAACCCTCACACTCCCTTAGGCCCTAACTTTTTTACCCAAAAAAGGAATTCCGGCCTCCGCGGCCATATGCCGGAGGCGTTTTACAGATGGTTTGTTTTGGCCATTTGGCTTGTACTTCTTCAGTAGTTCAACCTCCACCTGCCAAGTATCATGGGTCTCCTTCAGAAGGATAACAGTCTTGAGATCCGCCACGGATCCAATCACGATCTTAGAAAAATTCAACAGCCGGGCATGGTTCCTGTGAACGTCATCCTTGGCATCGCGATAGGTCTCGTGAGCCTCCTTGGCACCCCGATAAGCCTGCAGAACCTTCGTTGATCGCGGCAGAGAAGGCATGTTGGGTATGATTGTTTTGGTTCTCGAGTTAGGGTTCCGAAGACGACGAAAGGTTGAGGGAAGTAAATACTCATTGAGCAAGATTAGTCCAATATGTATCCCACCGTCTTGTCCTGTCCTGTCTCTCCAGATTATAGGATGAATTTACTCCTAAGAATATTACTCATAGCTAGTTTATTACTCGACTAGATAAGGCAGCTAAACAAGGACTTGATCATTAGGTAGTGACTTCCACAACAATAAAAATATTCTAAATATACCAAGTATCAACAGACTTCATCCTTTTCTCAAACCCTTTCTTTCTTTATCATCATTATATCTTCTCTATATTCCAAGCCAAATATCTGTATTCCAAACCAAATATTATTTCAAGGAAGAAGACAACAATGAGTAATGGTATTGGTAGCAAATATTTCCAGCAAGTGAAAATAATAAATTTGTTCTTTGTGCTAAACATAACGACATAAATATTTACTAGCTTTTCAGAATTTAAATCATCAATAATATAATGATTGTAAATCTTGAGAAGGCAATTGACTTGCCAAAACCAAGTTTCTCTCTGGCAAAGATGGCTGTTACATGCCCAAAGACAAGAGAAAGAAAGAGAAAAAAAAAAGAAGAGAGAGAAAGATTAGTTATACGAGGAGGTGAGGAGGTGGTGGCTGATTCAATAAAGGGATAGAGTTAGAAACATTACCAAATTTGCTGCAGAATTTTTCATTATCTGCCAATAAGTATTGAGTGTCTCAGGATCGAAGATTTGAGTCCCAAAGTTTCTCAAATAATCTTAAATAAGATAGAAAGGCATCCTTGTAATCTGGTGGTCACATTTGTATGGATTTGCTGCAGTTACCTTATGTTTTGCTAGTTCTTTTACTATTTTGTTGACTTTTCTTTGCTGTGGTAGGGTAATTAAAGACTGCCCCCACAACAATGTAAATAGTTTATATATATAAGAGAAATAGTTGAAGAGGTTTAAGTAACTGAAAGTTTCAATGTCGAATATAAATAAAAATTTTCAAACAAATAGAATTATTTGATAACATTTCATACTCTCAGTTTATGATTTTTCCATGCAATATTCTTGAATGTTGATTCTATTATTGAAAATGATAATTCGATTGTATTTTTCTTATGCATGACTTTCATATGTTTTTATTTTTTTAATTTAACCTTTTTGTTTACATATTAAGAAATACTTATGGATACCTATAAAGTACTCAAACTAATAAGAGTTTGAGTTTGAGTTTTCTTTTCCAGACTAGGTCTGGATCCGGATTCAGGTAGTAATAAATTTCTTGGGTCTAGATTTGGGCGTGGATCAAGTATATCCAGTCTAAATCCTATCTATTGACATTTACATTTATTATATTTGTGACAATTAGATATGTCAATGGGTTGGATCTTACCTAGATTCAATCTAGATACAATATACTTAGGTAGAATTTGAATTTAATTTGTCAACTTAAATCCTACCCAATAAGAGAATCATTGATTTAGGCAGGGTATGATTTTCTATGATTTAGACCAAATCTAGATCCAAACTAGATCCTACCCAAACTCATGTATAAATAATATATATATGTATGTGTGTGTGTGAGCGCATCTGTATAAGTAAATTTATAAAATAATGTAATATTCTATGTCACTGTAATTGGGACAAGCCTTTTTAGCAAAAATGAGAAAAAGTAAACGTAAACAAATGAAAGATTGATTGTAGATGTAGATGAAACTTTAAAAATAAATAGTTTTAGTTAATAACAGTTCTTTTTTTGAGTTTATAATATTGCATTCAACATCTTGAAATGTCAATTTCATTATTTAAAAATAAAAATTAGATGGTATTTATGTTAATTTTTAACTCTATATAGTTTCAAACTATCACTTTAGTTTTTACTGTATGTTCAGAAAAATATCTATGAATATACATTGGATACTCAAATCCATAAGTGTCTGGATCTGGAATTGATTTACTTTTCAAATGCATAAGGGTCTGGGTCTAGATTTGAATTTTACTAAATTTAATGGATCTGAATCTGGAATAAAGAAATTTAACCTAAAACTTTTTTTTTAAGGATTCAACATAAACCTTACCCATTGACATGTCTAGTGTCAATAGTTGACATATAATCAAATTATATTGTTGCATGGAATGCAAATATAATATTTTGTTGATCTGCACAAAATTTTGCACTAACACAATAATAATGTGTTTTTGTATACCAAAGTATGATTACCACATCCGCACCTATTGGTACCGAAGCACAGTTTCACTTGTCGCAAATCCAACCAATGTTTTCAGACTTAGACTGGGCATTAACTTAGTCAAGTTAAGGGGTCAGAAACCAATGGATTCAACTGGGTTCTATAGGGGTCGAATCGGATAACGTCATAAATACGTCATATATATATAATACAAATAATATATAAAAATTCCTCTTATGTTGGTGGTTTACAAAGTTATATACATATTTGATGAGTTTAGATTTAGTCCAAAAGAACTCTATTGAAAAAATTTTAAAAGTTGTAGGTAAACAATATAATTTGGAAAATATAATGGGTCAATATTATACTTTATTAAAACAATAAAGGGTCAAAATAAAATTATCTCAAAGTTGTAGGGCATTCAAGGTTAATAAATGCCAAACTTAATAAATGCGTCCTTCTTGTTTCTTCTTTATGCAGCCGTTAGTTCCTTTTCCTCCATCTTGTTTAAGGAATGGTGATACGGTTTTGTTGTTTGGTGACATCACTTACTGTAAGAGCCTTTTGTGTAACCAAAATTTCCCCATTTTTTCATCAAATACTCTACCTTTTCTCTGGCTCTCTCGCAAATTTGTTCCTTGACTTTCTCTGGCAAACCCGGTGCAGGATTTGGACCCTCATAAACATTTTTCTTACTCTTAACACCCTTCGTCTTGAATTGCTCATGATCAAAACCTTCCTCTTTTTTCTTGTTTGTTTTTCCAATGAAAATCCCAATACTAGCACCATTACAATCCTCCTTGTAATTCTTGACGCCTTGCCCCCTGGTAGAGTTCATCATCAGTTTCTTTATCGCTACTTTCCACAGGTTTCTTCAAGAACCCTTCTCTTATTGGAGTCCCATTGTTTTTACGAACAACTTTCTTGATCAACTCATTCTTGTTTCTGAATCCCTCTGCAAAACCCTCTTTGACCTAGTGTACTCAGATAGCAGGGACTTGTGGACGGAAGAAGAAAATGGGGAAAAAATCGGGCTTCAACCGGTTTTGTCGGTTCCCAGTCAAACCCCAGTTTTAATTGGGTTTGACCAAGCTTTTAACAAATGGTTTTTTAGAAAGACTTGGAGTGGACACTTGGTCGCTTTCCGATTCAACCGGCTTGTCTGATTCGAGTTTAAAAACGTAGAATCCAACACCAGGAATGCCCTACCGATGGCCCTGCACGGAGTTAATCTCCTAGCTCTTTGGATGTGCATATTGATCAGTGCACTTAATGGAAGTACATCTATTAACAATTGAAATTAAAAGACAGGAATGCATATTGTTACACAATCTCATCTCATCTCATGAAGTAATTCGAACTTTTAGAAGATACCTTCCTGCCTGAGGGCCCATTCAACCATCATAAATTTATTGGCACAGAAGAATATCGACCCATAATTAAGTTGTGTAATCTTTAATATTACATCTATCAAAGAAGTACGTTATGCAGCTAATGTTCGTGGTACTCTTTTCTTAATTTCAATTTAATTCTATAACTTCTTTGAAGTTTGAACAGTCAATGGCAAAGATCTTTTGTAAACAAATTATGACTGCAAATTGTTATAATTGTCTTAATTCTATTAGTTTGTATTAGATTATGTATTGGATTAACCTCGTTTACATTATCATTAAATACATTAGCAAATTTGGATGCACAACACATGTATCAAATTTGAATTTTAAATTCAAATTCGATTTATGTGGCATGTATCAAAACTTCGTAGTGCATGTGTATATAAAGATTAAATCCTGATGTATTTCACTAGATAAGGTGTTGCAGAAACTTTCCAATGATCTTAGTTTTCATCAGAAGCAATTCAAGTGTCATTTTCTTAAGTTTTTTAAAATTATTCTTAATATGAAATAAATTTGATTGATGTTATCTAGAGAGTTATTTATTAGTTTGATTCAAATGTCTAAATTCCTATTTTTTTTTCAAATGTCTAAATTCCTATGTTGCAAGAAAAAAAAAGAAAAAAAAGAAAAGAAGTTTAATGAAACTAGCTTATGAGCAAACTCATCTTGATAATTCTTTAACTTCAGTATAAATTTCCTATAATCATAATTTTCAATAATTTATTCTAGGATTTAATATAATTTCAAAAGATAATTATTCCAGTGCATTGGATGGGGGATGATTCACGTTAATATTCTTAATGAATATCATCCTGATGCTATATTAATGTCTTGGTTTTTGACTTACAAAAAATTATGTAACCATTCGTGGGTATTAAAAGGAAGGTAATAATAATAATGGTTTTGGTAGTAAAAATTTCAATAATTTTTCTAGGTTTTAAATTAATTTTAAAAATGTGTTATTCAAGTGCATTGCATGGATGATGATTCCAGTTCATCCTAATGAATAAACTCCTTTGATGGCTATTTACTGTCAGGGTTTTCAGCTTAAAAAATTTTAAAAAAAACTTTGTTTAACCTTACATAAGTGTTAATGGTTTATCAGTGAGAAAAACTTGGGTTCTAGTTCCACTTTAGCTGAGGTAATTATGTAAGAAAATGGCGGATAACAATTTTTGTGTTAAATTTTAGGGGAGAATATGAGTCCACTTGTATTGGTAGTGTTCAAGATGGTATAAAGAGAAGTTTAACATGAAAATTATTCTTTTATTAAAAAAAGTTACTTAGGGACTGACTAAAAGTTAAAGGAAGACATTCGATTTAGCAGAAAGGATGTTGGTGAACGGACTTTTTGTATACAGATGCCTGTATGCCCCTTTTGGAAGCAAAAGCTTGGCATATTGTTTGACAAATTTTTAGTATTTAATCAAATTGCGAAGATTTGGGCTGGTATCCCTCCGTTGTATATGGGGTTTGCAATTAAAAAAAAAATTAAATTACGAAAACAATCAAATTTTATTTGTCATTTTGTTTGGTAACCTGTGAATCCCAGAGAGTTTGCATGGCATCGATCTCAAGCATTATCTTCTTCCTGTTATCTTTATTTATTTGTTTTAAAGTTAATTTCAAGAATTATGAAAACTGCACTTCTAGAATCCTAGATGCCGTAAACTGTCACGCTTGCTATCTGCTTGTTGTTTGGCTAATTTGGCTTGTTTGGATTGCAATTTCTCTCCAAAATTTTTTTTACATTTTTTATAAACACATTTTTTTAATTATTTTTTTAACTTCATAATTATCAAATTGCTACTGCATATTTCTTTACAAAAATCTTAGAAAATAGCAATCCAAACAGGTTTAAATTAGAAAGAGACCAAGGTGCTCTTCTAAGCAATGTCGCTAAGCAGCTAAACCATTTTGACTTTGTATCAATTTTCATTCAAAAGTCAAAGGACGCGGAAGTCAATTACTTTTTTTTTTTTTAATTTCTAGGTACATTTTTGGGATGTGGAAGAATGGAACCTGGGAAACTGTACATTTCAGAAATTGTCAAAAGCTTTTAAGGTCAAACTACAAATGGTATGAATTAGTTTAACGAGTTTTGGGTATATATTATGTGTAGTTTTTTTTTGCTTTGTAAAAGGAGTTTCAGATTTAGTCCAAAACATATTACAGGTTTGCTTGAGAATCTTCCATGTATAAGTTGACGTGATAATTTTGGCATTCTTGTTGGGATGATAATAAGTTGATTGGATGACAAATTCAAGAGCTTGAAGGCCCTTCCATTCCATTTATTTTATTCGGTTATTCTTGAACACTAACCATTAAGCCTAAATGGCAATAGATGGCAATGCAAATATAGAATATTGTTGTTACTGTAGTAGGCTTTTTACACGACTCCACTTTAAAGCATCATCCAGCTTTAAAGTGTTACACATGTACATGGGCGAAACTGTCCACACAGTTTTACAACCAAATACAAAACGAGTAAATTGTTGACAAAAGCAAGAAGACAGCTTGCAATTGTTGGATTTCAGCCAACTGTAGGATAATGAAAGATGGGAAAAAAAAAAATTTCAACACAAATAAGCTGCTGATCCAGTCAACCAAGCCATTGCACACTTTTCATTTTGTCCTTCATTTGAATACAAAAAGGGTGAATAATGGATGGATAAAACATGACAATAGGATCCATAAATTTATTGGTTTACATGACTTATTCTTAGGGATGGCAGTGGGGTGGGGGGGGGGGGGGCGGGGGTTCCTTCCTCCATCCCCCGCACCGTTGTCAAATAACTCCCCTCGTCCCCCGCCCCTTGCCCCCCACCCCCGCCCCGTTTCTCCCGCGGTCTCCCGCGAGAAAAGAAATCAACTTATCATAAAATGTTCATTTACAATAATTCACTGAATTTTTTATTAGGTTGCACTTGATTGCCCTTCTATATATATATCTGACTTTTCAGTTACCAGCCCATCTCCTGACCAAAATATATCATTTAGAGTTATTTCAGCATTATACATATATCCATGGCTATCTTTTTTTTTTATAATACTAAAATCTTAAACCATTTAATTGCCGTAAAACGAGTATTAGTACATAAGATGCCAGAGATTCATATCCAAAGCCACAACATAGCTTTACAACAACATAGAGCTTTTCCCATTAAATAATAGCATTCACAGGTCTCCTGAACTAATTAGCTAAAGATGACCCCCACCATAATAAGTTATATCCATGGCTATCTAAAAGGATTGAATAACTCAGAAATTTATGCACACAAAAGCCTAGTACATGAAGCAAAAAAAAATCAGAAGCAAGCCTATACGAAAAGCAAAACTCTCCTCGTATGTCCAAACATTTTTTAGAACTAACGGGAGAGAGGAAGAATTCTCAAACACTAACCAAAAATACCTTGAACAATTAGGGGTTTTGTTACTTTTGTGTGTGTGTGTATATATATATATATATTTATTTATTTATTTATGCAGGGGACGGGGCAGGGGATGGGGCGGGTGTATGTTGCCCCATCCCCCGTCCCGTTTTAAGGCGGGGGTAAATATTTTGCCCACGCCCCCGCCCCATCCCCTACCCCATTTGTACCCCCGCGGGGTGGGTGCCCACCCCCATTGCCATCCCTACTTATTCTAACTAGAATTAGAGCGTGATGACATGGGAAAACTGTGATGTCTCGCAAAAATTTATTATTTTAAAATTTCATTTCGAGCTTATTTAAATATTTAATTGCCTATTTATGCCGATTATTATTTTCTAACCTCTTTAGACCTAATTACATGGATTTATAGTTTCGTTATATTTTTAAAGTGACTCGATTCAAAATTTAATTTTTGGAAGCTCATTAAGTGAAAATAGTGAATACGCGATTAGGGATTTTAGTTGATTTAGAAATACAATAAACTGGGAAAATTGGAGACTTGTATAATGGCTCTAAAATAGGTATTTCTATGTTTAAGTATTCAAGTGATAGTTATTAGTACTATCGTTATAAGAAATTCTTGGAGGTTTCGTTTTATTGCGCTTAATTGGGAGACACGCGTTTTTACACGCGCGATTTAATTGAGGAACTTTAGACCCTTATTTTGGGACAATTAAGAGTGAATAATATTAATATGAATATGAGTGCATTAAAGGTTTAGTGCACTAGTGAAATGAACGTGAGAGGAATCGAGCACAAAACGCGCGCGTACGCGCGCTATTGGAGAGTTGACTTTTGTATACTTGAAACCACAATTGCTAAGCTTCTCACGAAAGCCTCACCATCAGCAAACACTCTCTATTTCTGCCCTCAACACAACCGAACAGCAAGGGAAAGAAGAAGACCAAAAAGCTTCTTCATCTTTTCACTCCATCTTGCACAAATCATCTCCAATTCCTTCCAAATTTCACACACACATAGCTTGATACTTGGAGATTGTATCTAGCTAAAAAGGGGGAGCTTTTCATGGTTTATTTTGAAGCAAGGAGGGGCTGAAAATTCTGTCTTGTTCACCCACATAAGTAAGTGATCATCAACCCTCAAATTCTTGGCCTATGGAAGTTGATTTACACTTATGAGCTTAGATATTCATGTGGGTGGCTTGTTATTGTTGGAAAATTTTGAATGTGGACTCTATGAACTCCCACTCTTGGATTGATGGCTTATGTGATGATTGATGATGGATTTAATGTTGGTTTAGTGCTCAAATTGGTAGATTAATGGTACATAGCTAGTATAAACTTCAAGGTGTGCATGGATGTAAAGTTTCCAATTCTGCCCCTGTTATGATCGTGCCTCTTTTTGCGGAATTTTGAGGTTTTAATGGCTTATATATGATGGTTATATGTTGTATAGATGGTGTATAAAGTTTTATCGAAAAATATTGAGGTTTGGTTGGTCAAATGGATTAATCTCACAAAGCTAGCAAACCTGGAAAAATTTTCCCGTAATGCTCAGACAGCCTTCTTGTTTCGGCCATAACGTTGTGCTCCGACATTGAAATCAAGTGCCGTCAATGGAATTTGAAACTAGACATTCCTAGCTTTCCAACGGTATAAAATGAAACACCTAATTCCACCTGAGTATTCTGTACCAACTGTTTAAGAATAACTGTCCTGTTTCTCTGTTTTCCTGGAACGAAGTTCAGAAGCTATAACTTGAGGCTAGAATTTGAGCTAGTTGTGTGCTGAATTTCAAAATGATTTCTTCTGTGAAATTATATTTTTATGAATTTATTTTCCAACACCACCAACCATGCTCAATTCCAAGTTGAATTGAGTGATTTGTGATCAAAATACGAAACCTGCCCTGTTCTTGAAAACCCTAAATTTTGGGCAGAATTGATGCTAGACTTGGTGTGGACTTGCCAATTGAATTTCTTGGAGTTGAAACACTTACCAAATGTACCATGAATGTTCCTTAGGCTCTTCCTACACAAATGAACCATGTCTGAAGGATTTTCCTTGGTCAAATGTTTGGAATGGAAAACAAAAAAAGCTCAAGGCAGTTTTGCCTTAGGATTTTTTTTGAAACTTTGGTTGTTTGGTTGACTACCTTCCCGAAGTTATTTCTCCATGAAATTTGGTAGAGGGACAACCCTTATATGTTAGTATTATACTGCTAATTTTGGTATTATTCCAAGGCCGTTTCATGGCTCAAATGAATTTCCAAAGTTCATGACTCGAGTTTGGAAAACCCTTGTTTCACATATCTTAGTGCTCAAAACTCCGTTTCTCATTCCGCTTGTTTTGTTGTAAACTTAGATTGTGACTCTAATAGAGTTCCAAATTTCAAAGGCTAGTTCCAATCAAGTGAATTTTGCCAAAGTTTCAAAGTTGGCCAAAAACCAACTTAAATCTGCCTTATGAACCAAAACAGCGACTTTGAGTTTATTTTTGAATGTTTTTCATTTGGAATCTTAGAAAAGTGTATTCTAGGAACTTTTAGTACTTTGGAAGAGGTTTCCGACGGTACCAAGTTTTCCAATTTTTGACATGTGGAATGTGAGATACGATTTTTCAAAATATCATATCAAAACTGAAATTTTCCGAATTTCAAGGAAATGGAGTTTTTCGAGTACTCCTTATTCCTTCGATAGTACTTGAACGTGTATGCTTGATTTTCAAGACAAAAAGACTCGATTGCTCTTGTACTTTAAGAAACTCCACTTGAACCTCGATTTACAAGTAATTGAGGTTCATTATCATGAAATTTTCCTAGATTGTACTAGTGCACAATCTTCCTTGATAATTGGGATGTATGAATGATAATTCACTATTATTTGTTCAGGCACACACGAGGACCTTCAAGAGGATCCCACGGTGGAAGCTTGAACCTCCAAGTGACACTTTTGCTATTGACTCACAGTGAGTGTCAAGTGTGTGTATTATGTGATATATCTGCAAAGTGATAAGTGTTATGTAAATTGAGATTTTGAAACCTTTGAGTCGAGTGTGTACTTTATCGCACTCGTCCTCATTTAAACGAAGTGAACTTGAGTTAGTGAAGTGAAGTACTTACTTGTTTAAGTAATTTATTAAGTGAATATATGTGAAGTGTTTAAGTGATTATTTATGCTGTGATTACATAAGTCGTTGGAGTGAACCTCCTCGACACAAAAGTGTAAAAGTGGGGGACGCCCAAACTCTCTTATTGGCTAGCTTTGGACTCGAGCCCGCATGGGCTTGGTCGAGCTCCTCAGTGAACCATGAGATTTCATAAGCTCGACCTATTGAGAGGTCTTGCTTGGCATACTCGCTGAAGTATCGCCTCATAAATGTATTGCGGGTCCGGTGTGGTATGTAAGGTTGAGAGGGGAAGTGTAAGTGATGTTTCTACGGATTTAACCTACTCGGTTGACGGAGTGTCAACGCGTGAAGATTCGTGATCGTGCAAGTGGAAAATAGCTCCTGAGAGCTCCTATATCTTTGAATTGTTTATGTTTACTTTTCAGTAAAGTACTCTTTATCGAATGGTTATTGTTTTAAATTGATTAATTTGGGAGTGTTACTTGAACTACATGCTTGTATGTGTGTTCTTGGCCTCACGAGCGTTTTGCTCACCCTATAGATTTGTTTTCCTTAACAGGAGTGGACATGGGCTGAGACATGGAAGAACCCCTTTTGTGATATTTTGTAATAGGGCCCCAATGTTAGTGGCCAAGCTTTGTGGCTACGAAATTTTTAGTATTTGGGATGTATTTTGGAGACCCATCGTAAGGATTGAATAATGGTTATGTGTTGTTAAGTTTGAAAACTTCCGCGCTATTTGCTATTACTTTATCTGGTTGTAATTTAGTATTGTATTAAGCTTGAATGGGATTTTGCGTGAGTCCTAGCGAGAGTTGGGCAGGCGTCCCGCGGATACCCTTTGGTTCGCCTTAGGGAGAAGTGGGGGCGTCACAAAAACAATCATTTCAAAATGGTTGGTGCGTGCATATCAATCAACTGAACAACAAAGTTGCAAGTCTTGGTGAAAGACTTTTTGGGT
Organism: Coffea eugenioides; assembly: GCF_003713205.1. Lineage (NCBI taxonomy): Eukaryota > Viridiplantae > Streptophyta > Magnoliopsida > Gentianales > Rubiaceae > Coffea > Coffea eugenioides. The sequence continues at coordinate 27,015,780 of NC_040040.1, read as the reverse complement.
ACTTTTTAGTCAGGTGAGATAGGGGTAAGCATTGGAAATTATTGATGAAGTACACAATCATTTTTGGCAAGTAACAAACATTTTGGAACAGATCAAAAAGGAAAACATGACACTTTCAATGAAACGAATGAAATACTATAAAACACAAGGGTGCCAAAGTGTAGCATGTGCAGATCCTGGTGGAAATTTGTTTTAGCTCTGTCGTTTTTGTCCATCAACATGGTTTTTGTTTTTGATGGAACTGAACCAGTCTTCCATTGATCTAAACAACTAGCCCTCGTTAACATGAATCTAGAATTTTGACTGTTTCTTGCAAAATAAACAATTTGCCTAGCCTTGCTAGTAAACTTATTATACTACCAAATCCACACGGCATATTAACATAAACAAATTCTCAAAGTACTAGAAAATGTAGGTTAGGCAATTGGATAGGAATCCAGCAATTTGGATTATGGCCTTGTAGGACTATGCATGTGAGACTTGGACTTGAAGTACACAATTCAAAACTTTTAACATATAATTAGCTGTCTTTAGTTGTAATTTTCTTAAGAATTCATATAGTTCCTTTTAATATCTAAAAAAAAATACACATATAAATGAGTGAGATGTATAAAAGCCTCAGACAATTGTTTCATATGGTTACCGGCCACCTTGTTAATAATTTGTTTCTCAAGTGTAGAGGATTGGATTCCATTTCAAACCACATGTTATAAATTTAGATGGAGGTTTAGGGTTATAATTTGAATTATACAAGCAAATCGTGAATTCATTGACTTCAGATTGGTCAATCTTCCTTTCTTCTTGAAGCCAAATGTTTTATACCCAGAAAAAAAAAGGTTGAATGAATGGTAGAAAATGAATATGCCAATGAAGTTGGGCAAGTTAAATAAATACCAAGGAATTGGGCCACTTTTTTGAAGCATATTGCATGAACAAAAATGGTGGGTGTCAAACCACTAAAAATAAAATTACTTACTCCTCAAAAGTTAATGAATATAGTGATGAGTAGGGTCGTCTTCTTAGAAAACTGGTATATTTATTACTCACAGAAAAATGCACTAGATATTGGAGGGGGGGAGGTTGTAGAATTTCTTTGAAATTATAATAAAATAAAATAATGCAATAGAATAAATTAATTATCAAAATCTAGTCAAGGAAATAATCTTGGTAACGATGCACTCAATTGATCACTGATACAAGAAATAACTTATATGTTTACAAATAAATTGGTTATAGCAATTCAACAACCGTCGAACCACCAATCTCTCCTTAATTTCTAGACAGTCAAGAGACGCTCATTAACTACTTCCCTTGTAAAGTAGATAATCCTGGAGACGCTCATAAAATTTAATATATTCACAGTTTTAAATATTAGAGATATCCAATTCTAGTTAACAAACACACATGCGGGTTCATTTAAACTAGATTGATTATTCCCACAATACAAATTAGACTACTTGTGAGGTAATGAAATTGTGTTATTTGCCACTAATATTAAACTATCAAGTATTGCGAACTTGATGTCTTAATTGGCATTAAATCATTCAGACAATTGAATAGTTAGCCAAATTATTCAATTAAATCCAAATGATAGTAACCATTAAAATACGAAAAATAATTAAATAGTCATGAACATATAATATAAAGAACAGAAAATTTTTTTTAAAAGATTTCACAATTGATCATGAAATCGTGCCTTGATTACTCCTCAACTAGACATAAATTTAGCTTTGCTCCATGAAGAAAATGCTGCCACAAATCTCTATGAAAGTCTTTCTACCTACTAAATGTTATTTTAAAGTGCGAAAGAGAAGCTGAACTACTAGTCACGATACTCTCTTATCAAGTAACGAAGGAGCTCAATAAGAAAAGGTCCTTCTCGATTTTCCTTCCCGAGAGATTGATCAAATCTTGTCTTCCTTCTTTTTCTCCAACTGTAGATTGATTCCTCCTTTATTTCCTATCCTAATCAATTTCTTATCTGAAATTAACTTATCCCATAATAAAATACTAACCAAACAAGTTCCCTATTCTAGTAAAGACTCCTAACAAAACGTCCAAAAGATAATTCCAAATTTCAGAGATAATTTCTGGGTCCTATCTCCAATCTTCAGCTTCTCAATCTCTGGCGTGGGCATGCTTTGGAGCAAATAGTCTTCTGAAAATTTTAACTTGAAGTGCCATTTTCTAGTCCAAGGTCCTATAAACAACACAAACACCAAATATAAACAAAATCCATCAATTAGCATAATATTTGGCCAAAATTAAGATTAAATATTAATAAATAACATGCACAATTATCTCACTATCAAATTTCCCCCATACCTAAGCAATGCTTGTCCTCAAGCATACAACTTCCTAGACACCATTCATTACAAAATCAAGCCAAAACTCAATTAAAATAACAAGCATTTCATACCAAGAATTATCAAATACCAACACCAATATCCCATCTTATTGACAATTTTTTTTTTCAAAATCAAAATGCACAAGGTTTAACTACCCTCACTAGAATATCACTCTATGTGCTCAAAATATTTAAGGGTTTATTGAACACTCAAATCAACATCATGGAATGAAATTACCATAAACTTGTAAATATATCACATCTTCACCACTAAATATGAATTCAATGCAAAAATCCAAGGGACTTTAATAGGGGTGTAATATGGCTTAAGTAAGGATTAAACAAAAATGGAATTTAGGTGAAAATACATCAAAGGAAATGCATGAACTAATTGCATGAATTCAAATCTCAACAACTACATGTACTTCCATATTCAAGTTGGCTTGAGCTTGCATTACTTCAACAAATTTCTGCACAACCTGCCAAGCGAGGTATGAATTCAAAAATTTGCATTTTTTTTCTTTTTCTTTTTTCATCATTTTTTTAAAAAAATTTCATTTTTTCTTCAAAATTTTTTTCTTCTTTTTTCTTCTTTTTTTGTTTATTTTATTTTATTTTATTTTTTGAAGAAAGAAAACCACAAGTGAAAGAAGAAAAAAAAAGCTGCATAATTATTCTCCTCCCCCACACCTAAACGATGCGTTGTCCTCAATGTATGAAAGTAAATGGAAAAGGAAAATAAGAGGACTTCCCTGACAGAGGAGAGCGAGTATTGACAAGCACCAAGTGTGAGGGGAAGTGAGAGGTGTGAATCCAACCAAGGCGAAATAAGCATCCAAGTTTCGTTCCATTCTCGACATCTGCTGCTCAATCCTGGAGAGACGACTATCCAACTGCTGAAATTGATCATCAAAAGAAGAAGAAGATGGTGCTGCAATTGAGGAGTTAGTTCCATCTACAACTCGAGAAGTACGGGAAGAACTGCAAGGCTTGGGATCTTGCCTGACTGTGAGTTTGATCTCTCCCGGTGGTGTAAACTGATAACAATCATCTTTATACTCAATGACCCCCATCCTCTCTAAACAAACCAAATCCAAAGGTTCTGACTATCAAGCAACATGTAAATTTTTATCTTCATCAAGGTTTAACAGACCAAGTCGGATAGTCAAATTAGTGATAAGGGAACCTAAAATCATTGGCTTATTTTCTTTGTGAGCACCATCTGAAATTGTGTTGCTACCCAACAACCAAAATTCATTTTGACATTGTTCAACGTACACCAAATAAAATAAAATTCGGCTTTTGTCATAGTTCCTGAAGCATCCTTCCTCCTAGAAAAATTGAAGGCCAAAAATCTTTGAATATATTTCAAAATCGAGTCTTTAAGATAAGAGCTCTTAGATTGATTAGGATCATATCTAAACTTATCAATTGACATCTCTTTCCAAATCCCGACATAATACGAAGCAAAGGGTTCAATATAGTCACAAACACTCTCCATATACTCCTTAGATTTAATTGAAATTTTCATCAATGAAACCTAAATAGTAATTAAACTTAGTAATTGAGTGACTTAACTCGACCCCCAACAGCCTATAACTAACCACATTTGGAGTATCTAATGTGAAGTTGTCCGGCTTCACAAATTTAAAAGTACTATAAAATTTTCAACACAATTCAAGAAATATGGGATAATTAAGTGTCAAATATTGCTGTCATCCAATTGTTGTAAATAATCTTTTCACCTCAGTCGCAATATTTAATTGATCCAATGTGGGAGTATGAATGTACTTGCAAGGTGCAAATGATCGAGACAGTTGAGTAAGTTCAAGCCCTAATTTGGAAGGAGAAGGAGGTAATACTCCCCTGGCAATACCCAATCTCAATTGCTTCTGAGGCTCTTGACGGGCTTTTGATATAAGTACAAGTTTAATTTTGAAAATATACCCGTTTTATTGCAAGTATACAGGTCAACTAATAGTTTAGGGTAAATATCGGGTCGATCCCACGAGAAGCAACTTCTACAAGTACTAGGTCCTTAACTCGCTCTATTATTTAGACTAACTATCAATAATAGCTATGAAAATAGCAATGCTACTATCTAACTAAATTAACTAGAGAACTTGCAAGTAAACAATGGAGATTATCACCAAACCTTGGATCTAGGGGTAATAGAGTCCACTTATGGCATCAAAAATACAAATAAATAAATTTACCACTTGTTACGATTCTTGTTAACTAGGGATGCATTTTCATATTTACCAAAAACTCATTCTCCTGATGTAGTGGCATAGAATAGCCTAGTTTTCCCTGTTCTCATGGTGAATAACTAGGTCTATTCTTTATTTTGCATGAAATGTAAAAATAATCTACTTAAATGTACCTCTATTCTCATGAGTCTACTACTTAACCTCCATTTATGTAGTTCCATCATTATTACCAACTTTTATTGAATAATAACAACTAAAAGCTTGTTATTGATAATCAAGCAACAACAAGTGATAAGCATCCATAAATGGACAAGTTAACACAAGACGTAACAAGTGTAAATCATATTCATTTCATATCAAATAACCATAAGTTTCATCTACTCTCTAGATCTAGAAATTTAGCTACTCATATGATAAATGACAGCAAAGAACATAGTTTCATTGCATGAACACATATTGAATCACAAGTAAAAGATAGATAAAGAAAGTTTAGCCAAAATAGTGAAGATGCTCCTAATGATCTTCTATTTCTTCAACAAAAATGAGTTGTACAATGAAGTCTCCAATTGTTCTAGCTAGAGAGAACAAAACAAGACTAAAACTAAGCTCTAATGCTAAAATCTGATGAGAACTCCTTCAAAAGTCTCCTTTCTCTCTTTCTAATAATTCTTACATACATAGTGTTAAGAGAGTCAAAAAGTGGTTTTTGACAAGACATAAAGTTTCTTTTCTCTTCCTTTAGGAGTCTTGAGCATGTGCAGCCGAAAAGGTAGAGCAAGTTGCAGAAAGCAGGTTACAATATGCGACCTCAGGAATACACGACCTGCGATTGCGTATTGCCATCTCGCGTTTTCACCTCTGCAAATTTAGTTCCATTTCAACTGATATTTTCTCAATGATGGAGGCCGAACTAACTCTTGCGCAAAACATGAAAGTTGTAGTCCTTTGAGTTAACTTTCCAATGCCTCAAGAATAATCCGATTGGGAGCTCTGTAGACTGAGAAATGACCAAAATACCCTCAATTGGTTAGAGCTCTGTTTCAGCTTTAGCCAATAAAAATACACTTCTGTATTTCGACTTTTGACTAGGAAAACAACTGAATTGGACTTCGATATCCCATACAAAATGTAGATCTATCTCTTGACTTCAAAATGGTAAAGAATCACCTCAATCCGATATGTGTAACTTAAGATATAGTCGAAATACTATACGGTGTCAAAACTGGAAAACTTGCACTTCTTCCTTTGAACATTTTACACTTCATTTCTTCTTTTATAACTTCAAATCATCAATAATCACCAAATTCTCTTCTCAATTCATGCCAACTGATGATTGAATCATTAAACCTACCAAAAACAATGAAGTTTTCACTATTAAAATCCATAGAAATGCAATTTTCACACTTTAAACCACACAATACATATTTTCACTCGAATCCTAGCTAATTAGCTATAAAACTGACTAAAACACACCAAAACTAACAAATAAAACACACTTAAAGACATGCAAAATATGCACTTATTAGCTTTGATAGGACTCTTCGCTTCTTGTTCGGCTCTAGAATTGATTGGAGAGTCTTGGTTGGAAGCTTGGTTTTTTTCTTGGTCCCTCTTGTTTTGGCCATTGTCAAATTTGTCCTACAAAATAAGAAAAGGTACAATCAAGATAGAAATTTAGTTGATCAATCAAATATTGTTTCTCTTAATAATAGTTGCTGACGGTTTCTTTAAAGATGTTAGGATTGATTTCCATTAAACAATTAGCAATGAAAATCTATGAAATACTAATGGCGACTAATAACCGACAACATGTAAAGAATTAGTTAGGAAACTTCCAAAATTTGAGAATAAACTTCAAAAGGCAATAAGTTAGGCAATTGCAACTGGTGGCCAATGAAGTAATATATCCCAAGGAAATATGAAGCGGTGGCCAACAAATAGCAGCTTTCTTATATCCCCCGAACAGCAGCCGTTTGAGCAAATATCTTCTTGACCACAGACAAATCGAGCACTGACAGCGATAGCGTAAAACAAGGAGAACGAACACGAGTTGAGCAGTGCTAAAGTAGCGGTGTTGGCAAACAAAAATGGAGGTGATAGCGAAGATTACGTCTCCAAATAAAAGGATAGCAACGCAGGCAGGAGTAGTGAGCAACGAACACCAAAAACTCTTCTTGTGAAAAAAAAAGGTTTACGACAAACCTTGCGGTGATGGCAAAATTTGATGACAAAACTGTGATGACGACACAACCTCGATGAATAACTCGGAGTCTTAGTTGAAGCTTGTAAGGCCCTGCAAATCTCTATGAACCACGGAAGTTTTTATAGCATTACAAAGAGAAAGAGGAAAAATAGTATTCATAATGGAAAAGGATTCTAAACCAAAAAGGACTTACTTCTTGCTTCTCTCTCTTTTTTTAAATTGGAAGAAAACCGAAAAAAAAGAAAAAATATTCTAAGCTGCTAAGAAGAAAACTGAAAGGAAAGTATTCTACTAAGAAGACCGAAGTCAAACAGGACTTTGTCTTTTTTTTTTTTTGACTGTTGGGCAGAAGACTTCATCTTGTAACACATGAGGCACGTTTTTTAAATTTAGCCTTCTAACAATTTTCACACCAGAAGACTTGCTTTTGGAAGACGTGGGACCCGTCATTTGCAATAAAGTCTTTTGACATTTTTCTATGGACATCAATGGAACAAGGCATGATACGTGTAATAAATTTCATCTTGCCAACTTTTGAAAAAAGAAAATTTTTTTCCATTTACACCACATGTGCACCACGTCTTATGGAACCTCATTTCCTGCCAAAAAGAAAGAAAAAATATTATTTTAATACAAAACTAAGAACAAAAATAAACAATAACATAGAAAATTAATTTCAAAATAGACTAAATCAAATTCAATGGGTTGCCTCCCAGTAGCGCTTTTCTTTAACGTTTTTGGCTAGACATAGTCCAAATCCTGCACAATTATTCATAGATTGGATCAATCAAGAAAATGTTTAAGCCAATGACCATTAATCTTAAAAATTTTGTTAGTTTCTAAACTTTGGATCTCAACAACACCATTAGGAAAAATATTCACAGCTACATAAGGTCCAATCCATCGAGATCTCAACTTACCTTGTATGAATTTCAACCTTGACTTGAACAAATAGAAATTGCTTATGACGCAACATTCTATCATGAAAGTATTCAGTGCATTTTTTTGTAGAGTCTTACATTATCATATGCTTCAAGGCGAATTTCATCTAACTCCTAATGTTGGAACTTCCTTTTCTCTCCAGCTCTATCCGCATTTAAATTATATTGTTTAACTGCCCAAAATGCACGATGTTCAAGTGCAACTGGTAAATGATACATCTTATCATAAACCAGCCTATATGGTGACATTTCAATTGGCATCTTATAAACTGTGCGGTATGCCCATAACGCGTCATCCAATCGTGAACTCCAACTTTTGCGATTTGGATTAACCATTTTTCCCAAGATACTCTTGATCTCTTGATTCCAAACTTCAACTTGCCCGTTGGTCTGAGGGTGATAGGTTGTGCAACTCGATAATGCATTCTATATTTGTGCATTAAAGCTTTAATAGTGCAATTACAAAAATGGGTACCTTGATCATTAATGACTGCCCTTGGAACGCCAAACCTACTAAAAATGTTAGATTTGAGAAATTCTGCAACAATTTTGGAATCATTAGTTCGAGTAGCCTTTACTTCCACCCATTTTGACACATAATCCACAACTAACAGAATATAGAGAAAACCAAAAGAGTTAGGAAAAGGTCCCATAAAGTCCATACCCCATACATCAAAAATTTTACAAAATAAAATAGGAATCTGAGGCATTTCATCCCTATGAGATAAACTTCCAACTTTTTGACATTTCTCACAACTTTTACAAAATAGGTAAGCATCTTTAAACAAAGTTTGCCAATAAAATTCGCAATCAAGAATATTCCCGACCGTTCATTTTGGGCCAAAATGTCCACCACATGCATAATTATGACAATGCATAAGTATGGAAGGAATCTCTTCATTAGGTACACATCTACGGATGACCTGATCTAAGCCTACTTTTCATAAATATGGCTTATCCCATATGTAATACTTAGAATTTTTTATTATTTTATCCCTCTTAGCCTTACTCATATCATTTGGAAATCTATGAGTCACTAGAAAATTAATAATATCTGTATACCAAGGCTCCTTACCCTTAAGATGAAATAATGCTCATTAGGAAATACCTCGGATATGGGTATTGTTTTCTCTTCTCAAATCAATCTACTTAAGTGATCTGCCACAGAATTGTCAACTCCTTTACAATTTTTGATCTCTCAATCAAACTCTTGCAATAAAAGTATCCAACGAATAAGTCTCGGCTTAAAATCCTTCTTTGCCAAAAGATATTTTAAAGTTGCATGATCAGAAAACCTGTTATTTTCAATTCCAACAGATATGATCTAAATTTCTCAAAAGCAAAAACAATTGCCAAAAGCTCCTTCTCCATGGTGGTGTAGTTGCATTGAGTTAGGGTCAATGTTTTTTACACATAATAGATGACATGGCTACACTTCTCACTTTTTTGTCCGAGTACAGCACCAACAGCATATTGACTCGCATCACACATGAATTCAAAAGATAAACTCCAATTTGGACGTTGAATGATTGGTGTTGTGGTCAACATTGCTTTCGACTTGTCAAATGCCAACTTACAATTATCTCCAAAATGGAATGAAACTTCCTTTCGAAGTTGACGAGATAATGGTTATGTAATTTTAGAAAAATCTTTGATGAATCTCTTGTAAAAACTTGCATGACCAAAGAAACTACGAATCTCCCCTATATTAGTGGGGTAAGGTAAACTAGTAATTAAATTGACCCTAGCTTTATCAACTTCAATACCCCTAAATGAAATAATGTGGCCCAAAACTATTCCTTCTTTCACCATAAAGTGACATTTTTCATAATTAAGAACCAAGTTGGTTTCAATGCACTATTTCAAAACTTTCGTTAAGTGATGCAAATATTGATCAAAAGAATTGCTATAAACGGTAAAATCATCCATGAATATTTCAATGCAATTCTCAATCAAGTCAGAAAAGATACTCATCTTGTATCTTTGAAATGTACTTGGGGCATTGTACAATCCAAAAGGCATGCGATGGTAAGCAAAAGTTTCAAAAGGACAAGTAAAAATAGTTTTATGTTGGTTTTGCTGAGTAACACAAATTTGATAACACCCAGAATATCCATTAAGAAAACAAAAGAAACATTTACCTGCCAACCTTTCAAGCATTTCATCAATAAAAGGTAAGGGGAAGTGGTCTTTCCTTGTTGCTATATTCAGCTTTCTGAAATCAATACACATTTTCTAGCTATTTTGAAATCTCATCGGCAGTAACTCATTTTTCTCGTTTCTAACAATCATAATTCTTGTCTTTTCAGGAACTACATGCACTAGACTTACCCACTCGCAATCAAAAATAGGATAAATAATTCGTAATTCCAATAGTTTAAGAATTTCCTTCATTACTACCTCTTTCATCACCGGATTAAGCTTTCTTTGTTGCTCCTTTACTGGCTTTGCATGTGTTTCAAGTAAAATATGATGCATACAAATCGAAATATTAATACCTTCAATAACTGCCAATGTCCATCCGATAGCAGGTTTGAAATCTTGCAAAACTCATAAAAGTTTTTCTTCTTGAACCATTGTCAAATCACTTGCAATAATGATTGGCAAGATTTGATTCTCTCCCAGATAAGCATACTTCAAATGCCCTGGTAATTGTTTCAAATCCAACTTGGGTGCCTATTCAACAGAAAGCAAGATTTTCTCAATAGAGGGTGGTAATTGCAAAAATGAGATAACTAACCTATCAAGAAATTCAGGAAGTGATTGTAGAGCCATAATTGCTTCTTGTATAGTTTCCTCATCCTCAAGTTCTACTTCCACTTCTGTCTTGCTATGCTGTAACACAAATTCCAGCTTATCTTCCATAAAATTTTGCTCAAAATTAGCTTGCACAATGGAACTAGTAATACCAACATAATTAACAGACATAAATATTCTCTGGGTATCTCATTGAATCAAAAATATTGAAAGTAACTATGTCTCCATCAAACTCTACAGATAAGTACCTTCATACACATCAATTTTTGTTCTAACAGTACTCATAAATGATCTACCCAAGAGAATTAAAGCTGAATTGACAGAATAGTCATCATCCATGTCAACAATGTAAAAATCAGTATGAAAAATAAGTTCATTAACTTTCACTAGAACATCCTCAACTAGGCCTTTAGGATAAACATTAGATTTATTAGCTAGTTGAATTATTAACCTTGTATCCTTAAGAGGTCCTAAATTTAAGATTTTAAATATTGATAAAGGGATAACATTAATGGATGCCCCTAAATCAAGCATATCTCTTTCTACTCTTTTGTTGCCTATAATGCATGGTATTGTGAACATACCTGAATTCTTGAACTTTTGAGGCAACTTCTATTGGAGGATTACTGACACATTCTCACTGACTTTTATTTTGTCATCATTATTAAGTTTATTCCGGTTAGTGCACAACCCCTTTAAAAATTTTGCATATTTCGGTAACTGCTTAATCGTATCAAGCAAAGGGATGTTAATCTCAACTTTTCGAAATATCTTCAAGATTTCCTTCTCAGATTCCCCCTTCTTTGTTTTAGCCATCCTGCTAGGAAAAGGAGGGTCAATTTTAAATATTTTAGAAACATCGTATTTATGTCTTACCTTTTCAGTTGAAGGCTCTTTCTTCTCAAGATCTTCATTCACTTTTTCTTCATTAATTTTTCTTGCTTATTGTACTGAGGACTGTATTTCTTTGCTGCTACGGAGGGTCATTGCATTTGCACTTTCCTTTAGATTCGAAATAACCTAAGTTGGTAGTTTACCTTTATTATTCTCAAAATTGTTCATTGAATATGCAAGTTGCGAAACTTGTGTCTCCAAATTTCGAATGCTGGCTCGGCTTTCTTGTTGAAATCTCTGTGATTCTTGTTGCATTTGACAAGTACAATTAGCAAGAGATTTAACCATATCCTCAAGTGACATGCCTGTATTAGAAGTTGATAGTTGCTATGCTGGTGGTCTCGCTTGAAAGGGTTGTGGAAAACCTGGCAGTTTTGAAGCTAGCTGAAGTTGGGGTGATTTTGCCACTCTAGATTATATGTAGGTGTTTACGGGTCATTTCTCCTTTGCGGTGGTTCCGAAAAATGTCCCATAGCATTTGACTGTTCATGAGAATCGTCTTGAAGAGTCGAACACAAGTCAGTTGGATGTCGGGAGCAGTACAAATCCCACGTACTTTAGCTGCCTACAATTGTCCTACAGCCATTTGGTGAACCAAAGCGGTTAGTTCAAATAGACAATTTTCAAGGTTAGAATGATTTACCTCATTTACCTTTCTAGTCACTCCATTTGTCTTAACACTGAACTGTTGAGAATTTTCAGCCCTATTAGAAATCAACCTTGTGGCTTGATCTGTTGTTTTATTGACTAGAGCACCATCACTAGCTGCATCTACCATGCTTCTATCCATCGGTGACAATCCTTCATAAAAATATTGAATAAATAGTTGATCGGGTATCTGGTGATGTGGGCAACCAGCACACGGTTGTTTGAACCTTTCCCAGTATTTATAGAGGGATTCTCCTATGGTCTGCCTTATACCACATATGTCTTTCCTAATGTTAGCAGCCCTGGAAGACGGAAAGAACTTTTCAAGAAACTACTTTTTGAGTCCTTTCCATATGGTTATAGATCCCGATGGTAAGTAATACAACCAATCTTTAGGCTTGTCTGCTAAGAAAAAAGGAAAAGCTCGTAGCTTAATTTGTTCGTCCATAACACCTTGAGGTTTTGTAGTCGAACACACTCTGTGAAACTCTTTCAAATGTTTATGTAGGTCTTCACCTACAATACCACAAAAAGTAGGCAATAAATGAATTAAACTAGATTTAAGTTCGAAAGCTTCCTCAGTTTCAGGATATGTGATGCATAATGGCTGCTAGTTAACATTTGGAGTTGTGAGTTCCCTTAAAGTCTTTTGAGCTATACCATCCCTTCCTCCAATCCCCTTACGTCCTCTTCCAAATCACAAAATGATCTGCTTAACTCAACAACCAAGTCAAGTACAGGAGAAGATGGTGATGTATCTTATTGCTTGCACAATTTAGCTTCCTTAGCCAATCTCTTGGCTCTTGTCTCGATCTTCGGATCAAATTCAAGCTTTCTTGTACGAGAAAATCGAGGCATAAAATAGAAAATAATCAAAATGTAAAGTAACAAATCACTTCAAGCACTAGTTCCCCGGCAACGGCGCCAAAATTGGTGGGTGTCAAACCACAAAAAATTAAATTACCTATTCTCCAAAAGTTAATGAGTACAGTGATGAGTAGGATCGTCTCCTTAGGGAACTAGTAGATTTATTACTCACAGAGAAATGCACTGGATATTAGAGGGGGGAAAAGGTTGTAGAATTTCTTTGAAAATGTAATAAAATAAAATAAAATAATGCAATAGAATAAATTAATTATCAAAATCTAGTCAAGGAAATAATCTTGGCAACGATTCATTCAATTGATCGCTGATATCAGAAATAACTTATATGTTCACAAATAAATTGGTTATAGCAATTCAACTGCCCCGAACCACCAATCTCTCCTTAATTTCTCGGTAGTTAAGAGATGCTCATTAACTACTTCTCTTGTAAAGTAGACAATCTTAGAGACGCTCATAGGATTTAATCTATTTACAGTTTTAAATATTAGAGATACCCAATTCTAGTTAACAAACACACATACGGGTTCATTTAAACTAGATTAATTATTCCCACAATACAAATTAGACTACTTGTGAGGTAATGAAACTGTGTTATTTGCCACTAATATTAAACTATCAAGTATTGTGAACATGATGTCTTAATTGGCATTAAATCATTCGGACAATTGAATAGTTGTCCAAATTATTCAATTAAACCCAAATGATAGTAATCATTAAAATGCAGAAAATAATTAAATACTCATGAACATATAAAATAAAGAACAAGAAAAAAATTAAAAGATCTCACAATTGATCATGAAACTGTGCCTTGATTACTCCTCAACTAGACATAAATTTAGCTTTGCTCCATGAAGAAAAGACTGCCACAAATCTCTATGAAAGTCTTTCTACAAGTCTTGTTTTGTAAAACTTCTAAAACTAGAAAGATACCTACTAAATGTTATTTTAAAGTGTGAAAGAGAGGCTGAACTACTAGTCACAATACTCTCTCATCAAGTAACGAAGGAGCTTAATAAGAAAAGGTCCTCCTTGATCTTCCTTCCCTAGTGATTGATCAAATCTTGTCTTCATTCTTTTTCTCCAACCGTATATTGATTTCTCCTTTATTTCCTATCCTAATCAAGTTCAAAAATTTATCTGAAACTAACTTATCCCAAAATAAAATACTAACTAAACAAGTTCCCTATTCTAATAAAGACTCCTAACAAAACGTGCAAAAGATAATTCCAAATTTTAGAGATAATCTCTAGGTCCTATCTCCAATCTTCAACTTCTCAATCTGTGGCGTGGGCACGCTTTGGAGCAAATAGTTTTCTGAAAATTTTAACTTGAAGTGTCATTTTCTACTTCAAAGTCCTATAAACAACACAAAACACCAAATATATGCCAAATCCATCAATTAGTATAATATTTTGCCAAAATTAAGATAAAATATTAATAAATAACATGCATAATTATCTCACTTTCATGTGAGACTTGGATAGGGATCTAGCAATTTAGATTATGGCCTTGTAGAACTAAGCATGTGAGACTTGGACTTGAAGTACACAATTCAAAACTTTTAACATATAATTGGCTGTCTACACAATAATTTATATACTATTACGGTTGGATGGATGGCATGTGAGCAATATTTAGATTTAGATAGGTTGTCATGCATTCAATGATGACGATGTATATACTGTCAGTATATAAAATATCAATTTTTTTTTGTTAAAAAGTAAATATTATGTACGCTGATAGTGATATAATCTTTATTAATCCAAATTTTGGATGTATCATACATCCAGCCGTGATAATATTTCACTATTGATCAGACCGCTTGGGCACTAGGCCAAATATGAGTTGGATCAACCACACTTCATAATTGAAAAACGAGCACTGTGACAATATATGCCACTTAGCCAAATAAAGATGACGAAGAGTTGGCCGAAATGGGCATTAAATACTTTTCTAGAAATTTGCTCCGAATCAATGGTATTTCTATTGAAATGATGAATATCAGCATGTAGATTCCAAATCCAAGTGGTAGTCTCAAGTCCTTTAGCTATTGTTTTTGAAAAATGACTTGGTTTTGTCCATTCCTCGAAAGGAGTTTTTATAGGATCCCTATCTACCACTATTTTTACTTCTGGTTCCAGTGAATGAATAATCATTGAATTCTCCTCTTTCTGGATAACACATACAAAGAAATTTGCCAACAGTCGAAAAAGATATTTATATAATTAGTTTATTTCTCTTATATTTTTTGATCTTCCATCTATCCATTTTCTCTAATTATTCACTAGAGCTGATGGGCGCAGGGTCTACATATACAATTAGTTCATTCATAATCAAGTTTTACATTTATAAACTCCTAAATATCCCACACGCTATTTATCGCAAGTATACGAATCGTTTATTGAGCATAGGGGTATCAGGGAAGATTGCAATTTCTAGTGTTTTTCGAACTCCTTTATTATCTAGACTGCCATAAATATAAAATTAATGAAAATAACACTAGAAAGCTCCTAGAGATATGGAATTCCTTACTACTCTTGCAAATGAGATTATTGGTTAAGTAAATGCTATTACCTTAGTTAGTTGTGGCGTAATTTCCTAATGTATGCGAAACTTACTCTCGTAGTGAATCACCTGTACTTGTAGTTAAACCACACCTACTCTCGTGGTTATGAAATTAACTACAAGCTCATTTCTTCTATAAAATTACATGAAACAAGTCACTTAAGCCACATAGGTGTACCTCTACTCTCGTGAGTGTACTCCCTAAATTTATCACTTCCTTGAACTAGTGTTAAATTCCAATTCTCATTGCAAACTTAACACCTTAAGATTATCACAATTAATGGCCGGTTAATCATGATTAGAAAAGCAAAAGTGATAAATAACTTGCTCAAAATAATATCATCAAATAACCAAGTAAACATCACTAATAAGATATAGCAAGTTCATCCATAATTCTAGGCATAAACTTTAGCAAAACATGAAGAAAAACAAAGCCAAACTGGTATTATAGCTAAACATGAAATCAAATACAAGAGAGAAAGTAGTAGAAGAGATATCACCCTTGTCACATGAGATCAGTCTCTCCATCTTTGCTCCTCAATCTTCATCCAAATCAAACTATAAATACAAGAAGGAAAAACTACACTAACTACTCTATACTACTGTAACTAGTGAACTAAAGAAACTCTAGTGAAAGTCTACATTTTTTGTGAGTTTCTCTAGCCTTCCAAAAGTTGTGAAAATGTTCTCCAAAGTCCTCTATTTATAGAGAATTCAAGAGCCAAAATGAGTTGTTTCTTGTTGTTATTTTTGACTCTTGAAACTCTCTAAGTTTGCTTCTCAAAGTTTCCATGCATCATCTGATCATTTCTAGCAGGAATCTTTGCAGAAAAGATGGTCAAAAAGCTTGTGTGAAAAGAGCACAAGTTGCAGAGCAAGTTGCAGCTGAAATCCAATAAAACGCGGGTATAAAACACGGCCTACACCCGCGTTTTGACCCCCCGTTTTACTCTTTGCAGGTTTGCACTTTTCTGGGCAGAATTCATCCTTACTTTGTTTTTGGTCCAGCTTCAACTGATATTTTCCCGATGTTAGAGGCTGAACTAACTCTTGTGTAAAATATGAAAGTTGTAGCTCTTTGAGTTAGCTTTCCAATGCATCAAGAATCATTCAATTTGGAGATCTGTGATTTGATAAAGGACCAAATTACCCTTGACTAGTCAGTACCTTGTTTCAGCTTCGACCATAGAAAATGCACTTCTGTATTTCGACTTTTTGACAAGGAAAACAACTGATTTGGACTTTGATGTCTCATGCCAAATGTAGATCTATCTCTTAAATTAAAAATGGTATAAAAGTCACCTCGATCCGGTGTGTGTAATTCAAGATATAGCCAAAATACGAAAATATGTTAAAGCTGTGAAACTTGGTTCCTTTTGTTCTTGATTGCATTTCCTCTCTTGCACTTCATATCTTCCTTAAACTATTTCAAGTCATCATCAATCATCCAATTATCTTCTCAAGTCACTCCATTTGATGATTGAATCCTTAAACCTATAAAAACATGAAGTTTTCACCATAAAAATTCATAGAAATGCAATTTTTACCACTTAAACCATAAAATACATATTTTCACTAGAATCCTAGTTAATTAGTTATAAAAGTAACTAAAACACACCAAAACTACTAATAAAACACACTAAAAAATGTCAAATATATACTTGTCAAGAGCAATTATCATCTAGAAGTCGATTTGGGGTAAGTGTTAGGATCTATTATGACATAGCCATGAGGTGCATAATGGACCTTTTTAATCTTATAAACCCTTTTTATTTTAAACTTTGTATTGATTCAAAATTAGCTTTTTATTTTGGTAACATAGTGTATATTCCTATCTCAATTAGAAGTTCTTAGATAGAGCTCCTTCATTTTTTCCTTTTACGTAGATTTTACAAGGATAATATTAATTAATCTATTTCAAATTATAAATCACGCTAGCCATTACTAAGAAACGTCCCGCTGTATATATTTAGTCACTTGAAAGTTAACTTTCTTTGTTGAGTTTTTATTAATATATTAATAATAGAAAAGAAAGATATACATTTTGTACTCTATCTGTGTATCCCTTTTATTTATACATATGAAATATGAGATGAAATAGAGCACTTAGAAGGAATATAAATTTTTTTTTATTTATATACTATCATGGTTGGATATATGACATATGAGCAAAATTTGGATTTTAAATTTATATTCAAATAAGTTGTCATGCATCCAATAGTAATGGTGTATACAATATCATTATTTTAAAAATTTAACATTATTTACAAATATTGTAATCTTAATTAAGATTAGCTATGTGTTAGGCTTGTAAACTTTGATAGATTTAATTGGGGTTGGCTAATCGTCTTGAGAATTTTCCATTGGAGTTGGCTGTCCAAGGCACTTCACTAGAAGGTCTATCACATGCAATCTTGATGTTAGGAAGAGGATGTTTAATGACCACCTTTACGAAAGTACCTCACAAACAAAAAACGAGGACGGGAAATTGCAACCTAAACATCCCTAAATTTTGTGAAAGAATAACTGTTGTAATAGAGATGTGCTGGTAGATGAATACTTCGAGATTAAAGTGAGATTTATGATATCTAAATGACAACAATTGCAACCAAGTTCTTTTTAAAGTGAGATTTATGATATATAAATGACAACACTTGTAACCAAGTTCTTTTTAAAGTTTAAAATACATTTAAAATTTGCCTAAATTGAAAAATGAACATTTGTTACCAGTAACCAACTAACTTGAAACTAATAGAAAAAGTACATACTCAGAGCTTAAGAAGTAAAACTAGCTGATGGATCTGTTACTTCCGTATATTTCACTAGGGTAAGTGCTACAATTCTCACCTCCAAAATACCAAAAAAGGAAAGTTAGTATCAAAAGTTTATGCTATTGGATTAGAGATTAAACTATGCTTACTTAGCTCTTTGTGTGCACTATTTCTGACTTCTATGTGCCCCATCAGCGATTAGGTTTTGGATTGGACTCAGTCCTCTCATTTATTTGTGGGTTAGACTATGTTCCCTCTTTTGGATCCAGATCTGCTCTAGTTGTAGCGAAAATCTGTGTTTTTAAACTCGGACCGGACCGGCTGGTCCGATCGATTGAACCGAGAACCGGCCAAGTATCCAGTCCGAGTTGTTCATCAGAATCGGGAGATTTAAAACCCGGTCAACTCCGGTCAAAAACCGGATTTGACCGGGTTTGACCGGAGAAAAACCGGAAAATCGGTTCAATAGTTCACTCAGATATTGGTCAACCGAGATGGGGTGTTTGGTCAATCACTCGCCAAGGACAAGTGTTAATGGTGTAACCATCCTGATCCTAAGCTAAGCTAGTTTAAAAAGTAGCTATTTCTGGGCCCACACGAAAAAGATAGCCGTTGGAATACAGGAGCGACCGGTGAAATAAAAACACGGCCTCTGTTTCGGATGTTGTAAAAAAAAGTTCAAATTTTTTCAATATTATGTTTTAACCCCCTAAATGGTTAAAACTTATTAATGTACCTCAAATATTTCATACTTTATAAATACTATCCCAAAATTTGATGTTATTTTTTAGTTAAATTCATAATTTTAATTCTAAACTTGTTCATGTTTATTAAATAATATAAATTGCTACTTGATTGTTCTAATTTCTTTGTATTTTCTTATTAAATATATTTGAAACAGCAAATATATATGAATATGCCTTTATTAATATCAACATGTTATGAGGTATTTTATATGTAATATTTTAATGTTTAAATAATTTTTATTTATGACGTCATCCGGTTCGACCCCTATCAAACCCGGTTGAACCCATTGACCCCTGAGCTCGACCGAGTCGATACCCGGTCCGGTTCTGAAAACATAGGCGAAAATGCCAACCTTGCGCCAATCTCTTTTTCTTGCTCTTTCTTTTTCTTCAAATTGAATTATGCTTACTTTTTTTTAGGAATTCGTGATTCCTCTTTCAGCACAACTAAAGTTCTAAATACTAAAATCAAGATCATTGCAACCATAAATGACTTCCAGCTCAATCTTGGCTGAGCCAATTTCGGCAATTAAATGCTAGTTATGGTTGCAACTGTAGTCGCACGCAATCTAGATCCTAAAAATCACCACCCAGAAGCGGAAACAGGGAAGATGGGAGAGATGAAGAAAAGGAGGTGGAGGAGGGGGTAGTGGGAGAAGTGGGCAAGGGAGGGAAAGCAGGAGAAGAGAAAAGAGAAGGAGGAGGGGGAGAGGAGAGGAGGGAGAGGGAGGAAGGGAGAAGGAGAGAGATAGAGATGCCGACGCCGACCCCAACACCAATGCCTGTGAAGGTGGTTGTCGGTGACTGCCAACAGTGGAGGTGATGGTAGATTGAGGTGTGGGGAGGAAGGATGAGCAAGAAGGGAAATTTTTTTTTTGTGTTTTTGTATATTTGATGTGTTTATTTTAAAATTTTGGGGAGTTTTTTAAGATTACAGTAGATGAAATTGTTAAAAAACTTATATGAGAAAAAAATAGGCAAAAAACTTGCCTTCCAAACAGACCCTAAGTTTCACTAATTTGGTATTTCATTTCCTGTCGTGGTATTCCTTATTTAAATGTTTTATTTAGGATTTATATGTTCTTAAATTGTCACTTGCTGGGCAGTACAAGTTACATCCAACATTGTTACCAAAAATTTCCCTCATGCTTAACTTAAAACTTCTCTGAAATAGTGATTCTTGTACGCAATTGCTTAATTTTGAAGACATCAAAATTTTTTCCACTTTTCAAACCCAAAGAAATACCTATAGTTTTTCTATTTTTTTTTTTTGCTGTGATTTCATGAGCAGGCACAAGCTTTCTGGGGTCAATTAAAAAGAAAAAAGAGCGGGACTTTTTGAGAAAGTGCATATTTTGGTCATCGATTCTATTAAATTCATCTCTAGCAAACAGTTCCTAGTGCTTCATTTGTGATCATAAGAGACCCTTTTAGACAATAACTTGTGATAATAAGGATCAAAGAAACTATCTCACCGCCAAGGCTTTTCCATTATTAAACATGATTAAAGTAAACAGTGGAAATTCATTTATCATACCAAAATTTATCGTATTTGACATGAAATAATCAGTATAGAAACGTTTTCTTACAGCAATAATTTCATTCTTTTTTTCCATATCATATATATAGATATATGTATATATATATCCGTGAGACTTGGGATATTGGACGTGCATGAGAAGCAAATGAGGAGACTCAGGTGGCCTATACTGAACCTAAAAGTTTTTTCGTACTGCTTTTTACTGGTTTTGAAGTTTTTCTTTTGCATATCAATGCATACACTTTGCCCCAACAATTAAACTTTGACCATTTCTTTTTCCATAAGCTTTGGTTTAAACTTGATGTAAAGAACATACTACTCTATTATGTCTGCTGTTTTTTAACCATGTGCAATTGATTCCTTGATGTTAAGTGAACTATTTTACTTTGCAGATAATTTACCAAAGTAGTTTTATATTTATTTAAAACGGATGGATATAATATAATCATTTGACCATCGTGTTTTAGGGGTTTTTTTAATTGATCCATGCACGTAGTCCCCGCAATCGTACATGTGCGAAAGAAACAAAAACGGCAAACCTACTCAAGTAGATACATGTCGCATTTTTGTCATGGCTCGTATAACGTAGAAAATTTCCTACAAAATTCTTTTCATGAATTTGACGTGCATACATCGAAACTCGAAAACGAAAATTCAGCTTGGGTAGGATGAAACCTGAATCTCTGCAGCGTTTTGTTTTTGTTTTTGTTCTCTTTTTTTTTCTGGAAATTTCCCTCCCTCGCAGGGGCGGATTTAAGGTATTCCTATAATACTTATATAATTTTAATATAATTTTAAGTCTGCTCCCAGAATTTTCTTAAAAAGAATATGAAAGAATTACGTGATTTTTTAAATTAGTTCATAAACTAAAATTTTAAAAAGATACGTGGGGCACAAATTCCATTTGAAATAAGCTAAAAAAAGCCTTTTCATTTCAACTAACAAGTACCAATCATATCATTCACTTTCTTTGGGCCCCACTCCCCAATTTCCCTTCCCTCCTCTGGTCCCCCATTTTCCCCCACAACTTAGAGCCGACTACCTTCCACAATCGAGCAGCTAGCTACTCTTTCTCTTGATCAATTCATCTAATCATATCATTCACTTTCTTTGTTCCCACTTTCCAATTTCCCTTCCCTCCACTGGTCCGCCATTTTCCCTCTATAACCGAGAGTCATTCTTACTTCCACAACCAAGTTAGTTATCAAAATATAAAAACTCGCAGTGAGCAATTTTAAATAGTTTAGTTTGTTTTTGAAATAAAATTATTATTACATTAATAATTTTGAATTTGTCTTTTTATGTTTTTCATGGAATATATGCATCATTTCTACTTGTTGGTGATTTTTTTTTCCTTAAAAAACTAGAAAAAGAGTAAGTAAAAAATTTTAGTGTTGCTTTTGCCCCCACTAAGAATTTTTTCTGGCTCCGCCACTGCTACCTCGTATCTACTGATTTTGCAATGAACTTGTGCAACGTATGATCTCTAAATCTCAAAACGTCTAGTTATTCTATCAGAGAAGTGATGTTTAATCCTTTCTTATAATTCCTTTTTGAACTTGAGCTTTTTTTTTTTTTAAATAGCTGCATTTTATTTATTCTGTGTTAAACAAATATAAATAAGGAGTACTACTCCCTTACATTAGATCATTCCAACCGGCGAAGAGCCGTAACTCCTAACCTATCTAAATGAAATGCTCCTCTCGCAATTTGGGGTAAGGCTGAAGCTGCCAAGTAGATCTCCTCCCGGCCATGCCGACACCGTTCACTGGTGTCGCGCCCCACTTTTCGAATGAATGTGTTGTGTGTGTAGTGTGGTGTGAACGTGTGCAAAATGAAAATAAAGGCCATGGGACTTGATAAAGCGACGGTTTGGCCATATAAAGTTCAAAAAGGGTTTTTTGAAAAATGGAGTCGCCACTTGGTATAGAGTTAGGGTGTACCAAGTCACCCAAAAAATGGTTTTTTGTTTTTGAATAAAAAAGTAAATAAACCCTTTTAAAGAACTTTTGGGTCTACGTAACCAAAAAGAGGGATCGGGGGTCACATTTGACGAAGGGGAAGGCAAGGATAAAAATCCAAGGCACCCCTTCGATCTAGCCAAGGCTAGTTGCGTGACTTAAACCAATTTTTCCTAATTTTTCTACCCAAGGTATGTATCGCGTGTTGGATATGTCTATATGAATGCAAAAACCTAGACCTAGGGGGACATGGGGGAAATTTCTCTTCAAAGGTTGAGCGGTGCCAATCAAATTAATTGTGAAGCCCAACAACGATCCTTTTGGAGAGGTCACACATAATCCTAAATGACGTAAAAATGAGTGCAATGAATGCATGCCATGTGAAAGTGTGAGTTTGTGTGAAGTGAGAAAAAATGATAAAAGTAATAAGATATAAGTGGAGGTGTGCAAATGTCTTTGCAAGGTAAAGTAAGTAAAGATTAATAAGGTGAAAAATGCCATAGGGTGCATGTGTGAAGTGAGAATGTAGAAAGTAATGTGAAAGTAGTGTGAAGTGAGAATGTAGAAAGAGGAATGGAATATAAAGTCAGTGATAGTGAATGAATGAAATGCATGAATCCTATGGGAATGCATCAAAACGGGAACGGGGAGTCCTAACTTTGTGACTTGATTTTTCCTTTGATAGAAGGGGGAACTAGCGTGCTAAGGCTATCGAGTAGCCACACTCGCTCGTTTCCCTTATCAGAAGGGGACTCTTCAGGCAAATGTACCCTAACTAGCATGAGATGCAAGACCTAAAGTGAGGGGAAAGGGGAATCGAGGAGCATGCCAAATGATAAAACTAAGGGAAAATGCATGATATGTAGTGAACAGGCAAATAATGCATTAATGAAAAACAAAGGAAAAATCCTATTGGGTCTAGCGTTGGACTAGCCCTTTCTATGAATTCCTAATGAAATAATGAGCCACAACTAGCATTGGACTAGTGTGGTGACGTACATTCATCCATCACATTCATTCATGGCTATGGAAAGCGATTAGACATGCCAAACACCCATAAACACATAGCACATAACAATTAGCATGCTCGACTAGATGCAAGAACCTAATAAAGCAAACTAACACATAGCAACTAAGCATGCAAGACACATAAAGCAATTAAAGCCCTAACTATTACATTTGCTAGCTAGGCACATGTCTTCAATAGGTCTTCATCAAGTGCTTTCCAAGCCCTATCTATTACAAGCCAAGAGGTGTACACATACCCCATAATGAATAACTTAAATAAAAGGGGGAAAGGGAAAATGGACAAGAAAGCTCGCCAAGCCCTATCTATTACAAGCCAAGAGGTGTACACATACCCCATAATGAATAACTTAAATAAAAAGCAAAGGTAAATAAAGAAAATGAAAGGAATTAAAGAAAGGCAAAGAAAGCAAAGTAGACATGCATATTCACATAACACGTAGGAGCACGTAGGAAAAATAAACTCAAGAATATAGAAGTTACCTCCCTTGCAATGGAAATCGAGTAAATGAGATATTAGCTTCAAAACAATAAAAAGGTCAAGGTACCAATTTATTTGGCAAATAATCACAAAGGATAAAAAATAAGCATGAATTTGAATCAATTAAATCATGTTGACAATTCACATTTAAGAAGTCAAGAGAAGAAAGGACCTGATTGCAAAGATTGACAAAGTTTGGGGCCGAAATTAAAGAAAAATAAAGTTTAGGGACCTATTTGCAATTAAGTTAAGGACCCAATTGAAAGAAGTTAAAAGTGTCTAGGGCCACAGAATAGTTAAGGAGAAATTCAGGGACTGATTTGCAAAATCGTTTTCTGTTTTCTTAATGGACCCAACCATTGGGCCATTTGCTTATTCGTTTGGGCCAAAACTATCTTCAGCCCGTCAAAGAAAATCCAAGAAAAACGGATGGGCTGGCTTGTTGATTGATCCAACCAAAACATCTGGGCTCCTTCCCCAAACCCAAACCGAAAGCTTAATAAAAAAAAAATCAGACTAACCCATCTTTTATCATTCCAGCCCAATTGAATAATGCCAGGGCTTTGGCTATCAAAACATGTCAAAATCCAATCAAAAAGCTTTGAACTTTTACCTTCCTAAGCCCAACAAGAAACCCAAACAAATGTTACCAAACCCAACAAGATAAAACCCAACTAAAAATTATTAAGCTTTGATTATGCATTAAATCACAGCATTAATCTATCCAGAAATCACATAAAATATGCAAACAGAGGATTAAGCTTAAGAGGGCAAAATTAGTTCAATTTTCCAGATTTTTGGGCCATATCAGAATAAGGGGGAAGATTAAAGGGTTCCAACACAACAAAAGTAGGGATCTGATTGACAGAATTATGAACATTTTGGGGCCAAATTATGAAGTTCAGAACTTCTGGGGGTAGATTACAAGACAAAGGGAATAAGCATCAGCTTCCATTTCCGTCGAACTCATACAACAATCATCGTTCGGACATTTTTACAAACAAGTTGAGGGCGTTAGAATTTCATCAAATTTTTGCTTGAATTGAAGTTAATCAAACTCCATAAATTGTTCAACAAATCTAGAAATTTCAGTCCATAAGGTTCGGACAATCTAAAACTATGGACAGCAAATTAAACATCAACTTCAAGCAAGCACAGAACTTCAGCAACCCAAAGCGACAAATTCTTATGTCAATCTCAACCCGAACATCAAACATCAAACTTTCCTCCCAAATACAAACATTGGGTAATGAATCGTATAAAACTCCAAGCAATTGGGCTGTTTTACAAAGTGCATCAAAAATCGTTTTCAAGGGGGACTTTCGGTGAGGCATTTTATCAAACAATACATGAGCATAACGAACTTCAGCAATTTCTTGCTCAAATGACTTACATCAGAGCCCAAAATTGAATCAGACACAAAAACACAGTCCAATCAATTCCCAAAACATGCGTGTGTTAAAATCATGAACAATCGGTGGGATGATTACAATATACAAAATCACGGCAAACATACCCAAATAGCTTGGGGATGAGCTCAAGTTCAGTTATTGACACCATGCTCGGAAAAAAAACTGAAATGTAAAGGAGAAACATTACCTTACAGAGTTCTTTCAGTGGGCTTCGCTGGCGGTGACGATTGATTCTAGTGGTGATGGCAGACGGCGGCAGCATACTCGTTTGCCCTGGTCTTGATCATCAGAAATGGAATTCGAATGTGCTGTTTTTGGCCCAAAATCTTCCCCTTTTCCCAAAAAACTGTAGCTTGCTCCCTCCATCTGCTCAACCCGTCACTTGGTTCCTCTGTTTTTCTCATTTTCTTGTTGCCCAGCCGAAAACCCCTCTAGCCCTCTCGGTCTCTTCTAAAACCCCTCTGTCTTTTCTTTCTATCTCTCCCTCCGTTGTTACCGTCACCTTTGCTTCCCCAATTTTCCAGATTCCCCCTCTATTCCTCCTCCGTTTGCTTGCTCGTCTGAACCTCCCTCTATTGTCTCTCGGTCGCTCCCCTCTGTTCTTTTTCTTTTTCCCGATCCTATCCTCAGCCGCCTGCTCTGCCCTTTTTCTTTCTCTCTCCCCGCTGTCTAACCAAAACCTCCCCTTTTTCTCTATTTTTCTCTCATCCGTGGCCTCTTTTCTTTTTTTTTCTTCCAATTCTCAAACCTCCCTTCTAAGCTAAACAAGTGTCCTCCTAAATGTTGTGTTGTCAATTAAACAAAAGGGACACTTGTCCCTCAAATTCCTTAACCACTTGTCCCATGATTGTTTTGTACACTTGTTCAACATGCACACTTCCACCTATTTTTGCCATTTTCATTCTTTTTCTTTCATTTTTCATTTTTCATCATTTTTCACTTTTTTCTTCTTTTTCCTTTTTTTTCATTTTCAAGAAATTCTATGCTAAAAACTTAAAAATAATAATAACACAAAAAACTAAAAAACTAAAAACTAAAAAGTGAAAAAAACGAGCACAGACTAAAAAAAATAATTAGTAAATGAAATTACACCAAAATTTGGTGTCTACAGTTTGCCCCTCTTTGTCTGAGTTTTGAAAAAACTTGAGACAAAGAAGTAGACACCAAATACTTACCTGTGTTATTTGGCTGTGAACGACTCGAACGATGGGGCTGATCCCTGACAGGAAATTTTAAAATCGGGACTGACCCGAACAGGAATTTAAAATTGGGATAGACCTACGGGATAGACCCGAACAGAAATTTAAATTTGGGATAGACCCACGGGATAGACCCGGACAGAAATTGTAAAATTGGGATAGACCCACGGGATAGACCCGGACAGAAATTTAAAATTGGGATAGACCCGGACGGGATAGGGGATAGAGACAGAAATTTAAAATTGGACCCACGGGATAGACCCGGACAGAAATTTAAATGGGATAGACCCAGACAGAAATGTAAAATTGGGATAGACCTACGGGATAGACCCGGACAGAAATTTAAATGGGATAGACCCACGGGATAGACCCGGACAGGAATGTAAATGGGATAGACCCACGGGATAGACCCGGACAGAAATGTAAATGGGATAGACCCGAACAGGAATTTAAATGGGATTGTATGAAGAAAACTGTATAAGACTTTATTTGAAAATGTATCCACAGATTTGCCCCAGTAATGAATTGGTCAGTGGGATTAAACCCGAACCTGCCATGATGATCGACCAGTGGGATAATACCCGATCCTGCCGAGGTTGGCGGGATGAAACCCGGTCCCAACGAAAAAAGCGGTCAGCGGGATTATACCCGGTCCTGTCGAGATTGGCGGGATGAAACTCGGTCCCAATTTGATAAAAAGCGGTCAGCAGGATTATACCCGGTCCTGCCGAGATTGGCGGGATGAAATCCGGTCCCAATTTGATAAAAAGCGGTCAGCGGGATTATACCCGGTCCTGCCGAGATAAGCGGTCAGCGGGATAAAACCCGGTCCTGCCGAGGTTGGCGGTCAGCGGGATAAAACCCGGTCCTGCCGAAATAAGCGGTCAGCGGGATAAAACCCGATCCTGCCGAAATAAGCGGTCAGCGGGATAAAACCCGGTCCTGCCAAAATAAGCGGTCAGCGGGATAAAACCCGGTCCTGTCGAGATTGGCGGGATGAAACCCGGTCCCAATTTGATAAAAACGGTCAGCGGGATTATACCCGGTCCTGCCGAGATTATTGAATAAAACACACACGTCAGTGAGATAAACTCGATGCTAACGGTGGTAGAGTGAAAAGAAACGCACACGTTAGTGAGATAGACTCGATGCTAACGGTGGTAGGGTGAAAACGCACACGTTAGTGAGATAGACTCGATGCTAACGGTGGTGAAATAGAAACACACACGTTAGTGAGATAGACTCGATGCTAACGGTGGTGAAATAGAAACGCACACGTTAGTGAGATAGACTCGATGCTAACGGTGGTGAAATAGAAACGCACACGTTAGTGAGATAGACTCGATGCTAACGGTGGTGACAGAAACGCACGCGTTAGTGAGATAGACTCAATGCTAACGGTGATGAAAGAAACGCACGCGTTAGTGAGATAGACTCGATGCTAACGGTGGTAGAATGAGACGCACACGTTAGTGAGATAGACTCGATGCTAACGGTGGTAGAATGAGACGCACACGTTAGTGAGATAGACTCGATGCTAACGGTGGTTGAATGAAAACCAATCCCAACATGACTTTTGTGAAGTTGGCGGCACAAAATCCAGGCCCAACGTGATCTTGTGATAGTTGGCGGCACAAAATCCAGGCCCAGCGTGATCTTTGTGAGGTTGGCGGCACGAAGTCCAGGCCCAACGTGACATTGTGAATGGTCAGTGGGATAAGACCCAATCCTGCCATCCAATTGGTCAAGAAATTGAATTTGATTTGTCAAAATACAAGAAATTAAATTTGATTTTCCAAGAAACAAGAATTTGAACTTGATTTTTGATTGATTTTTTTATTTTTCCTGATTTTTCGAGAGAATCTTTTTCCCAAAATAATTTGCCGCAGTGTAGGGCCCTTTTCCCTTCTTTCTTCTCTTTCTTCGGCATCGGCCTTCCACATCACCGGATGCTCCTTCGTCAATTTCAACTATGAATACCTGCACAGGGGGCTTACATGCATTCGAATTTTTCATGAAAAAGGCAGCGTGATTGATTTGAAAGTCTTGCTTGAGTCTTTGATGAAATCCTCAAATGGACTATAAAAATTTGCCCCAGTGTGGGCTTATTTTGTGAAATCTTGGAAATAAAAATTTTGTCCCAGTATGGGCCCATGCGATTGCAAAAATTTGGTTTGGATGACTCTCCATTTATTTGAACCAAGAGAAATCGCACCTTCCAAAACTTAGAAAGTAATCATATATACAACGTGAAGAAATTTGAATGTTGAGTTCATGCAGAAATTTCATGATGAATCTCTCAGAATATCACCAAATTACAGAAGATTTCTTCCTCACTTTTAGCATCGGTGCTCAGGGTAACGGATCACCATTTCTTGTTGGCTCATCTTTCAGGGCCAATCGAGTGGGGTGTTATTTCTGATTTGAAAATGGCTAAAGGAAATGGAAGGTCAAGGTTTGTCTTATTTTGTGCCCAAAATTGTAATGCATTCAACATCACATTTTAGTGAAAGCAAAGAGTTCGTCACCCTTATTTCTTAAGAAAACTTAGTCAACGTATAGCTTTATAGGCTTGCAACAATATGGATGGAAATGATAGCTAAACATGTGAAAACGAGTTATACCCTTCGATCACAAATGATTGATGGATTTTCTTAGAAGCATGACCTTTGTTTTGAGTTGTCATGAAGAAATAAGTCAACGATGGACTTTATTAGCTTGTAATGTGGCTTGAAAACGATAGTTAAAGGATAAATCCTTCAAGGACATTGCATCAAAGATCGCATTTTTCAAAATTGCCCCTATTTGTACCCAAAGATCTCAGAATTTGTTGGTATTCCTCTCATTATTCAACAGGGACTTCAACGTCGAATTTTCTGCATTTTCTTGCATTTACTTTTCTTGCTTTGCTTTTTGCCTTTTCTTTTTCTGGTGGGTTTTCACATGATGAGTAGCGTCAACCCCATACCTAGGCAATTCAGAAATACAGCTAAAATTTTCGGCATCAGAAATTTTCTTGACAAAGCCATTGCAAAGAACAGAAGTCAGGGCTTTCGGCTTTTATAATGGGGTCAGGTGGGGTGTTTCGAAAAGTTAAGGCTTGAAGGCAGATTTCAAGAGTGATTTGAAGAATCTGAGATCGCATTGTTGCGTCAACCCTATTTTAGGGTTAAATCAGAATTTGCCTCAGTTTATGCTCAATTGAGGCTTTTCACTTTCATTTCCTTTTTTCTTTTGACTTTTCGGCCTTTTGCCATTCTTTTGAACTTTCACAAAATTTGCCCCAGTTTATTTTTGAACTGAGGTACTCTTTTCTTCTTTTGCTTTTGATTTTGTTGCATTTCACTTTTTCACTTCTTGAAACTTTCCTTTTTCAACCCAACTTGCCCCAGTGTGGGGTTTGCGATTCTCAGGGGTTGCCAAATGAAGTATTTATTCTGAAGGTTCAAAAGGGATAACTAGGGATAGAATGTTTGATTGGAAAAGAAGATGGCCTGACTTGTATTCCGTTCCTTACAATAACCCTGAAAGGAAACTTTCATTAATGCAAAATTTCTGGCATGTATCTGAATTAACTGACTGAGGAAGACCCTTGTTCATCCATATTTGTGAAACATAGGCAATCCACGCGGACAAAACTCTTCCTTTTCTTTTTTTCAAAATTGAAACCCAAGTGGAATCAAATTTCTTCAATTTGCGGTTCCCTTTCCCCTTTTCCTTTTTTTCAAATTCCCCAATCTCCTTCCCCAATGTGGGGTGCGATCATAAGTGCATTCGAAAAGAACCACCTATTTTGGCTCAAATGAGGACGCAAGGGATGATCAGTGTTTAGGTTGTAGAAATGATGGCCAAAGTATCATTCTTATGCTTCATGACAATCAACGTAAAGCAATGCTCATTGACAATCCATTCTTCTTTTTGATATTTGAAAATTTTCCAATGAAGGGTATTGATCATTAAGGCACTTATTTGAAACGAAATTATTCTTTCAAAGGCTCAAATGGGAGAGCAAATGATAAAATGTGTATAGGTAGAGAAAAGAATGCTCGAAGTATCATTCTAAATTTTCAAAACAAACAAGAATAATGCACATTTTTGCTTTCACTTAGATGTGATTGAATCTGGTTAAACCGATGGGGATTTTTCCAAGCAAAGATTGTTCCAATTTGCAATTCATCAATCAATGCGACTGATTTTATTTTGGGGTTAAATGAAGGAGAAAAGGTATCTCATTGGACCTTTTGAGTGATCGTTCACCCTTTTCTTTCTGAGCACTCTTATTGTATGGCTCGGATCACCAATCTAGTGTACACAAGGATTTTAGAAAGCATACACTTGCGAATTTTCAAGCTGGAGGTTGAAAAAAAAACTCTCAATTTGATCTTATTTCTTAAAATTCATCATGAAATCTCTTAATGAACTCAATAAAGAATGAAATGTACACGAATATTATACAAAACAAATAATTGTCTGAACAAAAGTTTCATTATTGCCAATGTTTGAAAACTTAAAGAGCAATACATATGAAAAACATTCTAAGGAACTCCTTTACACATGTATACATACTTTCCCTCTTAATAGCCCCCTTCTCCCTTTGAGCAAAGAAATCTCTTAAATGTTTTACACAAGCGTTTTCAGATGAATTTTCAAATTCATGTTGCAGGGCCTGCCCAAGAATCATGTAATTTTCAAACTTTATCAGATCAGAATTGTTTTCACACTTTATGTCACGTTTTCACACTTTATGAAATTTTTATGAATGCAGGGGAGGGGGAAAACAAAAGAAAAATACCCAGAGTTAGTAATCAAGACTATAAAATCGGTATGCATGCCCTATGGGGGAACCCTTTTTGTGCCAAGGGTAGGCCTAGCATGAAAATGCAATCCTCCAGAGCAGGCACTATACAATACCTGATGGATCCAATCAGCTTATGGAGTGAAAAATAATTTGAAAAAATTTGGCCCATTGGAATGAGAAGAGACGTTTGTCAAAATGAGGACCTCGTCCGAAGGGATTGATCACTTTTGATTGATACAAGAATTTGCAAAAAACGCACGGATTTGACCTTGACGAACTTCCTATCGAAGAGATTGGAATTCGTTGACAAATTTTCTTGGTGAAGCACGGGTTAAAACCCCAACCGATCAGATGGCTGGATGCAATGGATGTTTTTCTCAAAATCGACTAGGTTTTCCATTTTGAAATTCGACATTGAAATCCTAATTGGTCAAATGAAATTGCCAATTTATTAAAAATCGGCCGGATTACCCTAAAAAGGGAAACAGGTCAAATGAATTGAATGAAATTTAATTTATCCAAAATTAATCAGATCACCCTAAAAAGGGTAAATTGATCAAATAGATTGAACGAAACTTGATTTATTCAAAATCGGCTCGGTTGCCCTAAAATGGGTAAATTGGCCAAATGAATGATTTATTCAAAAATCGGCCGAATGACCCTAAGAAGGGTAAATCGGTCAAATGAATTGACGATTTATTCAAAATCGATCGGATGACCCTAAAAAGGGTAAATTGGTCAAATGAATTGACGATTTATTCAAAATCGATCGGATGACCCTAAAAGGGTAAATTGGTCAAATGAATTGACGATTTATTCAAAATCGATCGGATGACCCTAAAAGGGTAAATTGGCCAAATGAATGATTTATTCAAAAATCGGCCGAATGACCCTAAGAAGGGTAAATCGGTCAAATGAATTGACGATTTATTCAAAATCGATCGGATGACCCTAAAAAGGGTAAATTGGTCAAATGAATTGATGATTTATTGAATGAATTGGCAAAATGGATTGGTTGAATTGTCCGGCCATTGGTTATTTCAAAATTATTAAGGTGCATTAGTCTATGACCTTCTAAAAATCAAATTTTGGCCTCAATTTATTTATCGTCTCAACAGGAGGAATCATTTGTGATTTTCTTCAAATTAATGTCCTTCACGCAAGGGATTTTTACCAATTTTTGATAAAATGGCCAAAAAGTGATTATTAGATGTTCATATTCCAAAGATCACTCCATGAAAATGATCGGATCCTACCTTACCTTGTGCACTACCCCTTTGGATGGTACAAAAATGTAAACGTGCAAGTCTCACTGGATTAAGTATCCGAGACACAAGGTGGCTTATTCCTAAACACGGGATTCCCTATGTGGCATTCCCTTTGTATGGTTTATGCATGATGCCATTTATTAAAGCGATGTAAATATGTGACAAATATGGCCTAAAGGACATAAATAATGCATCGGGGGGGAAAAGGTCTAAAATGAAATGTATTTATTAAGTATAATGACTGAAATTTAAACATGTGAGTTATCTAATGGGTAAGTCACTAAAAGAGTGCCAAGAGGCCTCTTATTGCTAAGGCATATGAATGCAATCCAAGAAAACAAAAGAATGGTTAGTGCAATCGATAGTACACATAACACATTGGGAGCAATTAAGAAAAGAGGTACAATAAAGCAAGTAAAAAGGGGTGGAGCCCCTTCCCTCGTGCCTAATGTGCTTAAAATAGGGTGAGGCTGACTCTAACCTAGGAAAATGCTAACATGGATGCATGAGGCTGGGGTTCACTAATGCGACTAGACTCGATAAGGCTTAAAAGGTCCCCAAGCCTTCAGACCTAAGGGAATGGGTCATCAATCCCAAGACCCTCGGTCGGTGGCTCGAGCGATCCCCCAGGTATTGCTATGGGCGCAAGGCACACCATCCACATACCCAGAGAAATCATTCCTAATCCTACAAAGCGGTGTGGGAAAGAGCCCACGAAAAATAAAATAAAATGGGATAAAAGCAAGTAAACGTGCACGTATGAAGTGTTCCCCTATTTTGAGGGAAAGGGTTGAGAACCACGCGGGGCTCTAAAGGTGACACACCCCCTCCCAAATGCAATGCAAGCGCGAGATAAACAAAGAAACATACATCCAATCAGCCAATCACATATTCGTGAGCGAGGGAGTAGTTTGATAACAAAAAGCCCTAAAATGAGAAATGCAACCCTAATATCCACATGCTATACATAAAAGGGGTAGAAAAAAGGAAAAGAATGGCTAAATCAAATGCTTGGACCCACTTAGGAAATCTCCAGTGGAGTCGCCAACTGTCGCGCCCCACTTTTCGAATGAATGTGTTGTGTGTGTAGTGTGGTGTGAACGTGTGCAAAATGAAAATAAAGGCCATGGGACTTGATAAAGCGACGGTTTGGCCATATAAAGTTCAAAAAGGGTTTTTTGAAAAATGGAGTCGCCACTTGGTATAGAGTTAGGGTGTACCAAGTCACCCAAAAAATGGTTTTTTGTTTTTGAATAAAAAAGTAAATAAACCCTTTTAAAGAACTTTTGGGTCTACGTAACCAAAAAGAGGGATCGGGGGTCACATTTGACGAAGGGGAAGGCAAGGATAAAAATCCAAGGCACCCCTTCGACCTAGCCAAGGCTAGTTGCGTGACTTAAACCAATTTTTCCTAATTTTTCTACCCAAGGTATGCATCGCGTGTTGGATATGTCTATATGAATGCAAAAACCTAGACCTAGGGGGACATGGGGAAAATTTCTCTTCAAAGGTTGAGCGGTGCCAATCACATTAATTGTGAAGCCCAACAACGATCCTTTTGGAGAGGTCACACATAATCCTAAATGACGTAAAAATGAGTGCAATGAATGCATGCCATGTGAAAGTGTGAGTTTGTGTGAAGTGAGAAAAAATGATAAAAGTAATAAGATATAAGTGGAGGTGTGCAAATGTCTTTGCAAGGTAAAGTAAGTAAAGATTAATAAGGTGAAAAATGCCATAGGGTGCATGTGTGAAGTGAGAATGTAGAAAGTAATGTGAAAGTAGTGTGAAGTGAGAATGTAGAAAGAGGAATGGAATATAAAGTCAGTGATAGTGAATGAATGAAATGCATGAATCCTATGGGAATGCATCAAAACGGGAACGGGGAGTCCTAACTTTGTGACTTGATTTTTCCTTTGATAGAAGGGGGAACTAGCGTGCTAAGGCTATCGAGTAGCCACACTCGCTCGTTTCCCTTATCAGAAGGGGACTCTTCAGGCAAATGTACCCTAACTAGCATGAGATGCAAGACCTAAAGTGAGGGGAAAGGGGAATCGAGGAGCATGCCAAATGATAAAACTAAGGAAAAATGCATGATATGTAGTGAACAGGCAAATAATGCATTAATGAAAAACAAAGGAAAAATCCTATTGGGTCTAGCGTTGGACTAGCCCTTTCTATGAATTCCTAATGAAATAATGAGCCACAACTAGCATTGGACTAGTGTGGTGACGTACATTCATCCATCACATTCATTCATGGCTATGGAAAGCGATTAGACATGCCAAACACCCATAAACACATAGCACATAACAATTAGCATGCTCGACTAGATGCAAGAACCTAATAAAGCAAACTAACACATAGCAACTAAGCATGCAAGACACATAAAGCAATTAAAGCCCTAACTATTACA
Source organism: Coffea eugenioides (assembly GCF_003713205.1). Taxonomy (NCBI): domain Eukaryota; kingdom Viridiplantae; phylum Streptophyta; class Magnoliopsida; order Gentianales; family Rubiaceae; genus Coffea; species Coffea eugenioides. The sequence goes on along the minus strand of NC_040040.1, from coordinate 26,980,712 downwards.
TTTGCTAGCTAGGCACATGTCTTCAATAGGTCTTCATCAAGTGCTTTCCAAGCCCTATCTATTACAAGCCAAGAGGTGTACACATACCCCATAATGAATAACTTAAATAAAAGGGGGAAAGGGAAAATGGACAAGAAAGCTCGCCAAGCCCTATCTATTACAAGCCAAGAGGTGTACACATACCCCATAATGAATAACTTAAATAAAAAGCAAAGGTAAATAAAGAAAATGAAAGGAATTAAAGAAAGGCAAAGAAAGCAAAGTAGACATGCATATTCACATAACACGTAGGAGCACGTAGGAAAAATAAACTCAAGAATATAGAAGTTACCTCCCTTGCAATGGAAATCGAGTAAATGAGATATTAGCTTCAAAACAATAAAAAGGTCAAGGTACCAATTTATTTGGCAAATAATCACAAAGGATAAAAAATAAGCATGAATTTGAATCAATTAAATCATGTTGACAATTCACATTTAAGAAGTCAAGAGAAGAAAGGACCTGATTGCAAAGATTGACAAAGTTTGGGGCCGAAATTAAAGAAAAATAAAGTTTAGGGACCTATTTGCAATTAAGTTAAGGACCCAATTGAAAGAAGTTAAAAGTGTCTAGGGCCACAGAATAGTTAAGGAGAAATTCAGGGACTGATTTGCAAAATCGTTTTCTGTTTTCTTAATGGACCCAACCATTGGGCCATTTGCTTATTCGTTTGGGCCAAAACTATCTTCAGCCCGTCAAAGAAAATCCAAGAAAAACGGATGGGCTGGCTTGTTGATTGATCCAACCAAAACATCTGGGCTCCTTCCCCAAACCCAAACCGAAAGCTTAATAAAAAAAAAATCAGACTAACCCATCTTTTATCATTCCAGCCCAATTGAATAATGCCAGGGCTTTGGCTATCAAAACATGTCAAAATCCAATCAAAAAGCTTTGAACTTTTACCTTCCTAAGCCCAACAAGAAACCCAAACAAATGTTACCAAACCCAACAAGATAAAACCCAACTAAAAATTATTAAGCTTTGATTATGCATTAAATCACAGCATTAATCTATCCAGAAATCACATAAAATATGCAAACAGAGGATTAAGCTTAAGAGGGCAAAATTAGTTCAATTTTCCAGATTTTTGGGCCATATCAGAATAAGGGGGAAGATTAAAGGGTTCCAACACAACAAAAGTAGGGATCTGATTGACAGAATTATGAACATTTTGGGGCCAAATTATGAAGTTCAGAACTTCTGGGGGTAGATTACAAGACAAAGGGAATAAGCATCAGCTTCCATTTCCGTCGAACTCATACAACAATCATCGTTCGGACATTTTTACAAACAAGTTGAGGGCGTTAGAATTTCATCAAATTTTTGCTTGAATTGAAGTTAATCAAACTCCATAAATTGTTCAACAAATCTAGAAATTTCAGTCCATAAGGTTCGGACAATCTAAAACTATGGACAGCAAATTAAACATCAACTTCAAGCAAGCACAGAACTTCAGCAACCCAAAGCGACAAATTCTTATGTCAATCTCAACCCGAACATCAAACATCAAACTTTCCTCCCAAATACAAACATTGGGTAATGAATCGTATAAAACTCCAAGCAATTGGGCTGTTTTACAAAGTGCATCAAAAATCGTTTTCAAGGGGGACTTTCGGTGAGGCATTTTATCAAACAATACATGAGCATAACGAACTTCAGCAATTTCTTGCTCAAATGACTTACATCAGAGCCCAAAATTGAATCAGACACAAAAACACAGTCCAATCAATTCCCAAAACATGCGTGTGTTAAAATCATGAACAATCGGTGGGATGATTACAATATACAAAATCACGGCAAACATACCCAAATAGCTTGGGGATGAGCTCAAGTTCAGTTATTGACACCATGCTCGGAAAAAAAACTGAAATGTAAAGGAGAAACATTACCTTACAGAGTTCTTTCAGTGGGCTTCGCTGGCGGTGACGATTGATTCTAGTGGTGATGGCAGACGGCGGCAGCATACTCGTTTGCCCTGGTCTTGATCATCAGAAATGGAATTCGAATGTGCTGTTTTTGGCCCAAAATCTTCCCCTTTTCCCAAAAAACTGTAGCTTGCTCCCTCCATCTGCTCAACCCGTCACTTGGTTCCTCTGTTTTTCTCATTTTCTTGTTGCCCAGCCGAAAACCCCTCTAGCCCTCTCGGTCTCTTCTAAAACCCCTCTGTCTTTTCTTTCTATCTCTCCCTCCGTTGTTACCGTCACCTTTGCTTCCCCAATTTTCCAGATTCCCCCTCTATTCCTCCTCCGTTTGCTTGCTCGTCTGAACCTCCCTCTATTGTCTCTCGGTCGCTCCCCTCTGTTCTTTTTCTTTTTCCCGATCCTATCCTCAGCCGCCTGCTCTGCCCTTTTTCTTTCTCTCTCCCCGCTGTCTAACCAAAACCTCCCCTTTTTCTCTATTTTTCTCTCATCCGTGGCCTCTTTTCTTTTTTTTTCTTCCAATTCTCAAACCTCCCTTCTAAGCTAAACAAGTGTCCTCCTAAATGTTGTGTTGTCAATTAAACAAAAGGGACACTTGTCCCTCAAATTCCTTAACCACTTGTCCCATGATTGTTTTGTACACTTGTTCAACATGCACACTTCCACCTATTTTTGCCATTTTCATTCTTTTCCTTTCATTTTTCATTTTTCATCATTTTTCACTTTTTTCTTCTTTTTCCTTTTTTTTTCATTTTCAAGAAATTCTATGCTAAAAACTTAAAAATAATAATAACACAAAAAACTAAAAAACTAAAAACTAAAAAGTGAAAAAAACGAGCACAGACTAAAAAAAATAATTAGTAAATGAAATTACACCAAAATTTGGTGTCTACAGTTTGCCCCTCTTTGTCTGAGTTTTGGAAAAACTTGAGACAAAGAAGTAGACACCAAATGCTTACCTGTGTTATTCGGCTACGAGCGTCTCGAACGATGGATGCTTTAGAAATGGGGACTGACCCCTTTGACAAAAATTTAAAATGGGATTGATCCAAACAGAAAATTTAAAATCGGGATTGACCCGAACAGAAATTTAAAACGGGATAGATAGACCCACGGGATAGACCCCTGGGATAGACCCAGACAGAAATGTAAATGGGATAGACCCGAACAGAAATTTAAAATTGGGATAGACCCACGGGATAGACCCGGACATGTAAAATTGGGATAGACCCACGGGATAGACCCGGACAGAAATTTAAATTGGGATAGACCCACGGGATAGACCCGGACAGAAATTTAAATGGGATAGACCCAGACAGAAATGTAAAATTGGGATAGACCTACGGGATAGACCCGGACAGAAATTTAAATGGGATAGACCCACGGGATAGACCCGGACAGGAATGTAAATGGGATAGACCCACGGGATAGACCCGGACAGAAATGTAAATGGGATAGACCCGAACAGGAATTTAAATGGGATTGTATGAAGAAAACTGTATAAGACTTTATTTGAAAATGTATCCACAGATTTGCCCCAGTAATGAATTGGTCAGTGGGATTAAACCCGAACCTGCCATGATGATCGACCAGTGGGATAATACCCGATCCTGCCGAGGTTGGCGGGATGAAACCCGGTCCCAACGAAAAAAGCGGTCAGCGGGATTATACCCGGTCCTGTCGAGATTGGCGGGATGAAACTCGGTCCCAATTTGATAAAAAGCGGTCAGCAGGATTATACCCGGTCCTGCCGAGATTGGCGGGATGAAATCCGGTCCCAATTTGATAAAAAGCGGTCAGCGGGATTATACCCGGTCCTGCCGAGATAAGCGGTCAGCGGGATAAAACCCGGTCCTGCCGAGGTTGGCGGTCAGCGGGATAAAACCCGGTCCTGCCGAAATAAGCGGTCAGCGGGATAAAACCCGATCCTGCCGAAATAAGCGGTCAGCGGGATAAAACCCGGTCCTGCCAAAATAAGCGGTCAGCGGGATAAAACCCGGTCCTGTCGAGATTGGCGGGATGAAACCCGGTCCCAATTTGATAAAAACGGTCAGCGGGATTATACCCGGTCCTGCCGAGATTATTGAATAAAACACACACGTCAGTGAGATAAACTCGATGCTAACGGTGGTAGAGTGAAAAGAAACGCACACGTTAGTGAGATAGACTCGATGCTAACGGTGGTAGGGTGAAAACGCACACGTTAGTGAGATAGACTCGATGCTAACGGTGGTGAAATAGAAACACACACGTTAGTGAGATAGACTCGATGCTAACGGTGGTGAAATAGAAACGCACACGTTAGTGAGATAGACTCGATGCTAACGGTGGTGACAGAAACGCACGCGTTAGTGAGATAGACTCAATGCTAACGGTGATGAAAGAAACGCACGCGTTAGTGAGATAGACTCGATGCTAACGGTGGTAGAATGAGACGCACACGTTAGTGAGATAGACTCGATGCTAACGGTGGTAGAATGAGACGCACACGTTAGTGAGATAGACTCGATGCTAACGGTGGTTGAATGAAAACCAATCCCAACATGACTTTTGTGAAGTTGGCGGCACAAAATCCAGGCCCAACGTGATCTTGTGATAGTTGGCGGCACAAAATCCAGGCCCAGCGTGATCTTTGTGAGGTTGGCGGCACGAAGTCCAGGCCCAACGTGACATTGTGAATGGTCAGTGGGATAAGACCCAATCCTGCCATCCAATTGGTCAAGAAATTGAATTTGATTTGTCAAAATACAAGAAATTAAATTTGATTTTCCAAGAAACAAGAATTTGAACTTGATTTTTGATTGATTTTTTTATTTTTCCTGATTTTTCGAGAGAATCTTTTTCCCAAAATAATTTGCCGCAGTGTAGGGCCCTTTTCCCTTCTTTCTTCTCTTTCTTCGGCATCGGCCTTCCACATCACCGGATGCTCCTTCGTCAATTTCAACTATGAATACCTGCACAGGGGGCTTACATGCATTCGAATTTTTCATGAAAAAGGCAGCGTGATTGATTTGAAAGTCTTGCTTGAGTCTTTGATGAAATCCTCAAATGGACTATAAAAATTTGCCCCAGTGTGGGCTTATTTTGTGAAATCTTGGAAATAAAAATTTTGTCCCAGTATGGGCCCATGCGATTGCAAAAATTTGGTTTGGATGACTCTCCATTTATTTGAACCAAGAGAAATCGCACCTTCCAAAACTTAGAAAGTAATCATATATACAACGTGAAGAAATTTGAATGTTGAGTTCATGCAGAAATTTCATGATGAATCTCTCAGAATATCACCAAATTACAGAAGATTTCTTCCTCACTTTTAGCATCGGTGCTCAGGGTAACGGATCACCATTTCTTGTTGGCTCATCTTTCAGGGCCAATCGAGTGGGGTGTTATTTCTGATTTGAAAATGGCTAAAGGAAATGGAAGGTCAAGGTTTGTCTTATTTTGTGCCCAAAATTGTAATGCATTCAACATCACATTTTAGTGAAAGCAAAGAGTTCGTCACCCTTATTTCTTAAGAAAACTTAGTCAACGTATAGCTTTATAGGCTTGCAACAATATGGATGGAAATGATAGCTAAACATGTGAAAACGAGTTATACCCTTCGATCACAAATGATTGATGGATTTTCTTAGAAGCATGACCTTTGTTTTGAGTTGTCATGAAGAAATAAGTCAACGATGGACTTTATTAGCTTGTAATGTGGCTTGAAAACGATAGTTAAAGGATAAATCCTTCAAGGACATTGCATCAAAGATCGCATTTTTCAAAATTGCCCCTATTTGTACCCAAAGATCTCAGAATTTGTTGGTATTCCTCTCATTATTCAACAGGGACTTCAACGTCGAATTTTCTGCATTTTCTTGCATTTACTTTTCTTGCTTTGCTTTTTGCCTTTTCTTTTTCTGGTGGGTTTTCACATGATGAGTAGCGTCAACCCCATACCTAGGCAATTCAGAAATACAGCTAAAATTTTCGGCATCAGAAATTTTCTTGACAAAGCCATTGCAAAGAACAGAAGTCAGGGCTTTCGGCTTTTATAATGGGGTCAGGTGGGGTGTTTCGAAAAGTTAAGGCTTGAAGGCAGATTTCAAGAGTGATTTGAAGAATCTGAGATCGCATTGTTGCGTCAACCCTATTTTAGGGTTAAATCAGAATTTGCCTCAGTTTATGCTCAATTGAGGCTTTTCACTTTCATTTCCTTTTTTCTTTTGACTTTTCGGCCTTTTGCCATTCTTTTGAACTTTCACAAAATTTGCCCCAGTTTATTTTTGAACTGAGGTACTCTTTTCTTCTTTTGCTTTTGATTTTGTTGCATTTCACTTTTTCACTTCTTGAAACTTTCCTTTTTCAACCCAACTTGCCCCAGTGTGGGGTTTGCGATTCTCAGGGGTTGCCAAATGAAGTATTTATTCTGAAGGTTCAAAAGGGATAACTAGGGATAGAATGTTTGATTGGAAAAGAAGATGGCCTGACTTGTATTCCGTTCCTTACAATAACCCTGAAAGGAAACTTTCATTAATGCAAAATTTCTGGCATGTATCTGAATTAACTGACTGAGGAAGACCCTTGTTCATCCATATTTGTGAAACATAGGCAATCCACGCGGACAAAACTCTTCCTTTTCTTTTTTTCAAAATTGAAACCCAAGTGGAATCAAATTTCTTCAATTTGCGGTTCCCTTTCCCCTTTTCCTTTTTTTCAAATTCCCCAATCTCCTTCCCCAATGTGGGGTGCGATCATAAGTGCATTCGAAAAGAACCACCTATTTTGGCTCAAATGAGGACGCAAGGGATGATCAGTGTTTAGGTTGTAGAAATGATGGCCAAAGTATCATTCTTATGCTTCATGACAATCAACGTAAAGCAATGCTCATTGACAATCCATTCTTCTTTTTGATATTTGAAAATTTTCCAATGAAGGGTATTGATCATTAAGGCACTTATTTGAAACGAAATTATTCTTTCAAAGGCTCAAATGGGAGAGCAAATGATAAAATGTGTATAGGTAGAGAAAAGAATGCTCGAAGTATCATTCTAAATTTTCAAAACAAACAAGAATAATGCACATTTTTGCTTTCACTTAGATGTGATTGAATCTGGTTAAACCGATGGGGATTTTTCCAAGCAAAGATTGTTCCAATTTGCAATTCATCAATCAATGCGACTGATTTTATTTTGGGGTTAAATGAAGGAGAAAAGGTATCTCATTGGACCTTTTGAGTGATCGTTCACCCTTTTCTTTCTGAGCACTCTTATTGTATGGCTCGGATCACCAATCTAGTGTACACAAGGATTTTAGAAAGCATACACTTGCGAATTTTCAAGCTGGAGGTTGAAAAAAAAACTCTCAATTTGATCTTATTTCTTAAAATTCATCATGAAATCTCTTAATGAACTCAATAAAGAATGAAATGTACACGAATATTATACAAAACAAATAATTGTCTGAACAAAAGTTTCATTATTGCCAATGTTTGAAAACTTAAAGAGCAATACATATGAAAAACATTCTAAGGAACTCCTTTACACATGTATACATACTTTCCCTCTTAATAGCCCCCTTCTCCCTTTGAGCAAAGAAATCTCTTAAATGTTTTACACAAGCGTTTTCAGATGAATTTTCAAATTCATGTTGCAGGGCCTGCCCAAGAATCATGTAATTTTCAAACTTTATCAGATCAGAATTGTTTTCACACTTTATGTCACGTTTTCACACTTTATGAAATTTTTATGAATGCAGGGGAGGGGGAAAACAAAAGAAAAATACCCAGAGTTAGTAATCAAGACTATAAAATCGGTATGCATGCCCTATGGGGGAACCCTTTTTGTGCCAAGGGTAGGCCTAGCATGAAAATGCAATCCTCCAGAGCAGGCACTATACAATACCTGATGGATCCAATCAGCTTATGGAGTGAAAAATAATTTGAAAAAATTTGGCCCATTGGAATGAGAAGAGACGTTTGTCAAAATGAGGACCTCGTCCGAAGGGATTGATCACTTTTGATTGATACAAGAATTTGCAAAAAACGCACGGATTTGACCTTGACGAACTTCCTATCGAAGAGATTGGAATTCGTTGACAAATTTTCTTGGTGAAGCACGGGTTAAAACCCCAACCGATCAGATGGCTGGATGCAATGGATGTTTTTCTCAAAATCGACTAGGTTTTCCATTTTGAAATTCGACATTGAAATCCTAATTGGTCAAATGAAATTGCCAATTTATTAAAAATCGGCCGGATTACCCTAAAAAGGGAAACAGGTCAAATGAATTGAATGAAATTTAATTTATCCAAAATTAATCAGATCACCCTAAAAAGGGTAAATTGATCAAATAGATTGAACGAAACTTGATTTATTCAAAATCGGCTCGGTTGCCCTAAAATGGGTAAATTGGCCAAATGAATGATTTATTCAAAAATCGGCCGAATGACCCTAAGAAGGGTAAATCGGTCAAATGAATTGACGATTTATTCAAAATCGATCGGATGACCCTAAAAAGGGTAAATTGGTCAAATGAATTGACGATTTATTCAAAATCGATCGGATGACCCTAAAAGGGTAAATTGGTCAAATGAATTGACGATTTATTCAAAATCGATCGGATGACCCTAAAAGGGTAAATTGGCCAAATGAATGATTTATTCAAAAATCGGCCGAATGACCCTAAGAAGGGTAAATCGGTCAAATGAATTGACGATTTATTCAAAATCGATCGGATGACCCTAAAAAGGGTAAATTGGTCAAATGAATTGATGATTTATTGAATGAATTGGCAAAATGGATTGGTTGAATTGTCCGGCCATTGGTTATTTCAAAATTATTAAGGTGCATTAGTCTATGACCTTCTAAAAATCAAATTTTGGCCTCAATTTATTTATCGTCTCAACAGGAGGAATCATTTGTGATTTTCTTCAAATTAATGTCCTTCACGCAAGGGATTTTTACCAATTTTTGATAAAATGGCCAAAAAGTGATTATTAGATGTTCATATTCCAAAGATCACTCCATGAAAATGATCGGATCCTACCTTACCTTGTGCACTACCCCTTTGGATGGTACAAAAATGTAAACGTGCAAGTCTCACTGGATTAAGTATCCGAGACACAAGGTGGCTTATTCCTAAACACGGGATTCCCTATGTGGCATTCCCTTTGTATGGTTTATGCATGATGCCATTTATTAAAGCGATGTAAATATGTGACAAATATGGCCTAAAGGACATAAATAATGCATCGGGGGGGAAAAGGTCTAAAATGAAATGTATTTATTAAGTATAATGACTGAAATTTAAACATGTGAGTTATCTAATGGGTAAGTCACTAAAAGAGTGCCAAGAGGCCTCTTATTGCTAAGGCATATGAATGCAATCCAAGAAAACAAAAGAATGGTTAGTGCAATCGATAGTACACATAACACATTGGGAGCAATTAAGAAAAGAGGTACAATAAAGCAAGTAAAAAGGGGTGGAGCCCCTTCCCTCGTGCCTAATGTGCTTAAAATAGGGTGAGGCTGACTCTAACCTAGGAAAATGCTAACATGGATGCATGAGGCTGGGGTTCACTAATGCGACTAGACTCGATAAGGCTTAAAAGGTCCCCAAGCCTTCAGACCTAAGGGAATGGGTCATCAATCCCAAGACCCTCGGTCGGTGGCTCGAGCGATCCCCCAGGTATTGCTATGGGCGCAAGGCACACCATCCACATACCCAGAGAAATCATTCCTAATCCTACAAAGCGGTGTGGGAAAGAGCCCACGAAAAATAAAATAAAATGGGATAAAAGCAAGTAAACGTGCACGTATGAAGTGTTCCCCTATTTTGAGGGAAAGGGTTGAGAACCACGCGGGGCTCTAAAGGTGACACACCCCCTCCCAAATGCAATGCAAGCGCGAGATAAACAAAGAAACATACATCCAATCAGCCAATCACATATTCGTGAGCGAGGGAGTAGTTTGATAACAAAAAGCCCTAAAATGAGAAATGCAACCCTAATATCCACATGCTATACATAAAAGGGGTAGAAAAAAGGAAAAGAATGGCTAAATCAAATGCTTGGACCCACTTAGGAAATCTCCAGTGGAGTCGCCAACTGTCGCGCCCCACTTTTCGAATGAATGTGTTGTGTGTGTAGTGTGGTGTGAACGTGTGCAAAATGAAAATAAAGGCCATGGGACTTGATAAAGCGACGGTTTGGCCATATAAAGTTCAAAAAGGGTTTTTTGAAAAATGGAGTCGCCACTTGGTATAGAGTTAGGGTGTACCAAGTCACCCAAAAAATGGTTTTTTGTTTTTGAATAAAAAAGTAAATAAACCCTTTTAAAGAACTTTTGGGTCTACGTAACCAAAAAGAGGGATCGGGGGTCACATTTGACGAAGGGGAAGGCAAGGATAAAAATCCAAGGCACCCCTTCGACCTAGCCAAGGCTAGTTGCGTGACTTAAACCAATTTTTCCTAATTTTTCTACCCAAGGTATGCATCGCGTGTTGGATATGTCTATATGAATGCAAAAACCTAGACCTAGGGGGACATGGGGAAAATTTCTCTTCAAAGGTTGAGCGGTGCCAATCACATTAATTGTGAAGCCCAACAACGATCCTTTTGGAGAGGTCACACATAATCCTAAATGACGTAAAAATGAGTGCAATGAATGCATGCCATGTGAAAGTGTGAGTTTGTGTGAAGTGAGAAAAAATGATAAAAGTAATAAGATATAAGTGGAGGTGTGCAAATGTCTTTGCAAGGTAAAGTAAGTAAAGATTAATAAGGTGAAAAATGCCATAGGGTGCATGTGTGAAGTGAGAATGTAGAAAGTAATGTGAAAGTAGTGTGAAGTGAGAATGTAGAAAGAGGAATGGAATATAAAGTCAGTGATAGTGAATGAATGAAATGCATGAATCCTATGGGAATGCATCAAAACGGGAACGGGGAGTCCTAACTTTGTGACTTGATTTTTCCTTTGATAGAAGGGGGAACTAGCGTGCTAAGGCTATCGAGTAGCCACACTCGCTCGTTTCCCTTATCAGAAGGGGACTCTTCAGGCAAATGTACCCTAACTAGCATGAGATGCAAGACCTAAAGTGAGGGGAAAGGGGAATCGAGGAGCATGCCAAATGATAAAACTAAGGAAAAATGCATGATATGTAGTGAACAGGCAAATAATGCATTAATGAAAAACAAAGGAAAAATCCTATTGGGTCTAGCGTTGGACTAGCCCTTTCTATGAATTCCTAATGAAATAATGAGCCACAACTAGCATTGGACTAGTGTGGTGACGTACATTCATCCATCACATTCATTCATGGCTATGGAAAGCGATTAGACATGCCAAACACCCATAAACACATAGCACATAACAATTAGCATGCTCGACTAGATGCAAGAACCTAATAAAGCAAACTAACACATAGCAACTAAGCATGCAAGACACATAAAGCAATTAAAGCCCTAACTATTACATTTGCTAGCTAGGCACATGTCTTCAATAGGTCTTCATCAAGTGCTTTCCAAGCCCTATCTATTACAAGCCAAGAGGTGTACACATACCCCATAATGAATAACTTAAATAAAAGGGGGAAAGGGAAAATGGACAAGAAAGCTCGCCAAGCCCTATCTATTACAAGCCAAGAGGTGTACACATACCCCATAATGAATAACTTAAATAAAAAGCAAAGGTAAATAAAGAAAATGAAAGGAATTAAAGAAAGGCAAAGAAAGCAAAGTAGACATGCATATTCACATAACACGTAGGAGCACGTAGGAAAAATAAACTCAAGAATATAGAAGTTACCTCCCTTGCAATGGAAATCGAGTAAATGAGATATTAGCTTCAAAACAATAAAAAGGTCAAGGTACCAATTTATTTGGCAAATAATCACAAAGGATAAAAAATAAGCATGAATTTGAATCAATTAAATCATGTTGACAATTCACATTTAAGAAGTCAAGAGAAGAAAGGACCTGATTGCAAAGATTGACAAAGTTTGGGGCCGAAATTAAAGAAAAATAAAGTTTAGGGACCTATTTGCAATTAAGTTAAGGACCCAATTGAAAGAAGTTAAAAGTGTCTAGGGCCACAGAATAGTTAAGGAGAAATTCAGGGACTGATTTGCAAAATCGTTTTCTGTTTTCTTAATGGACCCAACCATTGGGCCATTTGCTTATTCGTTTGGGCCAAAACTATCTTCAGCCCGTCAAAGAAAATCCAAGAAAAACGGATGGGCTGGCTTGTTGATTGATCCAACCAAAACATCTGGGCTCCTTCCCCAAACCCAAACCGAAAGCTTAATAAAAAAAAAATCAGACTAACCCATCTTTTATCATTCCAGCCCAATTGAATAATGCCAGGGCTTTGGCTATCAAAACATGTCAAAATCCAATCAAAAAGCTTTGAACTTTTACCTTCCTAAGCCCAACAAGAAACCCAAACAAATGTTACCAAACCCAACAAGATAAAACCCAACTAAAAATTATTAAGCTTTGATTATGCATTAAATCACAGCATTAATCTATCCAGAAATCACATAAAATATGCAAACAGAGGATTAAGCTTAAGAGGGCAAAATTAGTTCAATTTTCCAGATTTTTGGGCCATATCAGAATAAGGGGGAAGATTAAAGGGTTCCAACACAACAAAAGTAGGGATCTGATTGACAGAATTATGAACATTTTGGGGCCAAATTATGAAGTTCAGAACTTCTGGGGGTAGATTACAAGACAAAGGGAATAAGCATCAGCTTCCATTTCCGTCGAACTCATACAACAATCATCGTTCGGACATTTTTACAAACAAGTTGAGGGCGTTCGAATTTCATCAAATTTTTGCTTGAATTGAAGTTAATCAAACTCCAGAAATTGTTCAACAAATCTAGAAATTTCAGTCCATAAGGTTCGGACAATCTAAAACTATGGACAGCAAATTAAACATCAACTTCAAGCAAGCACAGAACTTCAGCAACCCAAAGCGACAAATTCTTATGTCAATCTCAACCCGAACATCAAACATCAAACTTTCCTCCCAAATACAAACATTGGGTAATGAATCGTATAAAACTCCAAGCAATTGGGCTGTTTTACAAAGTGCATCAAAAATCGTTTTCAAGGGGGACTTTCGGTGAGGCATTTTATCAAACAATACATGAGCATAACGAACTTCAGCAATTTCTTTCTCAAATGACTTACATCAGAGCCCAAAATTGAATCAGACACAAAAACACAGTCCAATCAATTCCCAAAACATGCGTGTGTTAAAATCATGAACAATCGGTGGGATGATTACAATATACAAAATCACGGCAAACATACCCAAATAGCTTGGGGATGAGCTCAAGTTCAGTTATTGACACCATGCTCGGAAAAAAAACTGAAATGTAAAGGAGAAACATTACCTTACAGAGTTCTTTCAGTGGGCTTCGCTGGCGGTGACGATTGATTCTAGTGGTGATGGCAGACGGCGGCAGCATACTCGTTTGCCCTGGTCTTGATCATCAGAAATGGAATTCGAATGTGCTGTTTTTGGCCCAAAATCTTCCCCTTTTCCCAAAAAACTGTAGCTTGCTCCCTCCATCTGCTCAACCCGTCACTTGGTTCCTCTGTTTTTCTCATTTTCTTGTTGCCCAGCCGAAAACCCCTCTAGCCCTCTCGGTCTCTTCTAAAACCCCTCTGTCTTTTCTTTCTATCTCTCCCTCCGTTGTTACCGTCACCTTTGCTTCCCCAATTTTCCAGATTCCCCCTCTATTCCTCCTCCGTTTGCTTGCTCGTCTGAACCTCCCTCTATTGTCTCTCGGTCGCTCCCCTCTGTTCTTTTTCTTTTTCCCGATCCTATCCTCAGCCGCCTGCTCTGCCCTTTTTCTTTCTCTCTCCCCGCTGTCTAACCAAAACCTCCCCTTTTTCTCTATTTTTCTCTCATCCGTGGCCTCTTTTCTTTTTTTTTCTTCCAATTCTCAAACCTCCCTTCTAAGCTAAACAAGTGTCCTCCTAAATGTTGTGTTGTCAATTAAACAAAAGGGACACTTGTCCCTCAAATTCCTTAACCACTTGTCCCATGATTGTTTTGTACACTTGTTCAACATGCACACTTCCACCTATTTTTGCCATTTTCATTCTTTTCCTTTCATTTTTCATTTTTCATCATTTTTCACTTTTTTCTTCTTTTTCCTTTTTTTTCATTTTCAAGAAATTCTATGCTAAAAACTTAAAAATAATAATAACACAAAAAACTAAAAAACTAAAAACTAAAAAGTGAAAAAAACGAGCACAGACTAAAAAAAATAATTAGTAAATGAAATTACACCAAAATTTGGTGTCTACAACTGGCCAATATATCTGCCACCTGGTTAGCCTGGCGATAACAGTGACGAACTCGTGGAAAATGATGCAACAAACCAAACAACTGATAAACCTCCTTATAAATACTCCAAGGGCAACGAGATGTCCAATTTAAAACCTGCACTAATACCAAGGAATCCAGCTCAACATCAAATGAATCAAAACCCCGCTGGAGGCATAACCTGACCCCAAATAGTAGAGCCCTGGCCTCAGCCTGCATACTCGAAACTATCCCAAAATTACACGAAAACGCCAGGACCAGCCTACCACTAGCCTCCCGAAGCACTCCCCACCCCCACTCTCCCCAGGGTTACCCTTGGAACACCCGTCTGTGTTGAGCTTGAGGCCCCCATGAGAGGGCCGTACCCATTTAACCAGCATGTAAGACCTGGCTGCATTCCAACTAGAAACCTCCAGATAAAATTCTACCCAAGACATTGACGAGACCCTGCACTCCGGAAACTGTACCCTAAACAACTGTAAAAGATCGACAACAATACCATGACATAGCTGGACCCCCTCGATCTTCTGACCATCATATTTCATGCCATTCCTAGCCTTCCATATGTGCCAGCAAATCAACAAGGGCGTAACAAGATGAATAAACTTCAGAAACTTATTTCCTCGCTTCCCCTGCCACCAGGCCGCCATACATACGCGAAAGGCAAGCCCAGTCCAGGCAACTCCAACCGAATCCCCAAAGAAGTGCCACACTTGTCGCGCCATATCCCCAGTAGCAAACACATGCTCCGCAGTTTCGACCTCAGGTGAAGAACAACACACACATCGCGACGGTCCATGAATCCCTAACTTCCATAAGGTCCCGTCTAAGGGGAGACGATCCCGCAGCAGGCGTAACAGGAAGAATGAAATTCTCAATGGCACACCTCGATGCCAAATACGTTTGAATAGCGGCGAGGGGGAGGACTGACGTCGGACCAAGTTGAAAGCTGACTTTATTGTGAAACATCCCGAATGCTCTGGTCTCCAAACCATGAGGTCAGGCAACTGCCCGGCAGGTGGGTCAACTCGAACAATCTCAGCGACTATCTCCGAAGGCACCCATTGTGCAATACTTCTGACATCCCAGGTAGCCTGTTGCACAAAATCCACAACCTTATGGTCGGAGACGCTCTCCAACCGGTCTGACAAACCTCCTGAACCAAGCCAATTGTCGAACCAAAAATTAGAACTCCCGGAACGAACAATCCATCCGATATGCCTCTCAGCAATATTCCGCACCTTCACCATCCGTGTCCACACCTCTGAACCTTTGCCATCAAACACCAGATTCGGGTGCACCGCCCGACAGAACTTAGCTTGCATGAACTCAGCCCACAAGGATGTTTTTGCCCGAAAATTCCACCACAACTTGATAGAGAAAGCTTTGTAGACATCCTCCAGTTGGCGCAGGCCAACCCCCCTGCTTCTTGTGACGCACACAGGTCCTGCCAGCGAATCCAATGATACTTGGGACCCCCCTCTGAAGCTCCCCAAAGGAAATTAGCAAACATGCCCTCAAGCTCTTGGAAAATAGCTTTGGGAGGAGAAGCCGCCATTAACAGATGAATCGGCATAGATGAAAGGACATGTTTCAATAACACTATCTTCCCTCCCTGAGACAACACCCTGTTCTGCCAGGACTGAATACGAAGAAGGACTGCTTGACACAAACCCCCAAAATACTCTTTCTTCCAGCGCCCGCAATAAAGGGGGAACCCTAGATATTTAATCAGGAAAGGCTTATACATGAAACCAGTTAACCTCTGAATGGCCATCTTCCTGGATAGGCCTACCTTTGGGTGCACCAAGTAACAACTTTTCCCCGCATTGATCCGTTGCCCAGAAACAGCCTCATAGATTGTCAAAACCCGCTTCACTAACTTTAAGGATCTCGCAGTCGCACTGAAAAAAACAAGCACATCATCCGCATATCCTAAGTGAGTCACTAGAGGGCAACCTCTTGGAACGGAAAACCCCTGAAACCCTCGGAAACACGACAAACTATTCAGCGACCTCGACAACACCTCGGCTCCAATGATAAACAAAGCAGGGGAGAGCGGATCCCCTTGGCGTAACCCCCGGGCTGACTTAAAGAAGCCAAACAACGCCCCATTGACAACCACTGAAAACCAGACATTCGAAATGAGCCGCCAAACCATATCAATCCACTGCTCTCCAAACCCAAAAGCCCTAAGCACATTGATCAAAAAAGGCCATACTACCCGGTCATAAGCTTTCATCATGTCCAACTTCAATGCCACATTCCCTCCCCTTACCTTGCTACCCATATTAGACATTAATTCCTGAGCTAGCAGATAATTATCCGAAATTAACCGCCCCCGAACGAAACCACTTTGATTCGTAGAAATTATCTTGGGAAGGATAGGCGCAAGTCGAGCCGCTAGAATCTTAGACAAAATCTTGTTCACAAAGTTACACAAACTGATCGGGCGAAACTCAGAAAAACACTTTGGACGTGCTACCTTGGCCAATAGAATAATGGAGGTAGCAGTAACCCGTCGTGGAAGCTCCTCACCACAGAAAAAGCTTTGCACCGCCCTATACACATCTCTGCCAATTATATCCCAGGAAGAGGTAAAGAATTTCCCAGTGAACCCATCCGGCCCGGCGGCACTATCCCCGTCCATCGCAAAGACCACGTCCCGCACTTCCTCAAAGGATGGAATATTCTGCAACTGCTCATTTTCATCCTCCGCCAATAACTTTGGGATGACCCCAAGTACCTCTGAGTTTGCTGGAGCCTCATCCAATCCACTTTGAGTTAGATGACTATGATAACTTCGAAAATGTGCCAAGCATCAGGTTTATTTATTTTAATTTACTTCTTTTGCCGTGTGTAAAGGAGATGGCGGTTGACAATTTTCCTTTGTTTTACATCTTTTAATCTGATATACATTGGTTAGTCAGGTCAAGGGTTAATACATTCTAGAAGCTTGGAGCTATATATAAACTCCAGGGTTTTTATTATTATTGTTATCATTATTATGTTTTGTTAATGCTTGTTTCAACGTGCATGGATATAATACCTAGTTCTGCCTGGATTATTTCAAATCAAGACGAGATGGCAGAAATTTTACCACTCATCCTCTTCGCCAATGCGATGAATTAAGCTACATTAGAGGATCAAGGACCGGACGAAAATAATGTATATAAAGAAATGAGAATGAACATTTTGGCTGTA
The DNA here is from genome assembly GCF_003713205.1 of Coffea eugenioides. Classification (NCBI taxonomy): domain Eukaryota; kingdom Viridiplantae; phylum Streptophyta; class Magnoliopsida; order Gentianales; family Rubiaceae; genus Coffea; species Coffea eugenioides. The sequence continues at coordinate 26,963,225 of NC_040040.1, read as the reverse complement.
AAAGTCTTCCACGTTCATCTCCACTAATTACTTCAGTGTTAGCAAAGTAAGTACAGATTATAATTCTCTTTATCCAGTCATGAGTCCGTGCACTGGAAGAACAGACTTAAAATACTTGTTCATTGATATACTTCCATGTAGACATACCATATTGTAGTTTATTTTGATAACCCTAAAGCACAAATTTTTTTGCCTGCTTTGGGACCTCTCAAGTGATGCACGTTCACTACGTTAAAAACCTAATCAACGCTACGTTTATTGTTTGATTAGATTGGATAATTCTCAGCAGTTTTGTGATTTCATCAAAGAAGCTTGTTGTAGCTAGCTAACTCCATATTCATACTCTCATATACCTTAACATAATCCATGAACAGTAATTTTCTTAATTAAGTTGCAGCAAAAGTAAACTTAACCAAAAATTACTATACATCACTTAGTAAAGCTAGCTCATCCTATTCCAGCACGTTCATGTTCCCATTTGCCTAGACAAGTGGAATCAGAAACGTTACAAAAAAAAAAAATCATGCTAGAATGAGAAAGAACATGATACTACAGTAGTTGATGAGAAGATCATTAGCTTAAGCCAGAACTACTGGTATGTTTATTTAATATATCTTAAACGTAAATGAAGATATGAGTTTTCCACGAGTTCGTTTCTTTTTTTTTTTTAATGCTTCCAAATGGGCATACTGTGGAAGCGTGATGCCGTAACCTAGCCAAAGCTGGAGCTGACAATAAATCAAACCTTTGAACATGAAGCGATGTCGTATTAGGTCACCATCAGCAGGACTTACAAGCCTTGAACAGACTATCAGTGAAGATATGAGTTTTCAGAACCGATTATTATATGTGCCGAATGTAAAATCCATTTCATGAAGTAATTACATTTTACAATACCATCCCTGGACAGAAGATATAAAACATAACACCAGGCTATTCAGATTCCCAGGATATTTGTTCCTCGTTTCATCTCAGAAACCGGAGTTTGAATCTCATGCACCCAATTCTCCCTAAACGGTTCCTCCTTCCCCTTCTAAAGAAAGAAAAGATGCCGGCAAACAGAAGACAGAAAAAGGTCAGGTTCTTACATTTGCATAAAATTATTTTACAGCCGTTAGTAATGGGATATTATATGATTCTTTACCTCTGATCACGCTTGATGCATTCTCAATCTTCATTATCCTGTGAAATAATGTAGCTCGATCTTTGAGAATGCTCACCTCGGCCGGCCCTGCCTTGCCGAGGTGAACCCAGCTCCCCGTCCACTCAAGCACGGCCACGTCCCACAAAGGACCCCTGAGGTCGGCCAGGGCTTTGGCCGACCTCCTTGGATGACTTCCAGACTTCCACCTCGACTGCACGCTGATGATGTCAACCCACCTGACACCACCCAGAACCAGTGTGCTTTATCTGAAAAGCACACTGGACGCACTTAATGGCCACTGATCAAGATCCTCCGTCACCCTGCCCAGGCGGCTACAGTGTCAGAGTCAGGCCTCCTGACAAGGAACAGAGCCGTAATGCCAGGTCGTGGGTCCCGCCAGCATGAGTCCTCCATCCTACCTTCCACTCCCACTCTATAAATATCCCACACACGCTCCCAACAAGTAAGCACACTGTTCATTCTCATATACTACTATTTTTCTCGTTCTCATACTAACTTAAGCGTCGGAGTGATCCCAGGGGAGAAGCCCCGCCATCCACTTCAGACACGCAAATTCACCTCACCTCATCTCAGAGAGGACTGATCTAGGTCGGTCTGTCTACCATCAAAAAATCACCTCTTCAATTGGCGCCGTCTGTGGGAACGAGACTTGCTAAAATGAGATCCACGCGCTCCAGAAGCGGAAGAGTTCCCTCAACCGGGGCTGGGCAGACCTCGGGAGCCCAGCAAGATCGCATTTCTGAAGAGCAAGGGTCCCAAAGGACCCAACCCAACAACGAGGACGCCATCGCCAAGATGGCCGAGTTCGTAATGGACAACCCCAACGTTTTTGAGGAGCTAGGAAGGTACCTCAAGAGGCAAGGGAAAGAAAAAGCCGAGTCTTCCAAGAGGAGATCGACGAAGTCCCCTGAAGTACCTTCAGGTGAGGACTCCGATGAGGGGCGTCTCTCTCGGAGTACCTCCAGGCGTGCCTCCTTCAAGGCGACCTCTAAAATTGCCTCCATCTCCCGGGCGTTTTCCCGGGGACTGCTAGGGAAACGAGCCGAGGACCCACCTCGGCGCCCTGGAGGCCTAGCTGCCGACTACATGAGGGCTCCGCCCTTCACAGATAACATCAACGGGGAAATGGTGCCCCCAAACTTTAAGCTCCCAAACTTGCACACCTACGACGGCCGAGGTGACCCCGAGAATCACCTCCGCGCCTTCATCTCCGCCTTCCGACTCTACTGCGTCCCTGACGCCGTGATTTGTCGGGCTTTCCCCATTTTCTTACATGGGACTGCTCGAAAGGGTTCTGGGGTTTAGAACCGAGGAGCATTTCCTCCCTGGACGAGCTGATAGACCGGTTCATCCACCGCTTTGTGTCGTCTCGACCAATTACAAAGACTTCAGCTTACCTCTTGAACCTGCAACAGGGTCAGGGCGAGTCACTTCGCTCGTATGTTCAAAGGTTCAACGAGGAGAATGTGCAGATACCTGATCAGAACGAGCAGGTAACCATCGCTGCCTTCACCAATGGGTTAGTGGCGGGGATCTTCAACACCGAAATCCATCGGGAGTACCCCCATACACTTCGGGAACTCTGGGAAAGAGTGGACCAGGGAATCCGAAGTGAGAATGTAAATCGCATGAAGCGAAAAGCCCGGGCATCTCGTACGGGGCAAGATCCCCGGAGGAGGAAAGACACCGGCCGAGGTGAACCAGACCCAAGTGGCACTTCAAACTAATTCCGAGACCGCCGGAGTGTCTCCGACCGGATCGTGAAAGGCAGATCGTCCACCTCGGACGCCGAGCTGACCCCGCTCAATTCTAGCCGGTCTCACGTTTTGGCGGTGATGAGGCAAAGTCATCTCGGCCGAACCCCTCCTGAGATCCCGGGGAGGAGGGATAGGAGGAACTCCAACCTCTATTGTGCCTACCACCGAGATGTTGGGCACGAGACCGAAGATTGCAATGATTTGAAGTGAGAAATTAAGAACCTGATCCGCCAAGGATACTTGAAGCAGTTTGTCCGCAAGGATGGAACCTTCAACCGAAGCGCCTCCCACCGGGAGAGCCGAGGACCCCGCAGAGAAGACAGGCGGGACACAAAACTTCAATGCCGAGGTCCCGAGGACCGTAAGGAGGATCAGAGGCCTCCACGCGACGGATCGCCAGGCTACGGCCCAAACATCGCAGGGGTGATCAACACCATCTCAGGTGGCCCAACGGGAGGAGACAGCCAGAACTCCCGAAAACGGACCTACCGCCAAGCTGGTATGGATGTGGCCGAGCCGAGCTCTAGGCTATCTGAGGTAATAACCTATGGTCCCCGTGACCCTGTCCCCGCCACCTCCAGCAATCACGAGGCCCTTGTGATCGAAATCCTTACCAATAACTAAATAGTCAAAAAGGTCTATGTTGACCCCGGAAGCTCGGTAGACGTCTTGTACTACCGAACCTTTGAAAGTTTGAAACTGACCAGAGAGCAACTCACTCCGGTCAGAACTCCCCTTGTCGGCTTCGGGGGACACGTCGTCCACCCGGAGGGCATGGTGACTCTGATGGTGACTATCGGGCGCCATCCCCGTTGCCGAACTGTGCCTGTCAGTTTTGCGGTGGTCAAAGCAGACTCTCCCTACAACATGCTGATAGGCCGGGCCACGCTCAATGCTTTGAGAGCTGTTTACTCCACCTACCACCTGAGCTTCAAATTCCCGACACCTGCGGAGGTGGCCGAGGTGAGCAGCGATGTGAATGCCGCCCGGGAATGCTACCTCGCCACCATCCAGGCCGCGGTCACCCCACGGATCGCGTCAAGGGCTGAAGAAAAGAGGCCAGCGGTCCTCTCCATAGACTGTATAGATCCTCAGAAGGCCGGAGAGCCCAGCAGGCTTGAGCCCGGGGATGAGGTGGAGCTAGTGGTCTTGGATGAGTCGAGACCTGACCAACTGGTCCAAGTAGGGGCCGGACTTCCCTCACCCCTAAAGGAAGAGATGATCCACCTGATCAAGGACCACCGAGATGTCTTCGCGTGGTCCGCTGATGAAGTGGTCGGGGTGCCACCCGAGCTCATGATTCACCAGCTCAACGTCAATCCACAGGCCCGTCCTGTGAGGCAGAAACGAAGGCACTTCGGTCCCGAACGCAGCAAGGCCATATCCGACGAGGTCGACAAGCTCTTGCCCGTCAAGATGATTCACGAGGTCCGATACCCCACCTAGCTGTCCAATCCAGTCATGGTCAAAAAGGACACCGGTGGATGGAGAATGTGCGTGGATTTCACCGACCTCAACAAGGCCTGCCCCAAAGACTGCTACCCTCTACCGAGGATAGACGCCCTCGTCGACTCGGCAATAGGACATGAGATCCTCTGCTTCCTAGATGCCTTCAAAGGGTATCATCAAATAGGAATGAGTGAAGAGGACCAAGAGAAGACGGCGTTCTACACCGACCAAGGTGTCTATTGCTACACCACCATGCCGTTCGGGTTGAAGAACGCCGGAGCCACCTATCAAAGGCTGATCAACCGACTCTTCAAAGATCAGATCGGCCGCAATGTGGAGGCCTATGTGGACGACATTCTCGTCAAAAGTTTAACCACTTCGGCCTTTTTGTCGGATATGAGGGAGGTCTTCGGCGTCCTGCGGCACTCGAGGATGAAGCTAAATCCCAAGAAGTGTGTCTTCGGCGTCACCTCGGGAAAATTCTTGGGGTATCTGGTTTTTCGCCGGGGAATCGAGGCCAATCCCGACAAGGTAAAAGCCATTCAGGACATGTCTCCACCTCGGAACCTCCGAGAAGTCCGGAGGCTAAATGGACGCCTGGCCGCGCTGAACCGCTTCCTGTCCCAATCTGCTGAGAAAGCTCTGCCCTTCTTTAAGGTGCTGAAAAAGGCTGATCAGTTTGCCTGGACCGAAGAATGCCAGGCCGCCTTCGACAAGCTGAAATAGTACCTGCATCATCTGCCCACTCTCGCTTCACCTCGGCCCGAGGAGAAACTGTATCTATACCTATCCGTGGCCGATGAGGCTGTCAGTGCTGTGCTCATCTGAGATGAGGGCACCCAAGTACCGGTCTACTACGTCAGCCGAGCCCTCCGTGGGCCGGAGACTCGGTACACCCAGGTGGAAAAACTTGTGCTGGGACTGGTCCACGCAGCTCGGCGGCTGAAACCCTATTTCTTAGCTCATCCCATCTCCGTCAGGACAGACCAGCCCATTCGGCAGATATTGGTGCGTCCCGAGGCTTCCGGAAGCCTCACCAAATGGGCTGTCGAATTGGGAGAGTATGATCTGTCCTACGAGCCACGCATTGCCATAAAAGCTCAAGCTCTAGCTGATTTTCTTGCCGAGCTCACCTTCACGGAAGGTCCTGAGTCCACCTCCGCCGTTGCCGAAGTGTCCACCTCACACTCGTGGACGCTGTACGTGGACGGGTCCTCTAATGGGGATGGCAGCGGAGCTGGACTGCTCCTGGAAGGACCCCAGGGAGAAGTGTGCTCGTACGCCCTTCGCTTTGACTTCCCAGCCACCAACAATGAAGCCGAGTACGAGGCCTTGATCGCTGGACTCTAGCTAGCCCGCAAACTCGGTGCACAGCGGATACACGTCCGCAGTGACTCCCAACTCGTAGTGTGCCAAGTCCTTGGTGAGTATGAGGCCAAGGATAAGACCATGCAACGGTATCTCACCAAAGTTCACCAACTCACCGCGTTCTTCCAGTCTTTTGAAATCCAAAGAATTCCCCACTCCCCGAATATGCGAGCCGACGCCCTGTCCCGGCTGGCTTCCACATCATTCTCTGACCTCAACAAGACCGTCTTTGTGGAGGTGCTGACCGAGCCGGGATACCTGGAAGAAGTGGCCTACCCCGTCCACTTTGGAGATACCTGGATGAGCCCGTTCATCCTTTTCTTAGGTCAGGGAGTCCTCCCCGAGAACCGAACCGAGGCGAGAAAGATACAACGCAAAGCTGCTCGGTACGTCCTCCGCGACGGGGAGCTGTATAAGCGCTCCTACGTTGGCAAGTGGATGTGGTGCTTCACGCCCGAGGCAGGATGCCAGATCCTCCATGAGATCCACGAAGGTCTATGTGGGGCTCACATCGGCCATAGAATGTTAGCCAAGAAGGCTTTGCTTCTTGGATATTTCTGGCCCTCTGTTCGGCAAGATGCCCAGGACCTCGTTCTCGGCTGCCATTCCTGTCAAGTCCACGCCCCCGAGAACCACCAGCCATCAAACTTTATGGTTCCCATCACCTCACCCTGGCCATTTGAGCAATGGGGGACAGACATCATAGGTCCCTTCCCCAAGGCCGTCGGGGGATATACCTTCTTGGTAACCGCCGTGGATTACTTCACCAAATGGGTTGAGGCCGAACCTCTAAGAACCATCACGGGGCTGGCGATTCAAAAGTTCTTTTGGAAATGCATTGTATGCCGCTTCGGCATACCTCAGGTCATTATCTCAGATAACGGAAGGCAGTTTGCCGAGAACCCATTTAAGAACTGGTGTGAGAACCTCGGCATTAGACAACACTTCACTTCGGTGGGCCACCCCCAAGCCAACGGTCAAGCCGAAAATTTCAACCGAACTCTCTTGCATGGCCTCAAGACCCGACTACACCAAGTTGGATCATCTTGGGTGGAAGAACTCCCCAGTGTCTTGTGGTCTTATCGGACCACGCCGAGGTCAGCCACGCAGGAGACCCCCTTCTCCTTGACCTACGGGACCGAGGCTGTCATCCCTGCCGAGATCCTCACACCCAGTCCTCGGCTAATGGCTTATGCAGCCGAGGTGAATGAAGAAGAGAGGCAACTGGATCTCGACCTCGTCGATGAGAAAAGGGACATCGCCTCAGCTCGGATAGCCTCCTACTAAAACACTCTGGCCCGCTATTACAATGCCCGCGTCAAACACCGTCGGTTCCGGCCAGGAGACTTGGTCCTCAGAAAAAACTTAGTCAGCCGAGCTGAGCCACAAGGGAAATTGTGCCCGAAATGGGATGGCCCTTACAGAGTGGTGGAGTCTAGTCTTAGCGGATATTGTAAACTGAGCTACCGAGATGGCTCTTTAGTGCCGAGGACTTGGCACGCCGAGAACCTTAAGTTGTATTATGCTTGAACATTTTACTAAGTTATGACTTCATATGTCTTGTTATTTTTCGACACTCCGATGTTACACGTCCGTTATCAAAAAATAAGGGTGACAAGCAAGGGACGAAGCGAGAAATAAAAAGTGCCGAGATGAGAAAAAATAGACATTTCATTTAAAGAAACAAGGCAATACAAAAATACATGACCAGGATCAGGAGTGCTACTAAGCACCTCCCACCTCGGCGTCCCACCTATACACCTACGAGTCCTCGGCTCCATCCCCTGTCTCGGCTGCTTTCTGGGCAGCCTGCTCGCCGGTCTCTTCCCCGCCGGGCTGAAGCTCATCTCCTCCAGGCACTTCACCCACCTTCTCGCCGAGGTCTCTTCCAGTTTCTTCCCCTTCGACCTCCTCGAACACTTCGTCGAGCTCGGACATCCACTTGTTGAACTCGTCCTGGACTTCGGCCAAGTTCCTCCCAGCTTGGAGGCCCTCGGCCATCCGATCGCACAATTCCTTGGAGTCCTCATTATAGTTGGCATGGTTTTTCAGAAACTCCAAGACTTCGGAGGAGAGGTGAGCGGCGGCCTCGTCTATGGCTGAGGTGAAACCGAACATGAAGCTCGGCATTATCAGCTGGCAGAGATCCCTGGTGAAGGCCTCAAACTTCCGAAAAGCGTCAACGGCCGAGGCTCCAGCACCCTCGAGAGCTTGTTCATGGGATTTCTTCACCTCGTCCCCCCTCTTCTGCTCTTCCTCGAGGGCTGATCTGAGACTATTCATGGTAGCCTCGGCCTCCTCACCCTTAGCTTCGGCCTCTTGAAGTCGTCTCTGAAGCTCCGATTTCTCGGATTCAGACACCACCAGTTTTTTCTCCAACTTGGAGATCTGATTCTGCAGCTTGCCGATGTCCTGCTCCTCGACCAGAGCACAGTATCGGTGTGTCATCTCGGCCACAAAGGCTGAGTTGGAAGCTGTGGTCACCATGAGACTTTGAACCATCTCGGCCGGGGTCAGCTTCTTCATGAACTCCAAGTCCCTTGTCAAGGTGGATTGCATCACTAGCTCTTGTGCAACCCGAGGATGGCTACACCTGTCGTTGACCGTAACTTTTCAGTTCGGACACCAATGCTCGCCGGGATGCGTCTTCTCGTTCCCGGAAAACACCGGGGGGCTATGGAAACGATTCCATAGCGAGGACCCCGAGACTGTATTGACCGGAGGTTTCAGCTGCTTGCCTCGGCCATAAGGAGGTGGGAGTGCCGTAGTGACCATTTCGAGGGGTACCCCTTCGGGCACCGACGAGGTGGATCCTGAAGCTGCGGCGGCCGAGCTACTTTGCGCTGCCGTGGTGGGAGTACCCTGGGCTGCCGAGGCCTTGGCCACCTGTCCTTTTTTCTTCTTTAGCTGAGGTGCCGAGGCCTCACCAGAGTCTTTCCTCTTCGACCTCTTGGCCACCCCGGTTGAGCCCGCAGTGATGATGTCGGACAATTTGACCACTGCATAAGAAGCAAACATTATTATTTGCCACAGCCGAAGTGAAAGAAAAGTTATGAAAGAAAAATTACAAGGTCTCGTAAGTTTAATGGAAAAGAAGGGAGGCTTGGTAGGACTGATCACGGTTCGGCTGATTCCCCCATCGACCAGCACGGCTTCGGGGTAGTCATTGCTGAACAGCCGAAGTCCAGACCCCATCAACTTTTGGAAGGACCCCTCTTTGTGGTCCCCCGCTGAGGGGTCGGCCTTTGATTTAATGGGCCTCCACCAAAAATTCCAAGGGAAGTCCACGGCTGGAACGAAGAGGAAGTCACGCTTCCAGTTCTTTAACGAAGAGGGAGCACCGATCACAAGTTTCGGGATGGTGTTGTTCCGATTGCAGATGTAAAACCATCCCTTGTCCGTCCCGTGTGCCTTGAGAGTGTAGCATCGACGGAAGAGGTCCACGGAGGGAGTCACCTCTTGATGTCGGCACAGCATCTCGAACCCCACGAGGATGCGGACCGCGTTCGGGGTGAGCTGAGTAATCCTCACGTGGAAGTGACGAAGTACATCCCTGAAGAACCTCGACGTCGGCATTCTCAGCTCGGCCTCCAGCTGCTGGACGTAGATCGCCACCATGCCCATGGGAGGCTTCTCGGCTGAGTCGTCCGGCCCAGGGGAGGTGATGAGATACCCCGGCCGGAAGGGATATTTTCTTATTACCCTCTCAGCCCTGTCTCTTCCCATACGACTTCTAAACTTCGGCATCTTGCCGAAGTCTATCTTGGCTACATCTTTCGGAGTGACTGGCTGCAATACGCCCTCGTCGTGGGGTATCTCAGTTCCGAGCTCGCTATTGTAGACGACCTCGGAACCACCATCACTCATCTCGGATGACTCCGAATCCGAGGCTGACTCGCTGGTTCCCACTTCGGCAGACCCCTCCGCATCACTAGGAGTAGATCCCTCTGAGCTGGATGACGTCGGCACCTCCAAGGTGTCCGGTCCCTCCTCGGTCTGGTAGCTCGGTGTCACGGTTTCCTTATGGGTTTTAGCTGTTTTGGCCATGTGTGAAAGACGAGATGAAAAGAAAGGTACATACTATTGACTACGGTATCGGACGCGGTGATGACTTCGGCGGTGATCTCGGCTGGCAGGATTGATCTCGGCAACACTCATGAATTTTGCAAGTCGCAGGGGAAGAAGGGAAAGTGATGGGCCATGCGGTGAAAAGGACCCCCCATTTATAGGGGATTGGGGGAATCCGAAGAGGCGGCAAGAAGGCGAAGAGGCGGCCACGTTCGAATTCAAAACGCCGTGTCTCTCTCTCTTTCTTCATTAATGTCCTGTCCTTTCGACTGACACCCTCTTTGATCGAAACGTTCCACTACTTCACGACATGACGGTTACGTGTCAACTGACTCCCCACGTCCCATCAACTGAAATGCCCACGTGTCACGCCCCCACGTCTTCCGGAGCCTTTACAGGATCCCGACCCTGAATGACTTCGGCACCAGGAAGCCTCGGCACCTCGCTATCCCCGGAGCTCCCGAGGCTTGGGGGGCTTATTGAGGATGCTCACCTCGGCCGGCCCTGCCTTGCCGAGGTGAACCCAGCTCCCTGTCCACTCAAGCACGGTCACGTCCCACAAATGACCCCTGAGGTCGGCCAGGGCTTTGGCCGACCTCCTTGGATGACTTCCAGACTTCCACCTCGACTGCACGCTGATGATGTCGACCCACCTGACACCACCCAGAACCAGTGTGTTTTATCTGAAAAGCACACTGGACGCACTTAATGGCCACTGATCAAGATCCTCCGTCACCCTGCCCAGGCGGCTACAGTGTCAGAGTCAGGCCTCCTGACAAGGAACAGAGCCGTAATGCCAGGTCGTGGGTCCCGCCAGCATGAGTCCTCCATCCTATCTTCCACTCCCACTCTATAAATATCCCACACACGCTCCCAACAAGTAAGCACACTGTTCATTCTCATATAATACTATTTTTCTCGTTCTCATACTAATTTAAACGTCGGAGTGATCCCAGGGGAGAAGCCCCGCCATCCACTTCAGACACGCAAATTCACCTCACCTCATCTCAGAGAGGACTGATCTAGGTCGGTCTGTCTACCATCCAAAAATCACCTCTTCAATCTTCCTCCACTATCTCTCTCAATAGTTCCTCTTCAATTTTTTGTGCTTGCCAATGAGAGGGATCCTCAACAAGTTCTTCACTGAATATCATACTTGAAACCCACTCCTTCCATGTAGTTCTACTGTATTTCTCTTCTTCCAGTGTGCCAGCAGCCAGGAACTGATACACATACACAACTTTGTCCTGACCAGGTCGAAAGGCCCGTGCAATTGCTTGCTTGCTCTTTGAAGTATTCCACTCAGAATCCAGTAATATTACTCGTCATGCTGCAATTAAGCTAATCCCTTCAGCACAATAGATGCCAACATAACCTTTGATGGTCCACCAGGCTCCTCAAATTTATCCATCACCCTCCCTCTCTCAAACAGTTCAATGTCACCTTGAAGCACTAGCACATCTTTTCCCTTTTACCAGTTAAAAACGGTAGCAAATAGCTCAAGAAACAGATTGATTGGAGCAATGTTATGGCAAAAGATCAAGACCTTCTCCCTTCTAAACACACACTTGGGTATATGACTCATAAAAAATCTGACCTTTGAACCAAATTTGACATCAAATTTAGTTCTTTCAAGATCCTCCAATTCTTCCGCACTGAAATATTGATTAGAACAAGCAGTTGTTCTTATCAACCAAGGATGAATTGCGCCAAGAGTGATTAATAGTTCTAGTTCCAATGGGAAACCTTTGTAAACACGCCTTTGATTTTGAAGCTTCTCCAAAATTCCTTGTTGAAGAGAGGCTGACTTCATCATCAATGTGTAGCATTGTAAACCAGGGAGATTGTCAGTGCTCCCAGCTTCATATACATCTATAAATCCACCAGTCAGATTCTTCAAAATATTTATACCTTCCAACCTTTCATCAGGTATATTTGAGTCGATCAGCTTTGAAATTTTATCAGTGAACATTTTTCTCGCTCTATTTTCTTGGGAGAAGCGATTGTTTGGACCCTTTTGTTTCCTCTTGTACTTCGGATCCAACTCTTTCACAATGTTTGGTCTTGTCAAGTAAAGAGTGTTGAAATACTGTTGGATCCTTAATCTAACATTGGACTTATATGTGAATAATTATGTATTGCAAACTGTCAATTAAGGTTAAACCCAATTAAAGTGATCAAATATAGTTTGGGTTTAATGTATCTAATAGAATGTGGGCCCTTTAATGTGTAGAAACTTATGGGCTCCTATTTCAATGATGGGCTGAAATAGGGCTTCAAAAGGTAACAGGAATGTTACCTATAAATAGGGTTATGGTCCCCAGGTCACAGGTATCGTTTTAGTTTTCGTATTTCCTAATACCACAAAATAGCCCTTCCCTGATATCCCATCGTCAGGAAAGATACCAGAGAGAAAGTAAAGGCCTCTCTCAAAGGATCGGTGAATACCTGTTGACCTGAAAGGCCACCCCAAATCTCTAGGGATTCAAGTATCAAGTTATCAATATGGATTCAGGTACGCTTCCGCTATTTTACATTTAATGTATTTCTTAATAATCGCCATACAGATCTTGGGTATAAAGGTGATGGTTTTCACCAGTGATTAGATTTAGATAACCACCATAACAAGTGGTATCAGAGCCCATATGGTTGATTATTAGGAAATAATTTGGTTTTTAGTAATTTATAGTTTTATTACTATTGGTTTGGTTTTCATGGCTACTGGTTGCGGTCTTTGATGCTAGTAAATACATTATTGTTACGTGTTCAAATCTTCGGTTGCTAGCTGATTCATTGTTTGATTATACATGAACATGATTTTGGTTGCTTTTGCCGCACAAAGAGAATTCAGTTTTGACTCTGTGGTTCTGATCTCGGTCACGATGCCATGCTTGTATGTAATCCAGTATTAAAAAAATAAAAAAAGGAATCCGTGGGTTCTGCTCCCATGTTGGATGAGTCTTCATACGGTTTTTTATGTTCATGAGTTCTTGCGTAAGTCAATAGGCATGAACTGCTAGTCTGATGCAATTTATGTGCTTTTGGCCTTCGGTCAAATTCTTCCAACAATCTCAATGCTTTTGAGACATAAGTCTTCATACGATTTTCAGCTTATGTTTACTTAAAACATGAATCAAGTGATGATGTAAGCTAATTTGTCTTCTGGCCACGGGAAGTCCTTTGTCTTTTCCTCTACCATTATGGACAAGTTAATTTTAATTCATGTTAACAATTTTTAGTTCACGGATTGTTAGATTTGCAATCACTTTTGTTCTGATGCATGGCCAATGAATCCAGACTTCTTGTTTGCTTATGTCATTCACGTGCCTTTTACGTTTGATGCTTGTTGTGTGAATTTGTGAACAAACGTGGACCAAAGTTCCATGATGGTCAAATCATGGTTATTGGCTTCGATGTTTTGCACTTTTGCTTGGCCGATTCACTGTTTTTCAATATGTTTATGTTAAGAAAATTAGAGTTTTTTTTAATTTAAGTGAACCCTAATAAATTTAAATAGGACATTTAAACCCTATAAAATCCATATATGTGGCCCATTAAATATATAGTTTTATAAAGTACTTATGGATTTCAAGAAATTTTTGGGTTTGAATGATAATTTTGGATCAAATTATGGATATGGACTTTTGGTCCAATAAGTCATGATTCAATTTAATTGATTTCACCATGTTTGACCACGTTTTGACCAAAGTTGACCAAAGTTGACTTTGATTAAAATTTTTTATTTATTTTGGATAATTTTAAATTTGAATATTGGTATGATTATATATATTTTAGAATAAATTAGTGGAAATAATATGCCACCAAAGTGATCTCTATTATGAAAATTAATTTATTTTAAAATATAACTGGTTGGGTACTAGTAATTTTATGAATATTGATCGGCCCAAAGGAAGGTCAATATTTAATGAAATTACATGTGCACTTGTGGTAATAAACATGTGATAATTATTCGGCTTTTACATGTGAATTATAAATTGGTCCAAAGGAAAATTTATTTTTGACATGTTATTATTGTCAGTGTTTATTACTGCGCCAAGATATCACTTAAAAGTTAATATTTTGTCCAAAGATAAAATATTAATGGAATATCGATATCTTGAGATGGGGTTACCATTATTTAAATTTGTTATTATTTTGGTTTATGTGAGCATTGTTTTAATTATATTATGTTTTCTGTTCAGTTGCAAATGATCTTACAAATATTACTGCCAACATCAATAACATTCCTATGCTGAATGGCACAAACTTCAAGTCCTGGAAAGAAAACCTCTTGATAGTACTTGGAGTAATGGATCTCGACCTTGCGTTAAGGGATGATTCTTCCCCACCTCTTACAGATCAGAGTACTTCTGATGAAAAGAGAAATAATGAGAGGTGGGAGAGATCAAATCGCTTGTGTCTGATGATCATTAAAAAGGCCGTTCCAGAAGCATTCAGGGGAACAATGTCAGAAACAACTGTAACCGCTAAAGAGTTCCTTCAGAACATTGAAAAAAGATTTGTCAAGAACGAAAAGGTTGAAGTTAGTACGCTCTTGACACGCCTAGTTTCAATGAAATATAGTGGTAAAGGCAATATCAGAGAGTATATCATGGAGATGTCTCATCTTGCTTTGAAATTAAATGCACTTAAGTTGAAACTCTCCGAAGAGTTACTAGTGCATTTGATTTTAATATCTCTTCCTACACAATTTAGCCAATTTAAGGTGAGTTACAATTGTCAAAAGGAGACTTGGTCTCTAAATGAACTCATCTCACACTGTGTAGAGGAAGAGGAAAGGTTGAAGCAAGAGCAGACAGAAAGTGCTCATCTGGTGTCAACCACTAATAATAAAAGTAAGGGACTTAAAAGAAAGAAGGAAAAAGGAGCTGCAGGTACAACGCCACAAAAAAAATAACAAAAGAAATCAAATGATCAGGGAAAGAATAGTTGTTTCTTCTGTGGAGTTGAAGGGCATCAAAAGAAGTATTGCACCAACTATCACGCTTGGCGTGCTAAGAAAGGTATGCTTCTTAATTTGGTTTGTTCTAAGGTTAATTTAACTTCGGTACCTAGACACACATGGTGGTTAGATTCTGGTGCAACAACTCACATCAGTGTGTCTATGCAGGGTTGCCTGAATTGCCGAAAGTCTAATGATAATGAAAGATATATCTACGTGGGCGATGACAAAACAGTTCAAGTTGAGACAATTGGAGTTTTTAGATTATTGTTAAAGACCGGATTTTATTTGGATCTCTATGAGACATTTGTTGTACCGTCTTTTAGACGGAATTTAATTTTTATTTCTATTTTGGACAAATTTGGTTACTTTTGTTCATTTGGAAATGGAAAATTTGAATTGTTTCATGATTCAAAATTGGTTGGTTCTGGTTCTTTAATGCATTACGATAATCTATATTTAATTGATACGATTGCCTCATTTAATGAATCTCTGCATTTGAGTACTAGAGGAGTTAAAAGAAAATTAGCCAATGAGAATTCAGCTGCATTATGGCACAAGAGATTGGGACATATCTCCAAACGGAGAATGGAAAGGCTTGTGTCAAATGAAATTCTCGACCCCTTGAATTTTACAGATTTTAATGATTGTATTAACTGTATAAAGGGGAAACAAACCAATAAAAGGAGATTTGAAGCCAATAGGTCCTTAGACGTCTTAGAACTTATACATACAGATATTTGTGGACCATTTCCTACATCTGCTTGGAATGGTCAACAATATTTTATAACGTTCATAGACGATTTTTCAAGATATGGCTACATATATCTCATTTCTGAAAAGTCACAGTCACTGGACGTGTTCAAAAATTTTAAGGCCGAAGTTGAGAATCAACTCAACAAAAGAATTAAAAGCGTCAGATCTGACCGTGGTGGTGAGTACTATGGTAGATATGACGGTTCAGGTGAACAACGTCCAGGACCATTTGCTAAATACCTAGAGGAATGCGGTATCGTTCCACAGTACACTATGCCGGGTTCACCCACTATGAATGGTGTAGCTGAAAGACGAAATAGAACGCTTAAAGACATGGTAAGGAGTATGATATGTCATTCTACCTTACCAGAGTCACTCTGGGGAGAAGCACTTAAGACTGCAGCATATATTCTTAACAGAGTTCCAACTAAAGCAACTATCAAAACCCCTTATGAGCTTTGGACAGGGAAAAAGCCCAGTTTAAAGCATCTGCATGTTTGGGGGTGTCCAACTGAGGCAAGGCCTTACAGGCCTAATGAAAAGAAACTGGACTCAAGAACGATTAGTTGTTATTTTATTGGATACTCTGAAAGATCCAGAGGTTACAAGTTTTATGATCCCACAGCCAAATCAATTTTTGAGACAGGAAATGCTCGGTTCTTTGAGGATGTCGAGTTTGGGGGAGAAAATACAGTAAGGGACATTGTCTTTAAAGAGGAATATATTAATATTCCCACAGGTGTCATTGCTCTTGCTCAGGACCCTATTCCTGAACTTGATCATGACATAACAAATCAAGACAATGTCGAAGAGCAAACTGTTATAGAAGAACAAACTCTTCCTCTTCAAGAACCAGTGCCATTAAGAAGATCCACTAGAGAAAGGAGAAGTGCAGTGCCAGATGATTACATTGTTTTTCTCCAAGAACATGAGGATGACTCTGGATTGATGGAAGATGATCCAATCAACTTCCGTCAAGCCATGGAAAGTTCAAATTCTCAAAAGTGGATCGATGCCATGAATGAGGAGATTAAATCCATGAAGGACAATGATGTTTGGGATCTTGTCCCATTGCCAGAAGGTGCGAAACCCATTGGTTGTAAATGGATATTTAAAATCAAAAGGGATTCGAAAGGCAATGTGGAAAGATTCAAAGCTCGTCTTGTCGCTAAGGGATTTACACAAAAAGAAGGTATCGACTATAAAGAAACCTTCTCTCCAGTCTCTTCAAAGGACTCCTTTAGAGTTATTATGGCATTAGTGGCACATTTTGATCTTGAGTTACATCAGATGGATGTAAAGACAGCGTTTCTCAATGGTAACATTGATGAGACGATTTATATGGTGCAACCAGAAAACTTTGTATCAGGAGATCCAAAGAATATGGTTTGCAAACTTAAAAAATCCATCTATGGGCTCAAACAAGCGTCTCGACAATGGTATTTCAAATTTCATCAGGTGATCATCTCATTTGGTTTCGAGATGAATTTAGTGGATGATTGTATATACCATAAGTTCTGTGGGAGCAAATATATTTTTCTGGTATTGTATGTTGATGACATTTTGCTTGCCAGCAACGATATTGGTCTATTGCATGAAACCAAGAAATTTCTAACTAAGAATTTTGAGATGAAAGATCTTGGTAATGCATCTTTTGTGTTAGGCATACAAATACACCGTGATCGCTCTCGGGGTATTCTGGGACTATCACAAAAGGGCTATATCGAAAAGGTTCTCAAAAGATATGGCATGCAAAATTGTAAACCAGGTGACACTCCAGTGGCTAAAGGAGACAAATTTAGTCTTGAGCAGTGTCCCAAGAATGCTTTTGAGGAAAGAGAGATGCAAAAGATTCCTTATGCCTCAGCAGTAGGGAGTCTAATGTATGCTCAAGTATGTACGCGTCCGGATATTGCGTACATTACTGGGATGTTGGGTAGATATTTGAGTAATCCTGAATTAGATCATTGGAAAGCAACCAAACGGGTCTTACGGTATCTACAGAAAACAAAAGACTACATGCTCACGTATCGGAAGTCAGATGAGTTGGAGATCATTGGGTATACTGATTCCGATTATGCTGGATGCAAAGATACTATGAAGTCAACGTCAGGCTATGTCTACTTGTTGGCTGGAGGTGCCATATCCTGGAAGAGTGCTAAACAGTCCCTCATAGCATCTTCCACTATGGCTGCAGAGTTTATAGCTTGTTATGAGGCATCCAATCAGGGAATTTGGCTGCGAAATTTCGTCACAGGATTACGTGTAGTGGATGGCATTGAAAGACCACTCAAATTATTCTGTGACAATAAGTCAGCAGTCTTATATTCCAATAACAATAGGAGCTCGACCAAATCTAAACATATAGATATCAAGTTCCTGACTGTTAAAGAAAGAGTGCAGAATGGACAATTATCAATAGAGCACATCGGGACAAACTCCATGGTTGCGGATCCGCTTACTAAGGGATTGCCACCCAAAATGTTTCATGAGCATACTGCTCATATGGGTGTCGTATTAAATGATGTATAGTTTTAGTGGGAGTTTGTTATTTTAAATGCTCTTATGATATTTTTCAGTTATTAAGGATTTAAGGATATTTTATGCATAAATAAAGTTTGGATTTATTTGCACTCTAATTTTGGTATGGTTTGATCTCATAAAATTTAAGGTGGACCAGTTGGAAATAGGCATGTTTTGGTCACATTACATGAAATTTTTCATGCTACACATCCACATCATAATTCATGTCATTCAATTGCATTGATATATGTGACCATTGATGGGTCGAGTTACGAAATTGTAACAAAGGCCGCTTTGATCCTATATTGGTGTAATTGATGGACCGAATTGGTTACAGATACATTGTGATAATGACAGTAAAGTTGAGCTCATACGGTTAATTGCAAAACATAATTATAAGGTTACACATATAGTCCAAGTGGGAGATTGTTGGATCCTTAATCCAACATTGGACTTATATGTGAATAATTATGTATTGCAAACTGTCAATTAAGGTTAAACCCAATTAAAGTGATCAAATATAGTTTGGGTTTAATGTATCTAATAGGATGTGGGCCCTTTAATGTGTAGAAACTTATG
This sequence comes from Coffea eugenioides, assembly GCF_003713205.1. Lineage (NCBI taxonomy): Eukaryota > Viridiplantae > Streptophyta > Magnoliopsida > Gentianales > Rubiaceae > Coffea > Coffea eugenioides. Next base: position 26,944,597 of record NC_040040.1, on the reverse strand, counting down.
GGCTCCTATTTCAATGATGGGCTGAAATAGGGCTCCAAAAGGTAACAGGAATGTTACCTATAAATAGGGTTATGGTCCCCAGGTCACAGGTATCGTTTTAGTTGTCGTATTTCCTAATACCACAAAATAGCCCTTCCCTGATATCCCATCGTCAGGAAAGATACCAGAGAGAAACTAAAGGCCTCTCTCAAAGGATCGGTGAATACCTGTTGACCGGAAGGCCACCCCAAATCTCTAGGGATTCAAGTATCAAGTTATCAATATGGATTCAGGTACGCTTCCGCTATTTTACAGTTAATGTATTTCTTAATAATCGCCATACAGATCTTGGGTTTAAAGGTGATGGTTTTCACCGGTGGTTAGATTTAGATAACCACCATAACAAATACTCCCCAAAATTATTCTGAAATAGTGTACCCGAGAGTAATACTCTGAGTTTCGTATTAACTTTCATCAAAGCTTTCCTTAGCCTTGATTTCGTACTCCTTGGGTTGTGCCCTTCATCAAGTATTAGAATCCCCGGACACTGCTGTAAAACCTGGGCCATATATTTCCGGTGAGCATAATTTGAACCTTCTCTCGTCAATGTCAGGAATGAGGTATAGCCCATGAGAAGGACACTGGGATGGGAAAGCCACTTCTGCATCTTTTCCAGACAGTCTAAGACATGCATAAAATCTTGGTTTCGAGGAAGACTTGCATTTGAGCGCAATCTTTGCCTTAAGACTTCACCTTTATATGTTTGGCCACCATGAATCTGGTAAAAGGGAATAGGAATGTTCCACTTTATTACTTCTTTGTACCATGTATAAAAGTGTTGTCTTAGGCGCGAGCACCAAAGGTCGAGAACCTGGAAATAGTTTCAAGTAGCTGACAAGGAAAGTTATAATCAACAAGATTTCCCAGCTCCAGGTGTATGAGAAATAACACAACCACCTCTCCTTTTGCTCTTGTCTTCCATAAGGGCTGGTACTAAAGATCCAGCAATGTTTCTCCAGAGAAATTCAAAAGCTCGCTTTTGGTGGACACGCAATTTACTTCTAAGATCAGGAATTAAGGCCCATACGTTGTCTCCACTTCTCCTTCTGATGAAGGTGCCTTGGAGGAAGCTGGAACATGAAAATTATCGAGGCCTCCAGCTCCATTTGGCTTATGCTCTGAATTTTCTTCAGCCCTTTGCTCCTAGTGTACAAACCCTCTTGCAGATGACCACTGCCAAGGTAGTAACAGAGAACCAATCAAGATAACGAAGTTTTGCATGAAAACAGGTGACCTCGAACATAAAAGAGTTCACGGGCAGCATGATGGTTTCGTTTAGTCCCTAGAGACAGATGGCATATCATGCAAATACCCAGTTGGCCCTTCTTCAAGAAGGCAAAAAATATAAAATCCAGTTGGCCCTTATTTAAGCATGCAAGGCTATTTTCACGGGATTACCATTTAAAAGACTCGGAACACATTCATTCTTTCTTGTACAAGCTGTACAGCACCACTAACATCTTAAGCTACACCATTCTAGTTGTTTAAGTTTGTATGCAAAGATTGGTTCATGGTTTTGACATATTCGATAACTCTTTCATCAAATCTTAATTGACTTATGACAAGGGTTTATTTTACGTATTTTTAGTGTGTTTTATTAGTTAATTTTGGTTTGATTATTTAGTTTTATAACTAAAATAACTAAGGTTTTGGTAAAAATCTACATTTTATGTTAAATTGGCTAAATATTGCATTTGTTGGATTTTTATGGGAAAAACTTCATATTTTGTAGGTTTAATGATTCAATCATCAAATGAAGTGCATTGAGAAGATATTTGGATGATTGAAGATGGATTAAAGTGGTGAAAATAAAATATGAAGTGTAAAAAGGAAAAATGCAATTTGAATCAAGAAAAGTCAGGTTTTGACAACTCTGACACGTTTTGGTATTTTGACTATATCTGGAGCTACACAGATCGGATCAAGGTGATCTTGGTACCATTTTGAAGCTAAGAGATATATCTACATTTGGTATGAAGACATCAAAGTCCAGTTCAGCCGTTTTCATAGTCCAAAAGTTGAAATACCGAAATTCAACTCAGCTGTCCAAAGTGGAAAACAGAGCTCTGACCAGTGTTTAGTATTTCGATCATATCTCAGGCTAAAAGCTCAGATTTGGATGATTCTTGAAGCATTGGAAAGCTAACTCAAAGGGCTACAACTTTGGTGTTTTACAAAAAATCCAGTTCAGCCTTTATGATAGAGAAAATCACAGCTGAAGTAAGGACAAAGTGAATACGCGAGTACACAAAACGTGACTTGTAACCGCGTTTTGTGTAGGCGCGTTTTCCGGCCGCAATTCTGCAATTTTGCTCAGTCAATTCTCTTGTGTTCTGACTACTTTCCAGCTACAATCTGCAAGAGAATTCGGTGCACATGCTTTAGAAGACAAAAGGGCAAGAAGTTGGCATATTTTCAAGTCAAAAACAAAGGCTATTGACTATCTTAACAATTTCAGATTTGGAAATCAAATGCAGCAAATTTGGACCAATGGAAAAGGAGCTTTTGGAGCAGTTTATATAGGGAGCAACCAGGACATGCAGAGGATACGGGAGAAGCTTGGAGTCTGCAAAAATGTAGCTTTTCCATTCTCTTATTGTTAGATTAGTTTAGTATAGAGTAGTAGTTCATCCTTCTTGTTTATTAGCTAGGCAAAGATGAAGAAGGAGATGAAGAAGGCAAGGAAAGAGCTCATGTGACAAGGGTTATTTTTCCTTTCCAACTCTTTATCTTTTGTATTTGATTCCAAGTTTAGCTAATATATAAGTTCTGGATTTTGTGTTTAATATGTTTAGTTAAAGTTTATGCCTAGAGTTATGGTTGAACTTGCTATATTTTGTTAATGATGTTTATTTGGTTATTTGGTCATATTATTTTGAGCAAGCTATTTATCACTTTTGGTTATCTAATCATGATTAACTGGCCATTAATTATGATAATCTTAAGGTGTTAAGTTTGCAATGAAAATTGGAATTTAACACTAGTTCAAAGAAGTGATAAGCCTAGGGAGTACACTCACGAAAGTAGAGGTGCACCTATGCGGCTTAAGTGACTTGTTTCATGTAATTTCATAGAAGAAATGAACTTGTAGTTAATTTCATAACCACGAGAGTAGGTATGATTTAATTACAAGTATAGTTGATTCACTACGAAAGTAGGTTTCACATACATTAGGAAATTACGCCATAACTAATCAAGATAATAGCATTCACTTAACCGATAATCTCATTTGCAAGAGTAGTAAGGAATTCCATATCTCTAGGAGCTTTCTGGTGTTATTTTCTTAAATTTTATATTTGTGGTAGTCTAAATAATAAAGGAGTTTGAAAACATCGGTAATTGCATTCTTCCCTGTGGGATCGACCCGATATATACCCTAAACTACTAGTTGATCTGTATACTTGCAGTGAACGGGTGTAATTCGGTATTTTTTAGCTTGCACGTATGTAAAATACCCGTCAAGTTTTTGGCGCCGTTGCCGGGGAAGATTTGGCAATATCGGTGTGAAGAGCAACTTTATTAATTTAGACAATTTTTCTTATTTTTGTTGTTTTTGCTGTATCTTATGTGTTTTATGTCATTTTTTTTTAATCAACTTTTATTTTATTTTATTTTTTTTGTTTTTGTTTGTGTCTTGGAATCTATCCTTCTTAACTAATCTTACTTTTGAGATTGTTTAAAAGTAATTTTAGATAATGAGGAGGGTAGGTGAATTTGGAGGACAATGCTTGAGAAGTGGAAGATTGGCAATGGATGGTTACCAAGTGCAAAACTCCTTCAACAGAGGTAACCAAGAATTTACTGAAGGTATGTCTTTTGAAGATGGTTTAAGGTGCTTAAAGGCAAAATTTGATGTAATTAAGTTACAAGTTCAAATGGACACCATGATGCATGAAATTGAGCAGAGAAGGAATGTTAATGCTTTTAATACTTATCATGTGATTTGTGACTTGTGTGGAGGTTATCATGCTACTAATACATGTATGCAAGCACAAAATGTGGATTATTATGATGAATTAGAGCATTACAATCCTTGTTTTGATCGATATAGTGCTAATGCTTATGGTTGGGATAATCATGGTACTTATAGTGATTCTTCATATTTTTATAATTACCAACCTGAATGTGTCCAATATGAATCAAAACCATCTTGGGAGTTAGCTATAGAAAAATTAGCTAATGTGACTTCCGACCGTTTTGATAGGATTGAAAAAAGAATAGATGAATTAACTTCTCACTTTGGCAGAATAAATGAGCAATTGAGTGTATTGTGTGAAGTTATTTCCTCTAATAATTTGCAAAATGATCCTAGCATGAATGGTGGGAATGTTGTATGTGAAAATGGATTGCATTTTGATGAAAATGATGAATCTCAATTGTGTTTCAATGAGCAAATGTCCATTTCACATGATAATATCTTTGGAACTAACTTTGAGACTCAAGAGGTGAGTTTTAATGACTCATTTTTCACCCCTCTTGAGGAGTGCATTGAAAGTATAGGTTCTAAGGGTATTGCTGCCCAAGATACTCTCATGACATTTCCATTGGTAAGTTCTCAAGTGGTGCATATTCAAGGTAATATTTATGAAACACTTGGGATAGGTAAGTCAATTCCATTTCTCACATCATTAGATCATGTGACTTTTGCTATAAAGTCACCATGTAATGATCCACCACGACAAAAAATGGTGGATTATTCGTTAACTAAGCCTCCTTGAAAAATGAGGTTCAATAGTCGAGCCAACGACTATAAATAAAAGCGCTTATTGGGAGGCAACCCAATGTTTTGGCTATTTATGTTATTTTGGTGTGATTTTATGTTTAAAGTATGTGTTTGAGTTATTTCGTTATTTTTCATTTATAGGTATTGGAAATGAAAGCAAAAGTGACCAAATGAGGTGAAAAAGGCGAAGTTTGATCAAGGAACTCAACCCCTCGATTTGAGTAATTGTTGTTTTTGATTCGTTACAAGGGGTTAAAATGCATGTTTTGATCATTTTACATGTGCATGCATTGAATATTTTAGCAAACAAATGATCTATGATGCATTTTGAGTAATTAGGGTACCTTTTGTAATTTTGCAAAAGTTGAATTTCTGCTAAAATTCGCAGCAGAAAACGCGTTTCTCAAGAAAACGCGCCTCTGAATCGCGTTTTCATTGAATCGCGTTTTCAATTCTGTGCCTATAATGAAGAAAACGCGCCTTCAAAACGCGACAGGAAGTCGCGTTTTCTACAAAGTCGCGTTTTACAGCCTGATCAAAAATTGAAAACGCGACTTCAAATACGCGACTTAAAGTCGCGTTTTCCCACTTAGTCGCGTTTTCAGTGCTGCAAGATTTGTGAAGAAACGCGACTTCACAAAACGCGGCTTAGTGGCGCGTTTTGATGAGTCACGTTTTCTGAGCACCTTTTTTTTTAAAAAAAAAAAAAAATGCAGCTTCCTTGATTCTCTTTTTCTTCTTTTCCTCATATATTTTCTTGTACCTTCAGTTGCTTATTGTGTATTTTCTATAGGTACATCACCACCACAAAGGCTTAGGAATTGCGGATCGCCGTTATATGTTTATTAAGCCTTTGTTATCACTTTTGTTTCTCATTTTCCATTTTTAGGTTATATCACTAATGGTTACCAAATGGAACTCATGAAGCGATGAAGACAAGCGAACAACATACCTTGAAGCTTCATATTCAATCACAACAATAGGGGAGTATTATTTTATTTTTATTTTTTCTTGATTTTCCTTCTTACACATTGAGGACAATGTGTATGTTAAGTGTGGGGGGAGAATTGAGATTATATACATTGTATGTGATTGAATTATTAGTTGCAAATATTGGACTTGTGTTAAAATTCAAAATTTTTCTAAAATCTTGTCCAAAATTACAAACTTGCCCCAAAAAGTTTCATATTTTTTCGATTTTATCCAAGGGGTACCAAGTTCCATACCATTAGTAGTTCAAATTCCTCCTACATTTGAGATAAATATATGTGATTTGGAAACTTCTTTTCTCATTTAACTTGGAAATGACTATTATGTGATTATAATTTTTGCATTTGTAGGAAAGTATATCTTTTAAAGTGGAGAAAATTATACCTATATTTTTTTTTGCATATTTGATGAAATTTCTTCTCTTTATTGGATTTTATAAGTTAAGTGATAAATATGGTCAATAAGTGCAATACTCTTCTCATGATTATTCTTTTGAGGAATTTATTATTATCTTTGCTGTAAAAAGAAAAAAAATAAAAAAAAAAGAAGAAAAAAAATAAAAAAAAAGATCTATTCTACTCCAATGATTCTTGTACTTAGTAACCGGGAGTCTTCATCTACAAATGTCGACTTTCGCGTAAAAACGGGTACTTGAATTAAGAGTATGCAAGCAACTTGAGTATGGTGAAGTGTTTGAGTAACCGGTGATTCTTCATCTAAAAATGTCGATCCTCGCGTCAAAAGGCATTCTCACGTCTTAAGTAATATTTTAGATATGTAATATTTAATAAATATTTTTTAAACAGAATTAAAAGATGATCATGAGTTTAGGAAGCATTATTACTTGACATATGAGTTGCCTTTGCTTGTGGAATCAGGTTAAGGATAGAAAATCGATTTGAAATTTGTTATAATGATCGGTAATAATTGGCTCTCCTTTCTTGATATTTGAGTACTTGAACTTAATTGAATAATTGCATAATGGTTATCTTACTTTGTTTTGAGGAAATGAGTTGAAATGCTACATATATTTATTTTCAAAATTTTGGATCATTGTTGGTTTGTATTTTTAATTGCTTGAGACAAGCAATGGTTCAAGTGTGGGGGTATTTGACAAGGGTTTAATCGGTATTTTTAGTGTGTTTATTAGTTAATTTTTGGTTTGATTATTTAGTTTTATAACTCAAATAACTAAGGTTTGGTAAAAATCTACATTTTTATGTTAATTGGCTAAATATTGCTTTGTTTGGGATTTTTATGGGAAAAAACTTCATATTTTGTAGGTTTTTAAATGATTTCAATCATAATGAAAGGTCGCATTGAGAAGATATTTGGATGATTGAGATGATTAAAGTGGTGAAAAAATAAAATATGAAGTGTAAAAAGGAACAAAATGCAATTTTGAATCAAGAAAGTCAGGTTTGAAAACTCGAACACGTTTTGGTATTTTGACTATATCTGGAGCTACACAGATCGGATCAAGGTGATCTTGGTACCATTTTGAAGCTAAGAGATATATTAACATTTGGTATGAAGACATCAAAGTCCAGTTTCAGCCCGTTTTCATAGTCCAAAAGTTGAAAATACCGAATTCAACTCAGAGCTGTCCAAAGTGGAAAACAGAGCTCTGACCAGTGTTTAGTATTTCGATCATATCTCAGGCTAAAAGCTCAGATTTGGATGATTCTTGAAGCATTGGAAAGCTAACTCAAAGGGCTACAACTTTGGTGTTTTACAAAAAAATCCAGTTCAGCCTTTATGATAGAGAAAATCGCAGCTGAAGTAAGGACAAAGTGAATACGCGAGTACACAAAACGTGACTTGTAACCGCGTTTTGTGTAGGCGCGTTTTCCGGCCGCAATTCTGCAATTTTGCTCAGTCAATTCTCTTGTGTTCTGACTACTTTCCAGCTACAATCTGCAAGAGAATTCGGTGCACATGCTTTAGAAGACAAAAGGGCAAGAAAGTTGGCATATTTTCAAGTCAAAAACAAAGGCTATTGACTATCTTAACAATTTCAGATTTGGAAATCAAATGCAGCAAATTTGGACCAATGGAAAAGGAGCTTTTGGAGCAGTTTATATAGGGAGCAACCAGGACATGCAGAGGATACGGGAGAAGCTTGGAGTCTGCAAAAATGTAGCTTTTCCATTCTCTTATTGTTAGATTAGTTTAGTATAGAGTAGTAGTTCATCCTTCTTGTTTATTAGCTAGGCAAAGATGAAGAAGGAGATGAAGAAGGCAAGGAAAGAGCTCATGTGACAAGGGTTATTTTTCCTTTCCAACTCTTTATCTTTTGTATTTGATTCCAAGTTTAGCTAATATATAAGTTCTGGATTTTGTGTTTAATATGTTTAGTTAAAGTTTATGCCTAGAGTTATGGTTGAACTTGCTATATTTTGTTAATGATGTTTATTTGGTTATTTGGTCATATTATTTTGAGCAAGCTATTTATCACTTTTGGTTATCTAATCATGATTAACTGGCCATTAATTATGATAATCTTAAGGTGTTAAGTTTGCAATGAAAATTGAATTTAACACTAGTTCAAAGAAGTGATAAGCCTAGGGAGTACACTCACGAAAGTAGAGGTGCACCTATGCGGCTTAAGTGACTTGTTTCATGTAATTTCATAGAGAAATGAACTGTAGTTAATTTCATAACCACGAGAGTAGGTATGATTTAATTACAAGTATAGTTGATTCACTACGAAAGTAGGTTTCACATACATTAGGAAATTACGCCATAACTAATCAAGATAATAGCATTCACTTAACCGATAATCTCATTTGCAAGAGTAGTAAGGAATTCCATATCTCTAGGAGCTTTCTGGTGTTATTTTCTTAAATTTTATATTTGTGGTAGTCTAAATAATAAAGGAGTTTGAAAAACATCGGTAATTGCATTCTTCCCTGTGGGATCGACCCGATATATACCCTAAACTACTAGTTGATCTGTATACTTGCAGTGAACGGGTGTAATTCGGTATTTTTTAGCTTGCACGTATGTAAAATACCCGTCAACTTACAAATGGGGGTGATACATCCTTCATTTCTGTGCTCACAAATCCGCACAGCCGGCAAATAACTCCAATTTCTTCGTTGAGTCGATAATCATGGTTGCATCCTGTTCTACCTTTCTCAGTTGACAGTTTCACTTCAGTTGGAAATGCATGAGAATCCTGTAAATCTTTAAATCGTCATGGTGTTTCTCTTACATTTTAGTGGAAGAAATATCATCATAGACACGGACGAAGTTAAAAATATGGAGAGTTCAAGGTTGACCATTTTGTTGAGGATTTGCATGTGCGTGTTTAGAAGTCATACCTCACCATCATCAAGAAAAAAACAAGATGCCAGGGCAAGTTCCATTTCTTTCCACAACATATCAATTTCAGAGATTTCCTCTTCATGATTCTCTTCAGCTTTGTCATTAGTTTCCTTTTGGTTCTGAAATTTTGTTGACTTGAACTCTGCCCAGTGCCCATTGATCAATAACTGGTGGCTGTTCCATATTGATGGTTACGTCAATGTTCTCCATGCATCTTGTCAACAATTCTCTGCATGCAGCAGCACTAAATGATTTCTTTCCAGAAGGCTTCATATTGTATATACTCTCCCATTCAGAACGGATGCAAAATGCATTTCTCTTGTATGTTTTTCTGAGTAAACGTTGTACCACGAATCCACGCTCCTTCCTCACGAAGTTTAACTCAGAAGCCTTCTTTTTGCGTCCTTTGGCGGTGGAAGCATTTTCATAAAGATATCTGGAAATCAGATCAGCAAAATTTCCAGAATGATCTTCAGGATTTTCACTATTTGAAGCGTCTAGTTCACGCAGAATTGATTTGCCCTCTGAAGATATTGACAAGGAAACCAAAGCAAGCTGTGATTGGTCAGATTGTTTCTTCTCCCGAGTTGGTGGGCTTTCACAATTTTTAGAGACAGTTGATCTGTCTGCACTTCCACGTACACGAATATTCTTGTCTGATCTTCTTTTGCAAGAGAAATCCTTGTTTCCATTTTCATCACGCTTCTGATATTTGTGGTCAGCCTGAATTGATAGTGCTGGTGGCATTTCCTCACACTCCTCATCCTCATAATCCCATCTGCACATCTTTCGTCCCCTTATTCTTGGAGATTCAACCTCAAACTCGGGAACATCACAACCCAAATAACGGTCAGGCTGCACAAAGCGGCGCTTTGACCGACGCTAGTCCATGGGCTCGTAGAGGCACAGTGGTGCTTCAGTATGCATCTCGTCTCCGGTTCTTTTTCCAACGCCGGACAATGATGGGGGACAATATTCCATTGTCTAACTTGAAATTCACACAATAGGAATAACTGCCAGAATCGGTGCTGCAATCAACATCGAGGACCTCATAAACCATTCGACCTTCTACTGACCTTACGGCAAAGATGGCTTGCTTTGCAACGGATGCGACAACCAGCCATGTCAGGTCAGAACAGACCTTTCCCGTGAAAAGTTTGTACAGCAGAAGAGAAGAGCAGTCCTCTGAAGTTCTCCATCGGTAATGCTGATTCTCAGAAGGTACCGATTCAAGTTTCTGAAGAATCATAATCTGATCAATTTGCACCACTGTTGTTTCTTTACTAAGTATTTTCTGCAACGTAAGAGCGGCCTCTTCTCCAACATAGAAACTGACATGGAAATGGCAAGCACATATAGCGCCATGAGGCTTCCTTTCAATAGATCTTATTCTGGCATCAGCCCAGACCTATACCACAATAAGAGTATGCAAATAAGTTGGCAACACATCTATTGAGAAGGCAACAAACAGAAGCAATAGAAGGAATATGTGAGTTAGAGCAATTTAGTTAAATACCAAAATCAGCAGAAAGGATACAGAACTCAAATACTTTGAAAATAGATCTTTTTACAATAGACACAGGAATAATGTCATGCTCTTAAGAAATGATTGTTGATCAACTTAATTTTTTTGTTTAAATTTCATTCTTCGTGAAAGCTCGTGTAAAAATAATAGTTTGACCTCCTTTGCCATAGCAACGAATAATGTCAGGAATAAGCTGGGCTCTCGCTGAAGTAGAGCAAGGCAGGACAATATGCCTGACACTTGCGCTAGCCTTCATTTTCTCATTGCCAGTTAGGTCTGCAGTTTTCATATCCTGTTTCAGGAACTATTTCAGTCGAATGTAAAGAGAATGTTTTGTTTGGTCAAAGAGACAAATTGGGAGAGAAAATGGATGAAGTATTTCAATGTGAACTGTGTAAATTGAAGGGGCAAAACTGAACTAAATCCTACAGCCTGGTGCATAAAATTCTTGGTCACAAACGAACAATATCCAAGCTCGAGAAAAATCGGACATCGAAAAACTCACAGGCGAGTCTTCACTCGAGTCTTTTGTATCGGATGAAGTAGTCAGAACACATACATCAAGGCCGGGTCTCAGGATGCATGAGCAGTCATTAATTGTGGCTTTCCTTGACCTCATTCGGAGATTTGACATTGAAATCATCTCCTCGATCACCTCCCCATTATCTACTACATGCATGGTAATGGCTCCATCCTTAATTCTTAAGCGTTCCACAGCATGCCAAGAACTCCACCAATATGCCTCAAAGGCTGTCAAATGACATAACATAGACATGTCAACTGAACTTCCAATTAAGTAGAAGTTACAGCCAAATAAACGGGAAAACAGAGAGCATGAAGTTCATAGATGGGAATTGGTTAGTGCTTACGATATGGATCAAGTAGATGAGTGCTTTCATCCAATCTCTTTCTCTTCATGATCACTCAACAAACCTGTGGTCAAATTAGAAGGACAGGCCAGTCCATGAGTTTAAAGTTGCAATTTATTGCAAATAATCACTTTCTAAGTCCAGAGACAGGCGTCTTGGCTACAGATATCTACATTTGACAGGGGCGATGTACATACTAGTTAGGGTACTGCAATTTCAGCTAATACTTGTGACCTCGAGACCAAGACCTTTAAATAAGTCTAGTTCCACTGGAATACATAGTAATAGTGGGAACTGGAATACATAGTAATAGTGAAACCGTTGAACAATGGAGGATCTATTATATTCAGAAATGTCAATTTGAAACTCCTGTTTGACGGTGTTAGCTTAAATTAAAATGGTTAAATCCAATCTTTGGAATTTGAAACCCATAGATAGATTTTGTTAATTGTTATCCAAATGACATTAAGTTTGAAAAAGGATAATCCTTCTTCTTTTATTTTTTCCTCTTTTGTGGTCCAAACAACACTCAAAAAGGAATATTGAAGTCGAAAGACAAACTTTCCTTAATTCCAAATCACCAATATGGCTTTGAGTAAATGATCTAAACGTATCTTAATTTTTTCTCTCTATTTATTTCCCCACATTTTCCCTGGGATCAATTCAGTTACAGGGTAATACTAAGTCATGACTTTCAATCACACTCGGAAACGTAGAATGGTGATTCAATAGTCAAAATAATCGGACACAAATTTCGACCTTGATTGCCTCATATTTTCCATTTCCTTCTCCTTTTGCATGGGAACCCACCTTCAATAACTTATGTCATAAGCTTTTCTCTCTCTTTCTTTTTTTTTTAAAAATATTTTTGCCTTTTTTAAAAAAAAAATTTGCACTCCTAATAATAATTCTTCCGAATTTCTATCTATTTTTCCTGGACGAGTCTTTTATAGCAAGCAAAAGCAAGGATGAACATTCAAGGTCATCAAAACCTTCAGTTCATTGACGTTTCAATCATTCCGCAAATAATTAGACGCAATGCACGCACTTAATTGCATGTGTACACGGAAATTTACAGATTCACATACCCCTTTCCAAAATGAATATCAGAATCAAAAGAAGCAGCAGATCCGTAACAAAATGATTGAGCAGTAACTCAAAGCTCGTGTAATCATTTATCCATCATATTGATCCCCCTGAATTACCACAGAATTAAATCAGTAAGCAGAAGTAGGAAGATGGGACAAGAAGAAGAAGAAGAAGAAAGTCAAGTCAACTGCACAGACTTCAGTGGAGTTCAATCATTTTCAGGGCGGTTGATCCTAGTGAATGAAATTTGAGGAGCTTGCTTCGCTGGGCCAGACAGTGGAGGTCTAGAGCAGAGCCTAGCTGCTGAGTTCGGTGGCGATCAGTAGACTTCACTGATTGATACTAGTAGTAATTGACCGATGATGGATCCCATAACAATGATATAAATTGTGAGAGAGAGAGAGAGAGAGGAAAGAGAGAAGCAAGTGGGGTCAGTTGGTGGAGGACGAGAGGAAACTCCACTGAATTGAATGCGAATCTTGTAATTTTGTGCACTGTGTCTGCCTCTTTCTTGCATGGAAACCAGTTGAAGCGGTGGATAGAGACATCAGTCCGTCTTGTTTGATAGATCATTGGTTTCTGCATGTAAAGCAGGTGTCGGAAAAGGAGCACCACTCGTGGCCGATGCTCAATAAAAGTAAGAAATGGTGGTCAATTACAAAATTTAACTTGATGGTTATTCCGCAAGTTACTGCAAAGGAGTATGGACATTAGAAAATATAGTAAAGGTCCAATCCCAATGCTTATTTGGCGGATTTCCCTGAATCTTTAGGTATTTGGCGGACTTTCAATGCGGCAGATCTTTTTTTTGTGTGATCCTTCCAATGTGAAGCTATATTAAGATTTTGTAAACAACTACAGCTGGAGAGCAAGTTCATTAAATGTGGGAGGGATTGATGCAGAACACGTTGCTAAGGAGTTTTTGGCATTATTGGATCTTGCAAAGAAGAAAAACTAAAGAAGCTGAACGAGCCAAACAAGGAACAATACGAATGGTTCTTTCAGGAAACCAGCGCCACTTGCATCGTCAGCTGGCCACTGACTTTGCGGCAAGGGTAGGTTACATACGAGTCGTGCTATTCGTGAGCAGTTTGAGTCAAAACTCGATTCGAACTCGATTAACATCAAGCTCTCGAGTTCAAATTAACCAAACTGAATTCGATCTCAAAAATACTCATTATTCTGTGGGTGTACCTACGCCACTCCACTATCATTATTATTTTTTTATTTGATTTAACTTGTTCAATTTATATAGATCTAGTAATAATATTATTAATCATTCTTTTGAAGTTTTATCAAAATATTACATCATTTTATCATAACAACATAGTATATTACTTAATTCATACAAATATATTTATATAATAACAATAACATAGCATTTATAGTAAAACCTCTATAAATTAATATTTTTGGAACCATACAATTTATATTAATCTAAAGAGATAATAATTAATTGATAAATTAATAATTTATTAATTTATTAAGTGTACTTAAAATAAACCAATCCATATCTATTTGATTTGTGATAATGGTTAAATTTGCTATCTTTATGAATGTGTTTCGTATTGTTTTTAAGTCGATTGTTAAGATATTTGGTATGAATTGTCCATTTAATGTCACTAAATTGCACCTTCACTTAATAAATGAATTGTTTGTGATTTTTATCATTTTACTCGCAAAGTTTCTTTGTTTTTTATAGGTAAAATGATCAAGCTTAATGGGATGTGAAATGAGCGAGGATATGAAACTTGAGGAGTCACAACAAATGCTACGTGAAGTGGTGGAAAGGAAGAAAGAAAACAAAAAGAGAGAAGATGAAGTGGTGCTAAGTGGATGGTTTCTGCCGCGGATTGTGTCTAGAATGTTGTTTTCGTAGTTGTTCTGCACAATCCCTTGGAGAATCGCTCCAAGGATTCATCCAAGGGATTCCTGGCAGCTGCAAGTTGCCAACTTGCATGCTTCTTGCTTCTTTCTTTTTCTTGGACAAGACATAAAAGGACAATTTGTACCAATTTTTGGAGGATCTAGGAGTTTCTTTTGTGGGCAAAAAGTCCCAGTGGACCCTCAAACTATTATCCGGATGAAGTTTTGGCCCCCAAACAATTAAAAGTAAAGTTTTGGCCCCCGATCTATTCAAAGTACAAATTGTTAGACCTTCTGTCAAATTCATCAGTTAATACCGACGGAATCTACGACCACGTGAGAAGCACGCCGAAATACGAAGGGCATTTTTGTCCATAAAGAGCTGTCATCCACTTGGTGAAATGGGACTTCTTCCTGAACTTGAACAAAGAAAAACTCAATTGCAGCCACAAGAGCCGGTATAACCGGCCTCACCATCGCCCAGGCCCTGTCTGGTAACAATGTGCTCGTGACGGAGGCCAGAGAACGAGTGGGTGGCAACATTACCACGGTGGAGAGGGACGGATATCTATGGGAAGAGGGTCCCAACAGTTTCCAGCCCTCCGACCCAATGCTGACCCTGGTCGTGGATAGCAGCCTCAAGGATGATTTGGTACTGGGAGATCCCAAAGCCCCTCGTTTCGTTTTCTGGGAGGGCAAGCTCAGAGCTGTCCCCTCAAGCCCCACCGACCTTCCTTTCTTTGACTTGATGACAGCTCTTTATGAACAAAAATGCCCTTCGTATTTCGGCGTGCTTCTCACGTGGTCGTAGATTCCGTCGGTATTAACAGATGAATTTGACAGAAGGTCTAACAATTTGTACTTTGAATAGATCGGGGGCCAAAACTTTACTTTTAATTGTTTTTTAATTGTTTGAGGGCCAAAACTTCATCCGGGTAATAGTTTGAGGGCCACTGGGACTTTTTGCCCTTCTTTTGTTGACTCTTAACAACAAAGAAACACATTATTGAGGAGAGAGATTGGATCTTGAAGACCAAGAATATATACTACATAGTTCTTCTAGTTTGAGGGTGTAGTGAGTTCAAATTAGCTTAAGAGAGGAGAGAGAGTTTGGAGAAAGAAGAAGAACAACCAAAGGGTTGTGTCTTACCCTTTAAGGAAAGACACAAACCATTAACAAATGTAACTCTCTTTATTTTCTCTTATGTTAGTGGAGGTTAGTGTAGTATAATCTAGTTGTGGTTATTCATTCTTGTATTGGCTCAACAAGGAGGCCAAGGGAGATGAAGAAGGAGAGGTTCAAGAAGTTCTAGTGACAGGTGCCGAACCTGTGCAATAATAATCACTAAAAAGTCCTAATTACCACCGCAGTAAATTATAGAACAAATCCAAGTACTAGAGCAGGGACCCTAGGTATGCAATGGGTTACTTGATTCACCCTGTTCCCGAAGAGTTTGTTTAATCCGATATACCTGAATTGTTTATAAAAATATTAAATTTGCATACAATGGCAAGTAGGGTCGATTCCACAGGGAACGGGTAGGAGGTTGTTTTTTTCCACGTCAATAGAATAAAAGAGAGGGATAATTAATGGGATGAAAATAAAAATAAAATAAATAAAATTCAATAGCTAACTCAACAAGTTCAATTTAGTAAAAATAGCAATTAATAAAATTCTACCCAAAGGATCAACTGCTCAGGCACAGTCCAATTAAATGATCATCGATGCACAGATATTTCATCCATTCATCACTAGATTGGTTATAGTTATCAACAAGCTCTGACAACCGGTTCTTCCTTACTTTTTCGACAGTCAAGGTACGACCATTGATTGCTTCCCTAACTAGAAAACAACCCTAGGTACGACCGTAGGAATTTAATTATCCGGTTGCAGTAAAACTAGAAGAACCCAACCCTAACCAATAAACTCGCTAAGAGGGTTTGTTTAAATCAGATCTCACGTTTCCCCAACATAAAGCCAATTATGGTGGTTGCCACTAGTTGTCAACTAAACGAACAATTACAGATTCAATTTAATTAACGTGGCAGTAGGCTATTATATTAGATCAAATACCCGGCCGTTGATATTCAATTAATAAAATACCCATGAACAATTAATCCAGGAAATGCACGAATAGCAACAAATTGGAAGAAATAATAAAAATTCGATTAGATCTCACAGATATTATAGACCGCGCCCTTGCGTCAACCTTTGGGTAGAGGAGAAACCTAGCCGCTCCTCATCATGTCACTTTCGCGTGATTTAACTGAATTCATTCAATTAATTGCCGATGAATTGGAAAAGTGAAACAATGAAGGAACAGTGCTGCGGATGTCCCTTAATTCCTTTTTCTTATTTTGTGTCTGCGCTGGAGCCGCAAGCATAAAAGAAATCTCACGGAATTTAGAAGAGTCAAAAGTGAAAAGCCAAAAAGGGAATCAATTGTACAGAGCCAAGAAGCAATATGCCACTGGCCATTTGGTCCAGTGGTCATCACCATTAAAGGTGATGCTGGAGGTCAGGGGTTCAATCCTTACCTCCCACAAATTTGCCACAATTTGTGGCGGTCTTAATTGACTTTCATCGATGGAGTCTGTACTCACATCGAACCCCCTCCCCTTCCCCTTAGACTAGGCGAAACGAAAAGCTAATCTAAAACCTATTGTAATTGCTGCCCAAGAGAAAGCTAACGTCTGACACCCCAAAAGCCAAAAGCTAATCTAATGTTAAAAGTTCCCATTGCACGTGAATCTGGCCCCCTTACATCTTCAATGGCCGCCGCCCAAAAGAGAGTAAAAGAAACGTCTGGAGCAAAGCTTTGTCTAAGGGGTCTGATCCCATGCATCTGGTCCACGTGGACCCTCTTTGGTTTCCTGATGTTTTTCTCGTTTTACCCATCCCGCGTGTCCGTCCTTGACGTACCTCTTTCGGTCTCTGGCGTGGGCACGTCCTGAGACAAAAAGTCTTCTGGAAATTTGCTCTGCGATGGCACTTTTTTTACACCAACCACCTACACTTTACACAAATGTCAAATATGAGCAAAATATCAATTCTAAGCACCATGAGTAGCCAAAATTAGGACAGAATAATAGTGTAAAATGTGCTCAAAAATCGCTCTATCATCTAGTGACAAGGGTTTTCTTTTTTTCACATCTTTATCTTTGTATTGAACTCTAAGTTTGTTAATGCAAGATTTGGATTTTGTGTTTGTAATGTCATTTTAAAGTGTATGCATTGGGTATTTGGTTGAACTTTCTATGATTGTTTGGTGTTGATTTCTTGGTCAATTGATGCTATTATCTTGTTTGGGTTACTTAGCACTTTTCCTCTTGTAATCATGATTAACTGGCCATTGATTATGATTATCTAAAAGTGTTAGATCTGTAATGAGAATTAGAATTTGACACTAGTTCATAGAAATGTTAAACCTAGGGTGTACACTCACGAATGTAGAGATACACTTTTGTGACTTTTATGGCTTTGTTCCATGTAATTTTCGTAGAACTAAATGAACTTGTAGTTGATTTCATGACCATGAAAGTAGGTATGAATTAACTATAGGTATAGTTGGTACACCGACGAAAGTAGGTATCACGTATATTAGGAAATTAAGCCATAACTTAGCCGAGATTTTGGTACTCATTTGGTTAGGGAGTTGCACTAGCATGAATAGGTAGGGATTCCATTAGCCAATGAGCTTTTATTTGCATTTATCTATCCATTTATATCTTAGTTTATTTGTTTTAATTCGTTGATAGTCTAAATAATAGAGAAATTTTAGTAGTGCCAGTACTTGCTCGTCTTCCTTGAGAGATCGTCCCTTAATACCCTATACTTGCTCTCGACTCGTATACTTGCGGAAAATCACGTGTGGGGTATTTAGGATGTTGTAAATGTAAAACTTAACTGTGGAATGAGCATTATTATGATATGTATTTCTTGTGCTCGTCAAGTTTTTGGTGCCGTTGTTGGGGAAGATTTGTGGCAATATCGGCATGAAGAGTAACTTTATTAGTTTAGACATTTTAATAGTTTTTCTTGTTTATTAATTGAGTCTAGTTTGTTGTGTGTTTGTCGAGTTAGTCTTGAATTTTATTTTCTATTATTTTTGTATTTAATGTGTGTATGTGTTTTATGACCTATTCTTCTTACTAATCTTGCTCTTAAGTTGTTTAAAAATAATTTTAGGTAATGAGGAGGGTAGGTCGATTTGAAAAACAATGCATGAAGAGTGGAAGTTCGGTAATGAATGGTTACTACATGCAAAGTTCCATGGATAAAGGTAACCAAGAAATTACTGAAAATATGTTATTTGATGATGGCTTGAGGTGCTTAAAGGCTAAATGCGATTTTATAACATTAAAAGTTCAATTGAATACCATTACAAATATGCTTGAACAAAAGAGGAATTTTAATGCTTTCAATTCTTATCATGAGATTTGTGACTTGTGTGGAGGTTATCATACTACTCATATATGTAGGCAAGCACAAAATGAACGTTATTATAATGAATTGGGGTATTACAATCCTTATTTTGATCAAAATGGATCTAATTGGAGTAATTCTTATACTTATGGTTGGGATAATCAATGTGCATATAGTAATTCTTCATGTTTTTATGATTACCAATTCGAATTTGTCCAATATGAATCTAAGTCATCTTGGAAATTATCAATAGAAAGATTAGCTAATGCACCTTTACCTTGGCAATTAGAAAGTGAGCCATTAGCTAATGATTCTAATCTATTTTAGGAGTTAGCCATAGAAAAATTTTCTAATCAATTTGATTTAGCTATAGAAAAGTTAGCTAATGCAACCTCTGATCGTTTTACTAGGATTGAGGATAGATTAGATAAATTAACTCCTCATTTTGATAAAATACAAGATCAATTGCATGTTTTGTGTGAAATTATTTCTTCTAATGATATGCAAAATGACCCTAGCATGAATGGTAAGCATGTTGCAAGTGAAAATGGATTGCATTTTGATGCCAAATCATGAATTTAATTTGAATTTCAAAGAGAACATATCCATTTTACATGATAGTACCTTTGGAGCTAATGTCAAACCTCAAGAAGTGAGCTTTAACGACTCATTGTTAACCCCTCTTGAGGAGCATGTTGAAAGTATAGGTTCTAAACATATTATTGCTCAAGAAACCCTCATGGCATCTCCTTTGGTGAGTACTCAAATAATGCACATCCAAGGTAATATCTATGAGTCACTTGAGATTGGTAAGTCACTTCCATTTTTACTCTCATTTAGATATATGACTTATGTAATCGAGTCAACTTTTAATGATCCACCATAACCTAAAATGGTGGATTATTCTTTAACAAAATCTCCTTGAAAAATGAAGTCAAATAGTCAAGCTAATGACTATAAACAAGCACTTGTTGGGAGGCAATCCAACAGTATTTTTAGTTTCATGTCTTTAGTGTGTTTTAAGTGTGTTTGTCTCTATTTTATAGGTTTGAAGAATAAAGACAAAAGCAGTGCTTTCAATAGAGATTTGGTGTGCAACCACAACAAATCACCTATTACGCTAGGGGAGTATTCCTTTTTCTTTCCCTTTACCTTTTCACATTGAGGATATTGTATAATTGAAGTATGGGGGTGAATGGTTGAAATTGGATTCATTCCTTGGTATTCATGCAGAAATTGATGTATTTGTTGAAAATTTGGATAGATGGTGATGTTGGTATGTGTAAATTGTTGAAATTTGAGATTGTTGGCAGGGAGTTTCATCCAGTTATAAGAGGAAACTCTGTCCAAAATTTTTCAAAAAATTTGTTGCTAATAGTGTTTTGTGGTTGTGTTTTAGTCGAATCATGTCAAAAGTACATAAGGAGAATCATTTCTAATTCTTTTTATCTCATTTCTTTTTTTTTTTGTCAAACTTTCTTATTGAGTATAATGTCAAATTTAAGTGCGGGGGAAGGAAGTTTAAATTTTAATTGATGCTTTCATACTTTTTGACATAACCTTGTATGAAAGGACTTTGAGATTGTTATGTGAGTCTAGACTTCTAATTTTAGGAAAAGTAATATCTTATAAAGTGGAGTTTATCATGTCAAAATTTCTTTAAGTTCATGAAGAATATTTGTCGCGCCCCATTTTTTAAGAAAAATAATGAATAATAAGTTTAGGAAAATGAATTTTGATTCAATTTTTTGATTGAAAATGAATTTTTGATTTAAAAAGAAAATGAAAAACATAGGTCTAAATGGGACTTGAAAATGCGACGATTTGACCCAAAATATAGTTTAAAAAGGGTTTTTCGAATGAAAAATGGAGTCGCCACTTGGTATAGAGTTAAGGTGTACCAAATCACCTAAAAAATGAATTTTTAAAGAAAAAAAAGTAGAAAACCCTTTTTAAACGACTCCAAGTCTACGAAAATTAGAGAAAAAGATTCGGGAGTCACATTTGAAGAAAGGGAAGGCAAGGATAAGAATCCAATGCACCCTTTCAACCTAGCCAAGGCTAGTTGCGCGATTTAGTCAAAGATTTTCTTATTTTAACCTAAAGATTTATCACATTTGGATGTACTATATGAATGCAAACCCTAGACCTAGGGGGATATCGGGGGGCAAAATTTCTCTTCAAAGCTTGAATGGTGCCAATCACATTAATTGTGATGCCCAATAATGATCCTTTGGAGAAGTCACGAATAATGCAAAAATATGAGACTCTAAGAAAAGGAAAATGATAAAATAATTATAGAAATATACGTGTCTTAAAGGAATGCATCATGTCGGATACGGGTGACTAATGTTCGTGACTCAATTTTCCCTTTTAATAGAGGGAATACGAGCGTGCCAAGGCTAGAAAGCCAAACTCGTCCATATCCCATATCCAAGGGGTTATCCCTAATCTAATCAAGCAAAATGTACTAACCTACCCCTAACTTTTAAATGAAATGCCAATCTAATGTTATGTATCACACATAGGAGTAAGGAATATACATACATAAAGGGGAATATGGGGAAAGGGGTATACATATATAAGAAAAGTGTCATGCAACATGGTAAAAGAGGCCCTAGAAAGTAAAGATATGCATGAGATGAAGTGTTTTTTGTCACACAATCATGATCTAACGCGCAAAGGGCTCCTAAGGGTCTAGCGTTGGACTAGCCCATATTTCTACTTTCTCACTAGCATTGGACTAGTGAGAAATCGAACAAGGAAGACCACAACTAGCGTTGGACCAGTGTGGTATCGAAAAATGGATCACAACTAGCGTTGGACTAGTGTGATAACGTCACACATTAATTATAATCTCATAAAAACGTAATAAAGCGAGTAAACACATAATGTCACATAACACATAGTCATGATATCTAGATGCAAGACCCTAATAAAGCGGTAACACATAGCACGTAAGCATGCAAAAACACACATAAGGCAAATAAAGCAAATAAAGCTCTAACTATTACATTCGGGGGGAAGCCTACTACAATCTAAGGAGGGAAATGAAAATAAATAAATAAAATAAAATAAACCTAACTATTACAACTTGGCATTCAAATGCCTTTTAAATAACCAAAATGAAGCTAAAATAAATAAACGAAATTAAGACGACTAAAGCGAATAAATAAATAGAATGAAAACATTCGAAAGGCATGCAATCAAGCACATGAATCACATAGATACATAGGGTCAAATAACGTAAAAAATAAGGGATAGAGTGTACCTCCCTTGCAATGGTGATCAAATGAAGGAAAAATAGCTTCAAAACAATAAAAGGGTCAAGGCACCAATTAAATAGTAAAGTATAAACAAAATCATCAAATCCCTCCCAATTGCAACTTAAATGAAATCAAATAATACATAATTTCCAAGAAAGTAAATTATTGATCAAATTTTTAAAAAATAGAAAAAAACTACCAAGGACCCAATTGCAAATATTAACCAAGCATTCAAGCCCAAATAAAACATTTTTAGGAACTTCAAGGGTCCAAGAGCAATGAAAAGGTCAAATAATGATTGAAATTGCAATTACTTTAGGACCTAATTGCAGGAAATTAGAGCATGATTGGGCTTTTGTAGTATTGCTAGAAATTAAGGGGGAGTAAAATGCAATTTTAAAAGCTATTTTTTTGCATGCAAAACATGCAAAGCCACGAGAAGACAAGTTTTCTGCAACAGAATGGCGTTCGGCAGCTTAGGAAGCTTTCTCCAGCAATCTCAAGCTTTCAAACACAAGCTTCATGCAAGACTTCAAACAAGAGCTAGTGAAAAACATCACTCAACATCCTTGGACAACTAAACACCTTGATTAACACAAACCAATCATGAACAACAAACCATTAAAATCAAATGAATAACCAAATGGGAAGCACATGCTGCGGCCGAAAAAGAAAAACCAACTTTCTAAGTTTCCTGGTAAGCTTTCCCTTAGCATATAATCTCAAACAGACGTCAAAATCTCGGCCTTAAGCAATGAAACATCAAACTCATCCAACAAGACAAAACTTAGATTGTAAATATGCAATTCTGGAAAAACTTTCTAACAGAGTTTATGCAAAGTTACGAAGAAGCTTATTTTTCTGCAATTTCCAGTCAATGTTGCTTCCGCAACTCTTTGCTCTTAGGCTTTCAGTGGCCAAAACAAAAATCTGAACGTAGCTTGCTTTCAAATTCACATAGCTTTAAACTAGACACAAACTACATACTCACCATAGCAAACCCCACGGATTCAACAATTCAGTTTGAAATGCAACAACCAGGGACAAGAGGAAAATAAGAAAAGGAAAACCACAATGAAGTGCCAGAATCGTTTGCTAAAAACTTCAACCAAATTTGCGAGAAAACAGACCCAAAACAAGATAAACAAACCCAAAAACTGACAGCTTCAACAACTCCAAACCCTCTTAATGTCAACCAAACCCCAAAAATCCTTCACAACAAAACTATTGAGCAAGACTCCACAAAGGTGTAAGAAAAAAACAGCTACTTAAGCAAACTAACGAACAATAGGAAATAAAATAGAGGCAGCACGAACAAAGGGCAGCAGGTCTGCGTTACCACTGATTGCTGTTTTAAACGCAGCGGTCTCATACATGATTTACTGTTCACCGCCTTTGGATCTGAGGCTTCAGCTTGGGTTCGACTCCGATGAAGAAACCAGAAACTACGTTCTCAGCCTTGGATCTCCTCTTTCCCTTGTTCTTCCTCGAATTTCTCGGTTCCTCAGCCAACCCTTTTTGCTTTTCTTCTCTGCTTCTCTCTCGCTCAGTTTTTCCTTTTCCTTTTCCAGCCGCCGTTTCTCTTTCTATTCTTCCAGCTCTCGATCTACCTCCAACTCCCGACGCCTTCCCCTTCTTCTTCGCTCTCTCGCTCACCCTTTTCACTCTCCCCCTGCCCTCTGTTTCAGCCGTCACTCGCTTTTTCTCCCAGACTTCCGCTCATCACCCCCTTCCAGATTTCCTTCTCTTTTCTTTCGCTTGTTACTCCCTCCGTCGTTCTCTTCCTCTGCTTTTTTTTCGTAAACCTCACTCCCCCGCTGACTGTTATCCGATTTCCCTAGCTTTTCCTACCCAGCCGCCAACTATCCTCTCCCTGTTTCTTGCCGTCTTTCTTTCCTTTTATAGGGAAACCATAACCCCTAAATCATAACCTCAAAGGTGAGGATGAAGGGTTGGTTCCTCCCCATATCCTCAGCCATCCAATTCATCAGAAAAATCACCCATGAAAATGATATCATTTCCCACGCTGCTGCATGCGCGGCTTCTTCTTTTTTTTTTTCACTTAATTAAACAACAATAATACAAAATAAAACTTAAATAAAATGTACAAAACTAGTAACAAAAAATAAAACAAAAAGCTAAGATTTTTCCTGTGTTGGATTAATGATTTTTCCTCTCTTTTTCTCTTTTTCCCGATTAATAAATAGTAAAAAGGAAATAAAACATATTTTTATGAATAATTTGCTCTTTTTGACAAATTTTATGCTAAAAAGTCTTACAATAAAAAATAAATAGCTAAAAGGGCGAAAACGAATACAAAATAAAAATAAAAATAATAGACAATAATAATCTAAAAATACTAAAAGTCTAAAACTAAAATTATGAAATTAACAAATAAAAAATAGATAAGAATTATTACTAAAACAACCAAAAAAAAATTAGGATAAAAAAAAATTATTTAAAAATTTGGTGTCTACAATATTATTCTTAGTATGTTTGTGTTAATAGTGTGATTGGTGTGATTGATGAATGTGAAGCTTTTCTTGTGATTTTCCCCTTCATTCTAGTTTTTGCAAGGATCAAGTAATGTTGGTTTTGTCTTTCACAAAAGAGAAAAAGAGAAAGATTGCTTGATTATTGATCATACAAAATCTACTCCAATGATTCGAAATACTTAGTAATCGGGGGTCTTCATTTAAAAATGTCGACTTTTGCGTAAAACGATACTAGAATTAAGAGTATGTAATGTAGCGAGAGTTTGTGACTTGATCGAGTAACCGGGGGCATTCATCTACCAATGTTTGCTTTCGCATCAAAAAACAAGCTCACTACTTGAGTAAAGCTTAATAAGAGCAAGAAAAAGAAAAAAAGAAAAAAAAATAAAAAGAGCAAAATGTGTGATCAAATTGTGAAAATTTTCTTAGTTCTTGTCCTTGTTGGCTTTAGTTCTAAGGGAAGGTTACAAGTTTAGTCTTTGCATTTGTTGATTATGCTAGTTGCATGACAAGCATGATTAGATTAGGGATGATATATACATGGTATTAGACTTAATCAAATGATGGTATGTTAAGCTTTCCTTTGTCTGATATATATTATCGAGTACTAGAATTGGGATTCGAAGTTCACACAATGATCATTTCTTTTGTACCTTAACATATGAGTCTCTATTGTGTGCAATTCCACTACTTTGGATCATTAGCTTTGGTTTATTTTTGTCCATTGCTTGAGAACAAGCAATGATTTAAGTGTGAGGGGTGTGATAAGTGCTTGTTTTGCATATTTGTGTATTTTAGTGTGTTTTCATTTAAATTTGAGTCAAATAATTAGGTTTTTAGTTAAGTTTTGCATTTTGTGGTTAAGTAAGAAAATTTGCATTTCTATGGATTTAAGTGCTCAAATTTCATGTTTTTTTTAATAGGTTTTGATAATTCAATCATCACTTGAAGGGAAGTGAGAAGATACTTGCATGATTTTTGATGATTTGAAGTGGAAATCATGTGACATGAAGGACCAAAAGATGAAATGCAAGCAAGAAACAAGAAGAAAAGCATTGGCAGCAATGATGCATTTTGGTACATTGGCTATTACTTGAGCTACAAATCTTGGATTGAGATGCTTCTTAAACCATTTTAAAGCTAAGAGGAAGGACTACAATTCTTATGAAGGCACCAAAATCCAGTTCTTACATTTTCATGGCCAAAAGTCCAAATTACTAAAGCACTTTTCTTCAACAATGCTTTCTGACTAGTCATTAGTATTTTGGCCATAACTCAGTCCACAGTTCTCGAAATGACTTGATTCTTGAGCCATTGAAAATCTATCTCAAAGGGCTACAACTTTTGTACTTTGCATAAGGGCTAATTCAGCAGAAACAGGGAGCAATCCTTCAGAATAGCAGCATAACTTGTGCAACTTGCACAATAATTGAGCCTTTCCTTTTCCCTATAAAAGGGACTCCTCTTGGACGAATTTTGTAGAGAAAAAGGGGGAGAAAAACACCATCAAAATGTAGATCTAAAACTAGAAATCCTCAGCTTTTCTAGTCTAGGTTTGATTAGTGTAGGATTAGTTTAGAATTAGTGGGTTGTTCTTCAACTCTTGTATTAGCTCAACAAGGAAGCAAAGAGAGATGAAAATGGAGAAGTTGAGCTCTAGTGACAAGGGTTTGATCTCTCTTAACACTTGAACTCTTGTATTTGATTCCTTTGTTAGTTTTAATACAAGATTGGATTGTATTTTCATTTGCTTTATGTTTAGCTAAAGTTTCATGCCTTGGGTTGGATGAACTTGCTATGATTTGTTTGTGAAATTTACTTGGGAGGATGATGCTATTGCTTTGAATTAGTTATTTAGCACTTTTGTTCTTATGATCATGATTAACTGGCCATTAGTTGTGATTATTTGAAGATACGGGTTTACCAATGATAGTTGTAATTCAATATTAGTTCAACGAAGTGCTAAGGTTAGGTAGTACACTCACGAAAGTAGATGTACACCTTTGTGGCTTGTTTTATAGTAATTTCATAGAAGTTCATGAACTTATAGCTAATTTCATAACCACAAGATTAGATTTGGATTAGTTATAAGTATAGTTGATTCACTACGATAGTAGGTTTCACATACATAAGGAAATTATGCCATAACTAACTGAGGTAGTATTGTTCAATTACCCGAGAGTAGTGTTCAATTACCCAAGTAACTGAGAGTGGTTAGGAATTCCATTCCCTAAGAGCTTTCTATTGTAGTTTTCACTTCATATTTTCTTATGTTTGTAGCTTAGATTTACTTGACTTGCATTTATGAGCGTGTAAATAATAAAGGAGTTCGAATAGCATCGGTAATTGATCAATCTTCCTTATGGGATCGACCCTTAATATTCTATACTCAAACATGACCTGTATACTTGCAGTTGTGTGTGGGGTATTTAGAAAGTTACAAATTTAAAACTTGAGGTATAGATTGTTTTTATATACACGCCCCACCCTTTGTAGATTCACCATGACCTGAGTTGGTGGATTACTCTTTGATAAGGAGGAAATAAAGTCGAGCTTAATGACTTTAACCAAAGCGCTTGTTGGGAGGCAACCCAATGATTTAGTATTTTTCTTGTGTTTTTGGCGTTTTTCATGTTTATATAGTGTAATTTGTATTTTATGTATTTTGTAGGTCGCAACATCAACAAGGTTGTAAATATGGTCAAAATTACGCCTTTCCTCTTAGATAAGTCATAAAGGGAGTTTTCATGCTTATATTATGCATTTTAGGCATGGCATGCATTTTGAGTATTTGATGTTAATTGTAGTGTATAATGCATGTATGTGTGTGATTTGAGTTCAAAATATGGTGAATGAAGTGTGTTTGTATTGTTAAGTGTTGAAACGATCTTGTTTAAACAAGACGAAGTTGATTTGGAGGATATTTTTCTAAATGTTAGATAAAAGTGTTAATTTCGAGATTCTGGTCACAATCCCTTGGAGAAACCCTCGAGGGATTCGCCAGGGCAACCAAAATTCTTCTCCAAATGCATTGCCCACAATCCACAGCACAAACCACAGAAAAATCGCGCACGGTTTCTGGTTGGGCAACGATTTTAAGAAGCAAAAATGGCTCTTTTACTTCATTTTCTTCTTCCCCTTTTATAACCAAGTTCCTAAACCACAAACCCACTTCATCAAATCTCCATTTTGCACCATTTAAACCCCCCCAAAATCACCACAAAATCACTTCAAAACATCTTGTGACCAACATTCAAGCATCAAACATCATCAAAAACACCAACTTTGGAGGATTTGAGTCAAGCATCTTAGGCTTCTAGAATGTCGCTTCCTTCAAATTGGAGTTCATTTGAGCTAAGCTTTTGGGGCTTCATGCATCATTTGGCTTACATATCATCACTCTACATGTCCCATGTAAGTCTCTTGACTTTATTTGGCTCAATCAAAATTTCACCATAGTCAAATTTTCTTGAATTTTTGGACGAATTTCTTGGTGAATTTTTGGTGAAATTTGTTGTTGTTTTGATGCTTAGTTGAGCTCATTTAACTTCCATAAGCATGTTAATTTGCCTATTGTAGTTAACAATGGTGCAATGTGAGGAATTAGGCAAAATACCATTTCTTGAATTCTTTGCTAAATAGGCAATTTTCATGAGGAATTTTTTTAGCTTCATTATGGTTATTGTTGGCCTTATATAGCATTTTTTTATGATGTATAAGTGCTTATTTTTCAATATATGAAGCTAATTGTGAATTGCTAATTTGAGGTCTCATGGTAAATGCAAATTCTAGAATAATTTTGGAGCTCATGAATTTGTCTTAATTATGATGTTTTGAGGATATAATGTATATTATTGGAGTTATTTATGCCATTTGGTGATGATTTTCTTTTGGAAAATGTGCTTTTCTTAATATTTGAAATTTTCTTGTCAACTTTGAATTGGTGCTTTAATAGTTTATACTCTTCAATTAAGGTTGCTATGAAATCAATACCGATATTATCCGAAGGAAAAGAGGAGCAACACATACAAGAGGAGATGGCACAAGAGGAAAAGCACCTTAGGATACAAACTCCAACTTCACCTCAACTTTAGCATGGAGATGAAACAATTCATGGGAAAAAAGTGCCCCATTCTTGACTTTGATCTTTTGATATTACATTTGTTGTAGCTCCAGGGATTCATCCAAGAGTTTCCTGGCAGCTGCAAGTTGCCAACTTGCATGCTTCTTGCTTCTTTCTTTATCTTGGACAAGACACAAAAGAACAATTTGTACCAACTTTTGGAGGATCTAGGAGCTTCTTTTGTTGACTTTTAACAACAAAGAAACACATTATTGAGTAGAGAGATTGGCTCTTGAAGACCAAGAATATATACTACATAGTTCTTCTAGTTTGAGGGTGTAGTGAGCTCAAATTCGCTTGACAGAGGAGAGAGAGTTTGGAGAAAGAAGAAAAACCAAAGGACTCAAACCCTTAACAAATGTAACTCTCTTTATTTTCTCTTATGTTAGTATAGGTTAGTGTAGTATAATGTAGAGAAGGAGAGGTTCAAGAAGCTCTAGTGACAAGGGTTTTCTTCTTTCCACATCTTTGTATTGAACTCTAAGTTTGTTAATGTAAGATTTGGATTTTGTGTTTGTAATGTTATTTTAAAGTGTATGCCTTGGATATTTGGTTGAACTTTCTATGATTGTTTGGTGTTGATTTCTTGGCCAATTGATGCTATTATCTTGTTTGAGTTATTTAACACTTTTGCTCTTATAATCATGATTAACTAGCCTTTGATTATGATCATCTAAAGATGTTAGACTTGCAATAAAAATTGGAATTTGACACTAGTTCATAAAAGTGTTAAACTAGGGAGTACACTCACGAAAGTAGAGGTACACTTTTGTGGCTTTTGTGGCTTTGTTCCATGTAATTTCATAGAAGTGAATGAACTTGTAGTTGATTTCATGACCACGAAAGTAGATATGAGTTAACTATAGGTATAGTTGGTACACCGATAAAAGCGGGTATCACGTATATTAGGAAATTACGCCATAACTTAGTCGAGATTTTGGTACTCATTTGGTTAAGGCGTTGTACTACCATGAATAGGTAGGGATTCCATTACCCAAGGAGCTTTTATTTTCATTTATCTATCCATTTATATCTTAGTTTATTTGTTTTAATTTGTTGATAGTCTAAATAATAGAGAAAATTTAGTAGTGCCAGTGCTTGCCCGTCTTCCTTGAGAGATCGACCCTTAATACCCTATACTCGCTCTCGATTCGTATACTTGCGGAAAATAGCGTGTGGGGTATTTAGAATGTTATAAATGTAAAATTTGACTATGGAATGAGCATTATTATTATATGTATACCCTGCGCTCATCAATTTGTATGTATAATTTAATTCTATCAATATCTTCAATTATGTAGTAATTGATATGATTTTTCGATCTATTATCAAAATGTCAAAAAGATATAGGAATACTAAATGATAGATATCAAAACGATAGATGCCCATTTGTATATAGGATGTTTTCAATTATATTCACCCACATAATGCTTTACGCATTTGTGATCAGTCATGGTTGATTTTGGATGAGATTTAGTTAGATTTAAACTTTAAGAAAAAAAAAACAACAATAAACTCATATTTTAGAAAAATATAATATGTAATTTTAGTAAGTTATTAATTTATTATATGAATAGGTCCAAAGGACTATATAAAGTTTTCCAAAAAAAATATTATCTTATTATTTTATCAAAATTATTAATTTAGCTCGCTAGCCCAAGTCGGGACTAGAAAAAATTATTTTTAACAGAGTTTATTAATTTATCGAGTATTATTTTATGGAGATATATATATATGTATTGCAGGAACGGTTTTTCGAATGGTTAAATTAGAATGCTCCTAACTCATTCCTTTTTTAAATAGAATTTTGAATTTCTTTAATTGTTATGTATCCTTTCATATCTTTTGAATTTAAAAAATATGAAATGAGTCCGCTTATAGAAGGATTTGATTTGAAATCCATTAATGTGAGGTAAATAAAGAGACATCACCAAACTTACTAAAAGTAAAAAAGTAAATAACAATATTTTAGCTTCAACTTAGTAATCCTAACTAAAAGGACAAGTTATATAGAAAACATAAAGAAAATAATATTCATTGGTCATGGATTAAAAAAATCAGGAATGATACCATTTGTGAATCTTAAATTATGAAATCACTAAATAAAAAAAAAAGTAGTATTGGCGTTTCAACATGAAATTTTTATTCGAAATCTCTATTTTTGATGAAAAATAATATTAAAAACAACACCAATTCTACCAAAAATTTTAAAAATAACAATGCAATTTAAAGCAAAGATATGGAACTTTTGACCCTAAACTATATCTATTTAATTTGTATCTATTTGATCCAAATTCGACCTTAATTAAATTTGAATAAGAGTGCAAAACCCAAACGCTAAGAATAGTCTTGGGTATTATTGATTATTTTATGTACTCTTATTGTCTTCTTCATATGTAAATCTACAATTGCCATGTTATTTTTATTTTTTTTGGTAGTTAGTTTATAAGATATTATCAGTTTTTTGTTTGCATTTTTAAATGCCAATATTTGCAATCATTGTGATCAATCTTTGGTTTTATATGCTTTTCATGTTATGAGAGGTAAAGCTAAATATATAGTAAAAATGTTTAAATCGAATTGTAGGTTATGGTTTTCTTTTTCTCTTTTGCTTCAAATTTTATCTTTTCAAATTTATTTTGAAAATACAAATATAAGTACATTTTAAAATTGTAAAACCAAATTGCAAGTTATGGATTTTCTTTGCTTCAAATTTTAACTTTTCAATTTGGAGGTTGAATATAGATTCAACAACAATATTTCTCCTTTGAAAATTTAAAATCTTTTAATTCAAAATTAACTAAATTTGGTGTTTTTATACTTTTGTATTGAATTTTCATTTTTATATTTTACTAGCCAAATTCACTTTATAATAGTGTAACATAAACATATGCTAAGTTATATTTTGAATAAATAATAAAGAAATATAAATAGAGAAATATTGGGTGACAAGGATAGGAAGCTAGAGGCTAGTTTTATTGTATTGTATATCTTGTCTTGTATATACAAAGAAAGAGAGGCTACTGTAGCAATCTCTCTTTTTGCCATGTGTATAGCCTCTTCTTTTGACAAGTGGCAGTTTTTATTTTTAGTTGGATTTTTTGCTCCACTATGTTCTTTGGCTAACCAAAAGTCATAAACATCTCTCCTTCCAATTTTTCTCTTCTTCCTTTTTCTGCCTCTATCTTCATCCCTTATCTCCTTCTTTTTTCTTCATCTTTCTTTTTTCCCGTTCAAATTTTTTTCTTTATCATTAATTATATTAAGATTATTTTCTTACTATGTTTTTAGGTGATTATTGTTGACTACGGAAATGTATCACAACAATTAATTGATTTATTTTGTCACTTCCACCTCCATCAATTTTAACTTTTAAATCCAATATTTTGCTTTTTCCCTTCTTCTTTTCTTTCATCCCAATTTTTCTCTGCTTTTCCACCTACTCAGTCGGTGCATCTTTTCCTTTTCTCTCTATAATTAAATGACTATATGTTTTTCTTGCACGAGAATGGATATTTCTTTTCTTTCTTTGTTCAAAAATCATGATTCATGATCATCTTTTTTTTTTTAGCAGAAACATAGAGAATAGATTTTTTACCTCCGCTACTCCTACTATCTGGTGTGTTTGGTTTTCTTTTTATTCCTATTTTTACCCCGTTTCATGCTGCCAAATGTGGACTCAAGTTTTTTTTTCGCTAACTGTACTTTATTTAGCCTTTATCATTTTTCTTTTTTTTTTCCCTCTTTATCTTGTTACCACGATGTATTTATTTATTTATTTTGGCTTGATCTCCTTGATATTCATTAAGCCTTCAATTATTTTGGTTCTGCAAGTCAATTTTCCTTTTGTGAGGTTTGTCTTAAATCTAAATGCAAAATTTGTGTTTTGCATTTCTAACGTTTTAGTTCCCTTTCAATGCATAATTGAATATAACACTTCATCTAGTAATTCTTTGGTACTAAATTTTTGTACCCTTTTTATGCATTGAAAACCTTCCATTTCAATTTCTTCCAAGTTTTATTGTGAAATTGTAGGATGGGAGTTTTTACATGATGGTGTCTTATTTGAAAAGAAAGAGTGGTGAAATTTTATGCATTTTTAATTATAATAGCATGATATTTGAGTTTTATGAAGCATATACCATTTATGTTAACATTGAACTGGTTTTGCATTTTTCATGTGTTTGGTTTTTAAATTCTTTATTGTTATTTATCCATACAATACAACAATATATCTCTACGACATTACAATAGGCAAGTTGGAGCAAACTTTTGGAACATTCTACTAAAAATAAACCTTATTTTTTAGGCTTATTTTTTTGCAATTGTAATTGCTCTATATTTGAAAGCAAATTATAATGTGATGCATTTTAACCAGAATTTTATAGGTAGGGATAAGCTGTGCTTGCACAGGCTGATTCCTTTTAGTTTGTGTGTGTATGTATGTGTGTGTATATATATATATATAAACATACATAGATGTTATACTATGTCAAAATTAAAACGGGGGATGGATCGTGGTACGTTCCCCCATCCCTTGCCCCATTTGAGGCAGGGTTAAAAAAAATCCCCCACTCCCACCCCTGCCTCATTTCTCCTCCTCAGGGTGGGTTGGTTGCCATATCTAACCAGCTATTTGGCATACACTACGGAATAGCAATAGCAATGGCTATCACAAATTCTTCAATGGCAATGAGTATTGCCAAAACCTTATTGATTGTTTGGTATTTAATCAAAAGGAATGGGTTTTCAAATTTTTAATTTTTTTTTCATTTTCCCTTCTTCTTCCTAAGTTCCAATACTAAACCCCAGCCAGCATCACCACCAACGTGGCAAGTCCACCACTTCAACTAGTTCAAAAAATTTATAAGCCAAATGACTATCAAAACAATCATCTCACTTTAGAGAAGTTAAATTTAAAATTAATTTGACATCAAATTGTCCAATAACACATGGAGTCAAACTTAAAATCTTGAAGACCAAAAAAAAAAAAAAACACACACACACACACACAAGGTGATGCTATGTTTTGCCTGCAAATCACAAAATTAAGGGTGTTAAGGTTTCATAAAGAAAAGTTTGTCAAAGTCACAATAATTGCCAGAAAAAAAAAAAGCTTCACCCAAGCAACAATGGCCACCAACACCACCGCACCTACTGGCCATCAAAAGAAAAGAGAAAGAAAAAGATTGGAGGAGAGAATAAAGGAAAGGAAGGAACATGAGTATGCTTACAAAAACACAAAAAGAAAAGGAAAAAAGGGGGAAAAACAAGAGTACAAGAAGAAAGAAAGACTGGCGTCGCTATGGACAGATAGCCGTATCTTCATTCTTTTTTGTATTTTTCTTATGCCATTTAGTGTTAAATTCGTCAATGACCATTACCTACTTTTGGCTTTTTGATTGTGATTGAACAATACCCATAGAAGTATATCAAACATCATCTATGGGTATAAAGCACTTTCTATACCCATTGAAGAGTAGAAAACCCACCAACCAAACGGTTGGTAAATCTTTTTTGAAAGTTGGTCTTCTATCAGTTTCATTTAGAAACGGTTCCACATCAAAAACCACTCAAGCAAAAAACGACAATAGCCAATTAATCTGCGAATTGTCTCACTCTAAGATGATGAATCGGATTTTCAAAAGCTTTAATATACGGATAAGCCACTTGTCAAAGTGTGTACACCGGTCAACCTGAACCTAAATCTGAACCACATAGGTGATGACACGTTTCTAATTATCAATATCATTTCGTTATAAATAGGCAAGGCTAGTTCTGTTGTATTTGCTGTTCATATTGGTTTGGCATCAACATACAGCACAATGGCATCAAGAAGGGTTCAATTGGTTTCACTCATCCTCATGACTCTTCTTCTTTCTGGATATTCTAATGGTAATGCTTCTATCTAAGCTGTATCATACATTGATAGAAACTCGAAAGTGGAGTTCACAAATCAATCGAGCCTTTGATCAAAGATTTTGGCAAATGAAATTGGGTGTTTGATTTAAGTCTCAAGTTTATCAAGTTGGAATTTCAAATGGAGTTTAATTTATTTTTTTATTCTACAGATTCTAAGCCCTTGGCATGTTGATGTCTTGGCTTCCAAACATTTTTTTTTAAAGCAAACCCCGTTCACGGGGAGGGGAAGCTAATCCTAAAATTTTCAAACTAATTGGTTGCTTTGTTGTCTCCTGTCATATACGAATAATTCTTCCCATGTGAATGATTTTTATCTTGTATTTAACACTTATATATGCACTTATAAAAATATTAAAGAGAGCATTTTTACCAATATAAATAATATAATTTTGAGTATTATAAGATTTTAATTGTTTTTGGAATTAAGTAATAATTCAACGGTAAATTGGTGTATAAATATATATATATATATATTGTTGCAGAGATTAACGACGACGATGATGGACCGTATAGCGATTGCAAATTTGTTGGTACATGCACCACAAGACTTGATTGCATCGAGCAGTGTGGCTACGTGGACTTGCACATCAATAATGTTTTATGCGTTCCTGGATTTAGTGGTCTTCAATGCTGCTGCATAGTGCATGATCCAAGATAAAAGAGGCTGTAGATCCCAGAAAGGTCTGCCTATTGTGATGCTTGAATTTGCAATCAATTTGACTAGCATTTAATCAATAAAAATATTTTATTTAATTTGAATTTCGGTTCAATCTTTAATGATCACGGGTTAGTTATTCAGAGTAGAATGGTTATATATGAAAGAGTCTGTCAAACGAATGTCCAATAATGGATTTCAGGGGTTCATATTTTGAAAAAAGTAATATTAATTAGAAAATATATATAAATATAAGATAGGATAATAATTGTTAATGTGTGAATTTATGTAGCTAATAAAGTATGATTTAGGTGTATAGGCACTCGTTAGAAATCTCCTATATGAAAATCTAAGGTATGAACCTAAGTATGGATTCATCACTTGGACCCATCAAGAGAGGTCTCATGCGCAAGCTATTTAGTAAATTAAAATTAAATAAGGAAAGTGCTTAAATTCAAGAAGGACAAGGAGCATAAGTACGTGCTTTCACATTGTAATCTTTGCTATAAATCAAGTGCATTAACTAATGAGTAAATCTTTCCTACACTGACGGTGTATACACTATCATCGTTGGATTCATGCTATGTGTGCAAAAGTTAAATTTCAAATTCAAATTTTGCATAGTTGTCAATCATCCAACGCTGATAGTGTATACACTGTCAGTGTAGGAAAGATTAATCCTTAACCTAATACCATTCTCATTAACAAAAAATTATAATTATTAAAAGATTTTTTAATGTAGAACTTGTTAGTACAACTAAATTACACTTAAATTACCCTATGAATAAATTCAATCATAATTATTGAGCCCCATGTATTTAAACACTTCCTAAATTCACTGTATTTTTTCAAAAAAAAAAAACTAACATTTGAATGTTTGTGACGAGTGCTCATTGACCAACCGTTAGCTAAGTTGATTATTAAATATACAAAATAAATTTAATAATCCATTTTTTAATTTTTTTGTTACGATTTATCATTTTACTACATACACTCATGTCTATTGCTTTCTTATATTGAGACACTTTCCCTTTTCAAAGGCTAATTCCTCCTATTATTGTTCGAAAAAAAATCGCAACAATAACGTTCTGACAGAGTTCTGGTACGAAACTATGCCTGCCGGGCTGACACAACCCGGCAAGTAAGAGAAATTTTTTTTTTTTTTGGTAAATGTTTGGCTGCCTGGTTGACAAAAAGCTGCCAGGGCACCACCAATGCATTAAGACTTGGTGGGGTGGGAGGTAAGGGTTCAAATCTTACCTCCCACCAATTGCCACAATTAAATGTGGCCTTACTTAAAAAATTCAGACGGATGCGTAGTGCATCCGTCTGATCCGGTGGTGGTTCAGTCCCCTTCGGGTTATCTCAGGACCTCTTCAGGCTCTCCCCCTTCCCATAGTGTAGGGAGCTAGCGTATCGATAAAAAAAAAAAAAAAGATAGCCTGTAGCTTTTCTTTTTTTTTTAACTTCAAGGCTACCGGGCTTAGTAAGCCAGGCAGTCATGATGGCCGGCTGCAGCTTTTTTTTTTTTTTAACTTCAAATTAGCCCGGCAGCCTTTTTTTGAGTGGACTTTTCCTCATCAGTAGTAGTAGCAGCAGCAGCAGCTTCTTTGAAATGGTAAGAAGGAAAAAAGAAGCTTCCTGTAACTTCCTACCTTTTTTCCACTCACCTTCCTCTCCACTTGCGTCCCACAATGTTTTCAAACCCGGACCGTCAATCGAACCGGTGAGGTGAAAGGGTCGAGGTTCAACCGGTCGGACCGGTTCAACCGGGGTTCAATAAATAAATAAATAAATATATATATATATATATATATATAGACACACACACCTATGCATAGAATAAGATATAAATGCTGAACCACAATAAATATAAGAGCAATATCCAACAATTAACACACACAATTAACATAGTTATGAAACTTACATGTCCAATTGTCTAAATATTAAAATTAACAAAAAAAAATACAAGTCTAGAAAACAATCAAAAGGTCCAAACGAGTCCAATTTCTGAAGCTTCTATAGTCTTCTTCATAATTCTGGGACAACAAAGCTTCAAAAAAAGCCATCTTGACAAGTCATCATCATCATCCAAGACCATTATATGAATCACTGACAAGTGATAAAAGTATAAAATCATATTAGTTTCATCACACCAACTGATACAAATCTTAAAAATAAAAATAAAAGAGTACAAATAATTCTATACCAATTACCATTTGAACATTTAATGCCAATCATCATCTTCATCATTAAAAAAGTTTCGACGTTGAAATGTTTCTAAATCAACATCTTCTGCTTCCTCTTCATTATCTAAAAAATCAACATATTTAATTATATACATATTCAACAATTGAATATCATATCATACTAGCTTTATTTTTGCATCAAACTAATGATTTATGTCAAACTAACCTTCAAGTTGTTCAGAATTTGAACATTGACCATGAATTGGAAGTTCTTCAAGCTCTTCCTCTAACTCCTCATAGTCAAGCTCCCCTTCTTGTTCTTCTTCAACCACCCAAAATTCTGTTTTATCAATTGACTCATAATCAACGGGATCATACGATCTCTTTTGCTGATTATGCCTACAACATATATATATACACACAACATATACACTTAGTTAGTACTAAAATATTTTCTTAAAAAGAATGAAATGTTATTTATAAAAATAAACCATTTACATATACCTATACTGCAAACGCAAATTGTAATGCACATATACAAGATCATTGAGCCTTTGATGCTCCAACCTATTCCTTTTCTTAGTATGAATACGTTCAAAAACACTCCAATTACGCTCACATCCTGAAGAAGAAGCTGTTTGACTCAAAACCCGAATTGCAAGTTTTTGTAAGTTGGGAGCATCACAACCAAAGAGCTTCCACCAATTCTCTGTCATATTCAAAATTTAAATATAAACAAAATATTTATAAATTAGATATATATATATATATATATATTAGACAGATTCAAATGCTAGAAAAATATAAATTACCTGGTCTATCTTTCTTGCTAGTAAGAATAACAAGTTTTCTGCCAAAACTTCCCTCCCGCTCTCGATACATTCCAATTTCTCTTGTTAAATTTTCCACACTACACCAATCCACCTTTGATTCTATGTAATCCAACAAACCATTTGTAATTTCTGGATGTGTAGAGAATGTGGCAGTGTCATATTGAAAAGCGGGATTTAAAAAATATGCCGTAGCATGCAAATTTTTCCTCAACATCCTATCCCATCGGTCATTGATGATATCAATGTAAGGCTTATATAGTCTTTCACTACTCCTGAACAACTTCTTGATTCCAGTAATTGCTCTAAACATACCTTCATACACATACCCCAAAGAAGGCCTTTCATCAGTGTCACAAACTCTCAACAACCGAATAATAGGACCCATTATTCTCACCGTAATCAAACAATTATTCCAAAATCTATCATCCAAAACAATTTGTTTGACCTCTTTTCCTTTGTTCATTTTCAAGAACTTTTTGTAATCTCCGCTAGTGACTAAAGCTTGTAAGCTGTCTTTGTGATCATGTAAGCTCTTTAGTGCAATAAAAGTGGTGGCAAATCGAGTCTCCCCCGGACGAATAATCTCCCTCCACCCATTAGTTTTTCTCAGCCAATTTAGAACATATTTATGATTATACACAAAAACAGTTACTGTAGCAGCAAGAGCCACTAGAGATTTAACAGTACCCATTTCACCAATATCCTTCAAAATCAAATTGATACAATGGGCAGCACATGGAGACCAGCAAATAGTTGGATATCTTTCATTTAATAAAGTTCCAGCAGCCTTATAATTGCTAGCATTATCAGTGACTAAATGCACCACATTTTTTGAACCAACCATTTCAACAATTTCAACAAACAGATTGCACAAATTTTCTGCATTTGTCACAATGTCCGATGCATCTATAGACTTGATAAAAGATATACCCTTAGAACAATAAACCAGAAAATTAATCAATGGTCTTTGTCTACTATCTTTCCATCCATCACCCATTATAGTGCATCCAGTTTCAGCCCAAGTATTTCGAAATGAATCAACAACTAACTGCACATCTTTCTTAGCATCTCGCAACAAAGTGACTCGCAAAGAATGATAAGATGGAGCTTTATAACCATGACCCATTGATGCAATTTGATCGATAGCTTTTTGAAAAAATGGAGAATTAACAGCATTAATGGGAATACATGCATCATAGAACCAAAGAGCAATGGCCATATCAGTATTTTGCCATTTATCCTTACTTTGCAAACAAGCTTTGATAGTAGGTTGAGCACTATCACGTCCACCCTTAAAGAAAGCATGAATACCTGTAGGGGCAGTGGTTTTTCTCTTTCCTTTACCTAATGATGTACCAGCCTCATTCATTGAAATTTCCCTTATTCGAGGAGGTGGAACCTCTTGCACTTCATCACCGACAAATTCGTGCACTGGTTGACCAAAAGGACTTTCAACCCCAAAATCTCCTCTTTTTTCTTTAGATTTTTTATCATTCTCTTGCAAACATGTTAATATTGCAAGCCTCACTGCCGGATCAACATTTGGACATGAAGTAACACTGCCCGTTACTCCTGCCAAGTGTTGCTTCATTCGGTGGATGCCACCCCCATGAAACACTTTAAAACAATAAGTGCATGTCATGGTTTTTCTTCCTTGTGCATTTCTGCCCTCAGAAACATATCCCCATGCTATATCTGTCTTTTGCCTATGACCTTGGGGCTGACTTGCAGATCCCTCACTATTGAATGGTCCCCCCGGTGAACATTGTGAGTTACTACCGCTACCAGCCTCCATCCTAAAATGAGATATTTAAAAATAACTAGTCTTAACAAATAATTAATATACACAAACTGAAACAAATTATTAAAGCTATTTGTATTTGGGAACTGAAACTGTCACCAAAAGATCTAAAGGGGTTAATGGAGACAATGAAACAACCGTTTAGCACGAGTGTAGTTAATTCCCTAAGCCTTGTGCATTTCTTGAGGGTGTTAAGTATCTTCACGATAACTGGGTTTTGCACAGAGATTTAAAGACATCAAATATACTTTTAAAAAATAGCACAGAGATTTAAAGACATCAAATATACTTTTAAATAATAGCACAGAGATTTAAAGACATCAAATATACTTTTAAATAATAGCACATTGGGTGTTCCCAGATCCCAAGTATGCAAAATGTATATCAAATGAAGCTATTTAACTGGAAGTGGAATGAAAGTCTTTGCCCTTTAAACACTACATATATATGGTATATCACATGTTTGAGAAGCAAAACGTGAGATCAACACATTTAAGCGAATTGCTAAAACTTGAAGGATAATGTGTGTAATGTTCAATTGGTGCCCTTCCATCCTTTAGCTCACTGACAAGATCCAAATCACAATTAATCACAAACAAGTATATAAGAACTCTTGCCGGGGTTACAGTCAGCTAATAGATTGATCAGCAGATTCACGATACTGAATTCTTATGAATGAAAGCAATCAAAGTACAAGGGAATTTGCAGCAATTTAGGCAAGCGGAACTGATATTTCCAAAGGATTGACAATTCTATAAACTCAAACACGTGAACAGGAAAATAAGCAGCAGCTACAATCAACCCAGTCTGAGTAAACGGATAAACTGACCAGCAAAACACGACACTAAAGAGAATCAATCACAATCAGAGTATATCTACTCACATATGGAACAATATCTAGACAGAGAACATGTTGAAATTAGAAACGAAATGAGGTAGCAATTCAAATTATGAAGATTTGGGACCTGAATGCAGAAGGGTTGATGTCCACCGGCGCTGCACCACCTCAATCACCCTGCTCAGCTGCACCTTCAGCCCACAGTCGACAACGAGCACCGCCAACCAGTGGTCATCTACGCCGCTTCCCCAAAAGTGATCCACACCACACTTTGGAGAAGGGGAAAAGGAACTAGCGAAGGAAGACCGAAGGCCGAAGGGGCGAATCGGCGAGGACCGAAGCGGCGAAGCGGCGAGGTGAAGTCACTGAAGTGCGAAGAGGAAGAGTGGAAGACTGGAGCCGTGGAGCGAACTAGCGAAGGAAGACCGAAGGCCGAAGCGGCGAGGACCGAAGGGGCGAAGCGGCGAGGACCGAAGCGGCGAAGCGGCGAGGACCGAAGCGGCGAAGCGGCGAGGTGAAGTCACTGAAGTGCGAAGAGGAACTGAGGAAGAGTGGAAGACTGGAGCCGTGGAGCGAACTAGCGAAGAAATCAGAAATGAAGAATGAAGATTAGGGATCGGTCAAAATTGAAGTTTTTGTCAATTTTGACTCAAAAATTGGAAACCGCGGTTCACGGTCCGACCCGGTTTTGAAGATTTGACCGGTTTTTTCCGGTTTTGACCGGTTTCTTATAAAAGTCAACATAAGCTATAGACCGGACCGGACTCATGGCCGGGTCGCGGTCGAACCGGTCGACCCGGCCGGTCCGGTCCGGGTTTGAAAACATTGGCGTCCCACTGCATTTTCACCTGTTCTTACAACTTTTTCATTAAAAAAAATTTATATAAAAGTTAAAAAGGTTTTTAAATTTTTTTAAGAATCTATAAGTAGTATTAGTAGGACAAGTATTACCAAAAAAAGAAAAAAAAAGGAAGAAGAAGCTACCTGTTGCCACGTCCAACTACTGACATGTTACAACTTGCATCTGCATCTACATTTGAGTTTCCCACAAAAAAGAAAGGGATGACTATTTGTATTCGGTTGTTTGGTTTGCATTGGGGCCATGCAGCCCCTTATTTCCGCTTTTGATGGCCGCCAGATATTTTGGAAATTTATCATGGTAACCGGCAGCCAAGCATTTAAAAAAAAAAATTCTCTTGTCAGAACGTTATTGTTGCCATTTTTTTTTCAAACAATAATTAGAGGAATTAGCCCTTTTCAAAACACTAATACTAGAAGCCCCACTTTATTCGTCCGCTTTTATCTCACTTCATTACTTTCTTTTTTTTTTTTTTGCCCTTTTCCTATTTCATTAACTTTCCTGCAAACACTTGTCGAAAGAGAAAACAAAAGATGTCCCCCACTCTCCACTAATTTATTTTGTGTAATTTCACTGCGAATACCCACAGGCCACCACTCTAGCTTGCCAAGTATTTTTTTTTTCTAGCAACTGAGTCTTTTGTGAAGTAGTCATGTAATTAAGATTGAAGTTTTAAAATCAAAAGTACATAATTCCATGAGTTGTAACTTGTAGATCCGATGAGTTGTAACTTGTAAATCAACTCGTGTTGGTATTTCTTCTGCCATTAAAGGATTATTTTTAGTTTTGTTTTTGGGGGGTAGGGGTTGAAGAGCTTTTTGAATTCTTTGGAGACCAATGCTCAAGAGAAAGGAAATTGCCAAGTGTGCTCTACTATTCACGCATCTTTTGATTTTATCCACCAATCTTTTTTCGAGTTGTATTTCAATACCTAACCATGCAACCAACACCAATAAAAAATTAGAGCATCCTTTTTTTCTCATTTTTGTGTGTCACACTTGCATAGTCTTTGCAAATCTTCTCTATATCGTTCCAATTTTATTGGATGTTCCAAAGGACAGACCATTCCTTTACATTGTATGATAAAGGGAAATGAGCACCTGAACCAAGATATACATAATAATTTTTAATGTTTACAGTATAATTTGATATTTTTTTCGATAGAAAAAGATAATTTTAGTCATTGTAATTTCAAAGATAACTTACAATTGTCTTCTAAAAATGACGATCATTTGAATTTAAAAAAAGTAACGTTGCTCAAAAGACTTGCTCGAGGATGACAAGAAATGATAAGAATTTAACCCCACCACTAGAAAGGAGAAAACTTCTATGTCCTTATTCCTTCTTTCTTGCTAAATTATCATGGATGTTCTCAGCATCTCTGCACCCCAAAATCAAGTTCTGATCAATTAAATGTAAATCCTCTTATTTCATTCTCACAGCTATGGTAAATAG
The DNA here is from genome assembly GCF_003713205.1 of Coffea eugenioides. NCBI lineage: Eukaryota > Viridiplantae > Streptophyta > Magnoliopsida > Gentianales > Rubiaceae > Coffea > Coffea eugenioides. Next base: position 26,901,304 of record NC_040040.1, on the reverse strand, counting down.
ATTTTTGTACCAAGCACCTTCGCCCAAAAATAAAAAAAAATAGACCCAATTAGTCCCTTATTTTTTAGAAAAGATTTTTTCGTGCCCCACACTTACAATGGTATAAAATAAGAGTAAATCTTTTATACACTGACGATGTATTCATTATCACGATCGGATATACGACACATATGCAAAATTTGAGTTTCAAATTCAAATTCGGATTACATGTCATGCATCTAATGGTGAAAGTGTATACACTGTCAGTATATAGAAGATTAATTCATAAAATAATGCCTATTTTGGAAATATACCACTTTAGTCCCATAAATCAAATTCGATCAACTCTCTAGCTAAGAATTACATACCCCAAGCACGCGCTTAATATATTAGGGGCAAAATTGAAAGGTAAAACTCTTCCCCTCTAAAATTCAATGTTTTGAAAATCAGATCGAACCGGCCGGTTCGTAATTCAACAAGCCGTGGCACCGGTCCGGTTCTATAATGAAGTTGACTTTGTAAGAAAATCGGTCAAGACCGATCAAACCCGTCAAAATCGGTGAACCGGGTTGAACTAGTGATTTCCGATTTTTCAACATTCCCCTCAATTTTTTTTAAGTTTTGGATCGAACTCAAAACCTTTGTGATAGAAGACCAATGTAGTAACTATTGTACCAGCACATCCTATTAGTTTTATTTGATAACACATTTATATAAAACAAACATTCATTTTTTTTTCTCCATTTCCTATAAAATCTCATCCTTTCATGACTCTTTCTTTCTAATTTTCAACTCTCTCTCTCTCTCCTCTTTTCTTTTGTCACTCCGTTTTTAATCAAACCTCTTTAGTTTTAATTTATTGATGTTTTCTTCCATCTTTTAGTCTTGTTTTTGTCAATTAAATTGAAAAAAAATTAAAAAGAATTATTTTTCTTTAACCCTAAAGACTAATTATTAAATGCCACAGCTACTCACTTTTATCTCATTTTCGTTTCTTATCAAGTTTGCATTTCTAGTTTTGATTCTCATAACTTCCTTCAAATTCCAAACTTTTTTTTTAATTCCAATCTCTAAATCCCAAAAACATTAATTAAAATTTAAACTCACAATGTCTAAATTCCCATAGACGTGAATTTTGTATAATTTCAAAATATTTTGGTATTTTTGGGTTGGATTTAAGATTTTTTTTTTTGGTAGATATAATTGAGATTGAGATGAAATTTATTTGTTTGAACTTATAATTTAAAAAATTTATTTTTGAAAATCCAAGTTATTCGAAAATATTAAACTTTCCATCATATAAAGTTTTAAATTAGTTCATTGCATATCTTATTTTGCGCATTTTTTACAAATTATTTTTTTAAAAATTTGTTGAACCAGGATTGAACCGGTCTGACCAGTTGAACCTGGACTCGAGCACCTCACCGGTTCAATTAACGGTCTGAATTTTAAAGCATTGCTAAAATTAAATGAGAAAATGACCAACTTTGTTCCTCACTGATTTGAAAATATTTTCTTTCATCCATCACATTCAAAAGAATCCAAAACCACCCCTGTCATTTTGAACATGTACCAATTTCATCCCAAAACCAAATCTAAATCAACTTTCCACCCGAGAACATTCAGCCTGACCATGTCTCCATACACTTTCATACCCAACCATATGTAAATCATCTCAAGGCCTATTGGTCAACGAAATGACGAAGCCAAAAGTAGATGTCGCACTAGGATCTCGTTGCTTCACTAGTTATTACATGTTGATTATTTGAAGAAAATATATAATCATGCCCATGGAACAGGAAAAATTCGTCTATGAATCTGTTGATAAAACAACAGATGAGAGCAGTGTAAAAGTAGAGCAAGCCAAAAAAGAAAAAGTAAACATCATTGAAACATAGAAGAATTTTATCTAGCTTTTACAAATTACTACATCAACAATTTGCAGTCGAATTTTTCTGGCTTGGTGGCTATGCATTACTGTGTCCTTCAAATAACGAAACATGTATCAGTCAGCGAAGCAACGAGGTTTAATTCGCCGTTTGCTTTTGTTTTGGTCATTTAGTTAATTAATAGCCTTGAAATATTGTAATGTAGCTAGGGTGTGCAACCCTTTGCCTAGAAGTTGATAAAAACTTGATTTTTGGACGAAATTAGTAGTACATCTTTAACTTGTAAGGGTATAGATTTTGCAAGCTTTAAATATGTGAGACATAAAAACTATTTTGCAAAAATATAAGGGATGAAATTCATCATTTTCTCTTTTAGTTTTGATTGGGAAGAATTTTGTTTTTCCATTTGGCTCCTGATATAATACGCATGTGGTTGGGGCATACGACTCTAAGCCAGAAACTTGGTCGGAATTGGGTTATGGAGCGATATTGGTATGTTTTCAAAATTTAAAGCAAGTTTTGCATGGTTTGAAAGTGACAATTTGGATCATTTTCTCAAAAATAAAATTAAATTACCAAGAGAATGCATCATACTTCTAAGCCAATTTTGCTCCGTAATTCTAGGTTACATAACCATCGATTAATCATGTAAGCTTAGATGAAGAAAACCCCGATTAAGGGTCCGTTTGTTTCGGGTGAAAATGTTTTCCAGGAAAATATTTTCCTAATTTCACGTGTTTGGTTGCACAAAAGTTACTGAAAACATTTTCCTATGTAAAATATTTTCACTCATCTTATGGAAAACAACTTCCCTTCCAAACTTACTGAAGTTGTTTTCCTAAATGTATGCATCCCGCCTGTAGTATGTTCCAAACTTACTGAAAACATCTTATAGTATGTTTTTTTTTTTTTAGTGTAAACAGGAGGACTCGAACCCAAGACCTCTTCCTTACACTCCCTCCCCCGTACCACCCAACCCAACCCAACCCAACCCCCCCCTAGTATATTCAAAATAAAAAAAGACCTCATCCTGCTCATCCTATGCTAGTAATTAATTATGTATAATAGGGACATTCTTTTCTAGAGAAACTTTCAACAGTGAGAGTGCAAGATATATGTCACAATAAGCATTGCATGTGATTGATATTTGACACTAAATGACCAGCAATTTGTTTATTGCTTCATATATACACTTCTCCAAGATTTTTTAAAGTTAAACAATGAGATAAATTTTCTTATTTTGCATGGGAAGAAGTATGTAGTTATAATGTGTAGAAAGTAAAGATAGAGATAAAAGTGAAAATATTTCAAAAGTTAAACAAATATCAGAAAAATGAAGTAAGAAAATATTTTCAATAAGCTAACCAAACACCTGAAAATGATGAAAGGGAAATGATTTTCATGGAAAATTACTTCCACGGAAAATATTTTCCCAAGGAAAACATTTTACTTCCAACCAAACAGACCCTAAATGCAAATCTTAATGACTTCTGCTTGAAATTAAAAGGAGAGAAGTGCAACTAATAATTTGCCATGGTGTAGCTGCTTCTCGTAAGCTTTATTTGGGAGAATAAATCAATACGCGTGCATTTTATTGGCCTAATGACTTGATGCATTAAATCTGCCCAATGACTTGACTTTTCCAACTTAACAAGTCCACGCTAAAGAGTTCATTTTGACACTACCATACTCGCTTCATGATGTTAATTCTACTACTGTTTCCTTCTTCATCTGAATTGGGGACTTTAAATTCCACAACATTTCTTAAAGACATATGGCGAAATCCCAATCCTACAATTCAATGGAATAACGACCAATTTTTCCATCAGAACATTTGAGCCATATATATATATATATTTTCCCTGCAAGTCTGCGTTCCAATGTTCACTCTTCTTGTATACCTCTGCTTTCTCTTCAATTTGTTGTTTGTCATCGCTTCCACTGGCAGCACTCCGCCTTACACCCCCACAGATTATATCCTTATCAACTGCGGCTCATCCTCGAATTCAACCTCAGTTGATGGCCGGAACTGGGACGGTGACGCGGGCTCAAAATTCTCACCGAATGACATGGCAAATATTTCATCAGCAGTCACAGCTACTGAATTCAACTCCTCAGTTAGCGAAGTCCCTTTTTCAAGCGCCCGAATCATCCTTTCTCGATTCTCTTACACCTTCCCAGTCAGCCTAGGCAAAAAGTTCCTCCGCCTTTACTTCCACCCTACCTCGTACTCCGGCGGTCACAAAACAACTGAGTCTTTTTTCAACGTCACAGCTAATAACTACACCCTTCTCAGTAACTTCAGTGCATATCTCACAGCTTCTACCGATTTATTCACACTAGGCTTTGTTAAAAAAGAATATATCATCAACGTTCAATATATGAATCAATTCCTCAATGTTACCTTTTTGCCCTCTTCAAATTCCTATGCTTTCGTTAATGGAATTGAAATTGTTTCAATCCCAGACGATCTCTACATGGGCAACATTGATAACCTCAAAGTCATGGATGGCCAGTTCGAGTTTGTTCAGGACAGGACTGCCTTTGAAGCTCTTTACAGGCTCAACGTAGGAGGTGATGTTGTTTCTGTGGTGGACGATAGTGGGATGTTCCGGGGATGGGCTCCAGATGACGATTTCCTCTGGGACGTTAAAAAAGGAAATCCAGTGAGCAATGATGAAATTGCCATAAAGTACACTCCACTGACCCCAAATTACACCGCGCCCCCAGTAGTGTATACTACTGCAAGGGCGATGGGAAAGTTCAGCACCAACTTCAACTTGAGCTGGATGTTCCCTGTTGACTCTGGGTTTTATTATCTCATGAGGTTGCATTTTTGTGAGATTGATCCTGATTTGATTGCAGCGGGTTACGAACGGGTGTTCATAATATTTATAAGTAACAGAATAGCTGAGCCAGGAGCTGATGTTATTCATTGGGCAGGCGGCCAAGGAATCCCAGTTCTCAGAGACTACCTCGTGTTCGTTCCAAACCCACCAGAGGGTCGCCAGACCAAGCAAGGCTTGTTTCTTGCTCTGCACCCAAATCTTGACGTCAAACCAAAATATGCCGATGCAATCTTGAATGGCTTAGAATTGTTCAAATTGAATACCTCCGACGGCAGTCTTGGCGGGACCAATCCTAATCTATCGAAGGATCCCAATTCTCTGGCATCAAACAAGAAGTCACCGATTAAGGGGAGTCCCGGAAAACCTCGGGTACTGTTTGCTGCCATTGGAGAAGGGGCGGCAGGAGGGGTTTCCTTGATTTTAATCCTTGGTTTCTTAATTTTCCGGTGGCGATGGAAGAGAAGGGTAAAAGACTTGGACCAGAAAAGTGCTCCAAAGTCATCTTGTACCCCACTTTCAACCCCACCAAGGTCAACAAAGACTGGAGCTTCAGGTTCATCGTCGCTTAGGAGATTTTTGTTGGAAGAGATTAGATCCGCTACTGCCAACTTCGATGCCAAGTTTGTGGTTGGGACCGGGGGATTTGGAAACGTGTACAAAGGGTACATAGACAACAATCTAACCACGGTTGCGATAAAGCGATTAAATCCTTCATCAAGACAGGGTGCCCGCGAATTCCAAACCGAGATCCAGTTGCTATCAAATTTAAGACATCTTCATTTGGTTTCTTTGATAGGCTACTGTGATGAAAAGGGTGAGATGATCTTGGTTTACGATTATATGGCTAATGGGACCCTCCGCGATCATCTCTATAGAACAGACAATCCACCGCTCCCATGGAAACAACGCCTTCAAATCTGCATTGGCGCCGCCAAAGGGTTGGATTATCTCCACACAGGCACCAAGCACACTATCATTCACCGCGATGTAAAGTCAACCAACATATTATTGGACGAGACATGGGTGGCCAAAGTTTCGGATTTCGGATTATCCAAACTCGGTCCGAGTGGGATTTACAGCCATATCAGTACGCAGGTCAAGGGGAGTTTCGGCTACATAGATCCGGAGTACTACACGAGACAGCAATTGACGGACAAGTCCGATGTGTACTCATTCGGGGTGGTTTTGTTTGAAGTTTTGTGTGGTCGGGCACCTATTATTCTAGACTTACCCCAGGAGCAGGTGAATTTGGCTGAATGGGCCAAGAAGTGTTACAAAAAAGGGATTATCCATCGAGTTGTGGACCCAGATGTGAAGGGCGAGATTGCTCCCCAATGTTTGAGGATTTTTGCTGAAACGGCCATTAATTGTTTGAACGATCAAGGGATTCAACGACCGGGAATGGATGATGTAGTTGGTGGCCTTGAATTTGCATTGCAAGTCCAGGAGGCAGCTGAAAATGAGGGTGGTCGACCTGATCCATTTCCCTTGCATATGCATGGAGGAGATGTGCAAAATATGACCGATGATGATACGGATGTGATTTCTGAATCAGGAGGTGACCAAGATTCTGCTGGCAAGATCGAGATGGTGGTATTACAACTTGGACATCCACGGCAAGCAGTGACAACTTCAAGGTTTGACAGTGTTTTCTCTGAGATTACGAATCCCACTGGACGGTAAGGTTTTTTAATCAACAAACCAACCTTGAGGCTTGAACCTAAAATATTCATTTCAGAGGACTCAAGAGTCTGGTACGCTGTGTCGTTCTTCTTTGTCGCTGTCTTTTTTTTTTTTTTTCTTATAGCAAATGTATAGTATTGTGTGGTTTTGATTCATGCAAGCGCTGCGTTAACTCATAGTCAAAGTTTAGTTCTGTATCAAATAAATCCCGTAGAATATGTAAAATTGTGTTGTTGTGCCATATTATTAAGGAAATATTGACAAGATGAAAAACATTTAAACTCAATAACAATCTAAAGGCATCGATTTTTTTTTAAAAATTTTTGTAGGGATTGGATAGATTGACATATTTAGGAGATGTAATCTTATACTAATCTCTTCTCTGTATGATAATCTTATACTAATCTTTTGGTTGAGATTGTCTTGAGTTGAATTGCTATTGAGTAACGAGATTAATTAGTTATTTGTCACTCTTAAATGTAAGTTGCATTTATTATATCCACTGCAATGTTCCTTTTCTTTTTCTTTTCAGTTGATTTTAGTAACACCTTTGAAAATTTGGTTTAGTTTCCTTCATATTTAAACATCATGAGAATTGCCCCATATATGTTCGAGAGAAAAAACTTTTCTTCTTCCAAAATTTCAAGTTAAAACAAAAAAGTTTAATTACTTCATGAAACAACACTTTTTTTATTTTTATTTTTGTCAAACAATCTTAAGAAATTAAGACACACCTCAGAGTGACCTAACATGGTGGGGCTTTAGATGAAGTGTTGATAATAGAAAGGAAGGCCTAAAGTTAATCCAAATATTCCCAACCATACACTCATTATCTAAAGGATGGACTGATAGTGGTTTCAGAAAAAAATTTAAGTCCAAGGAGGCAAAGGACATCAAAGATGGAGAAATCATCCAATAAGAGCAAGAGCCTGTTTAAGCTTAACTACCCAATGGCATGGCTGCTACTTACTACCACAATTCTCCTCAAGTGTGAATATTATTATTTATTGACGATCGCTATCAAGTTTCCATCGATACAAACTCTCTCACTGTCCCTCTGCTAGAATTTTATCATTCTTTGGATTTATTCCCTGATGTATTTGTACTATTTGACTGCTGTATTTGTACAAGTTCTTTTATGTAACTTTTCATATCCGTTTCTTCAAACAAAAAGCTTTCTATGTGCCGACTTGAGTACATGTCATATCTGACAGTTATAATGGTAGCAAATGGGACGGATCAAGTTCAGTTTTGATCCAATTGAATCGAATTCGATCTAATTTTATCAAGATTAAATTCGAATTCGAATTTAATGAACTTTCTATGTAAAATTCTGTAAAACTTGTACTTGAGTTTGAACTTAATCGAACTCAAAAAATTAAAAACTAATTAGTATATATGTTTAAAATAAAAAATATAGACATTTCACTTTAATAAATAATTACAGAAATATGAGATGCATACATGTAACTTCACTGTTAAGGCTGCTGGATTAGCCTGCAAATCCAATGAAATACTGGCCACATGATTCTTTACGTCGCTTTTCGAGTGAAGTCGGCATCTGTCACTGACGGAAATCAATTATCTCATTCTAAACAGAGCTCTTTCCAACTTCTTTTGGAGCTTCAAATGTGTCTTACTTTTTGTGGTTGTTGAAGTACAATTTTTGTTCACTGTTCATGGAAGAAAATGCAGAGAAAACTTTCTTTCTTAATCTAAACAAAATAAATTTGAAGATATTGTTGGAAACTTTTCAAAATTTGTATGATGTACATACATGTAATTAATGTATATTCATTAATGGTTTTGGTACATGTATAGTATTGTGAATGTTTCTAAAATATACATTTATTTATGAATGTATTCATGTATATGGGAATTCTTGAATGAAAGCATAGATTCATGTTTGATCTTAAAGATCATGAGATGCATGAATTAAAATGCATGAATGTGTACACAATACTTTGAATCTATTCATATAAGTATTTAATGAGTCCTTTTGTTTCCCAAACAATCTTCCTATATAAAGAGGTCAAGTAGAGAGTGGTTTGCTGCAGAAAATCACTTTCCTACTATTCTATACTCTCTCAAAAAGCACTCCTTAGTTCACAAAGGGTTTGTCTTGCTTTGTGCAAGAGTTTAAGACAAACAAACTTCATCTTATCCTAAAGGATATTTGTCCAAGGTTATTGCATGTTATACCGGACAAATAAAGCCTAAAGGAAAGTGATATCTATCACGATTTGAAGCCGATTCTTGTTACAATATTTGCCAGTTCTTTACAATTTTTCCAACAGATATGATTTGCCGCGAATTCCTTAAAATGCTGGAAATACGGAATGGAAAAGGCGAAATGAGCCATATGAACACATTTTTGTTATGTCTTTCTTTTTTAAAAAAAATTATTTCTAGCAGGAGAGGAATGGAATTTAAAAGATGGGAATTGGAAAGGAGGATTAGATTCCAGAACTTTTAAATTCTGAAATCTCAACCTTAACCACTATATTTCCTCTTTAATCTAATACATCATATATACTGGTGTGCCTACACACACAAGAAAAATATGCACAGTAAAAAAACACGTGACCATATTCCTCTTAGTCTAAATTCATAAGTAGCTGATAAAGTTTACTCCTTAAAGGATACAAAAAATTTGCGGAAAGAACTATTCAAAATGCCAATTTTCTTTGTTCCTTTTTTGTCTCTCCTTTTTTTTCTTTCCAATGCTCTTCCTTTTATAAAAATTAAAAAAAAAAAATCAAGCATGCCTTTTGAGGATAACAAGTGAAAGTGTTCTCGAGTGACAATAAATAATAAAAAAGCGAAAATATTCAAAATCGTAATGCAAAATTGCACACCCTTTGCAGATAATTGGTGAAAATGTTCAAACTTCTCCTTAGTATCAAGCATAAATCCAGCTGCGCCACTGGACTTGCCTTAAAATAACCTTCCCTCCTTCGAATAGGTAAGCATGTATATACCAGGAGAGAGCTCCAAACATATTACTTGATAATGGAAAGGTCAGCTATCTGTTTTTGTTTAAAAAAAAAAAAACGGAATGACAAATTGTGTTCGTAATTCAAATCAATTTGACTTCTCACCTCTTGGGATGTTAGCTTTATCTGGATACATGATGATTGATCCCAATGAGGTCCCATGGGCGGTAGCCATTTACACATTACTTCTCCAACACTCAAATTCTTCTATCATCCATACACTGAAAATCGACATGAATCAGATATAAGCCAAAGTTTTTGAAACCCCAGAAAGTAATTTAGATAACACTAAAATCAGTATGATGAAAACACACTGGATATTAGACCTCCTCATGTAATACTTGAATAATAAAGGACTAATTTCATTATGTGATGCAGAGAAATTTTATAGTAATATATAGCAAGCATGCTATATCCATAAGTGGCTTATATATATATATATATATATATATATATATATATCATGAACAGGCTTATTCACAACAAACATTCTAAGAACATTTATTTCTGGTAAATAATAACCTTAATTTAAATTCTTGGTAAGATAATAAGTAGAAGGTGAATGATAACTATAACCATGATTTCTTGCATGAAATATCTTATATATGCTTATTAATATAATATCAATATGCTTTTTAAAACCAACTTTTGGAAAATTTCGCTTTATGGAAAATAATCACAAAGAATACATTGTCTAATGAGCAAAACACAAGCAATTTTCCATTCTTGTCATCAGACATTTGTACCTGGAAGTCATCCTTAGCTTTTAAACTTGTTCCAGTAGTAAATTTGACCGAAAAGGCCATTATAGTTCTTGTTATTCAGAATAAACTACTTTGTTCCTTGTTGGGGGATGGTTTTGGGGGGGGGGGGGGGGGGGGGGGGGGGGAGTAGTGAGATGATAGAGATTGTAGGGTAAGAGATCTTAGATTCAAAACCTCCCACTTACAAAAAGGCAAAAAAAAAAATACTTTATTCCTTGAACTATAGCATTTTAGTTATGATTAATTTTTTATACATTGACATAGTAAAAACTCATGCAAGCAGGTTTAAGATGCAATCCACGATTTCAAATATAAGTACAAGGCACTCATTAAGAGCGGAGATATTAGTTTTTTGAAAAAAGTGTAGCTAATTTGAAAAAGTCTATAAATATAGGAGCGCAATAATTGTAATTGTGTTTACATCATATGTTAGGTCTAACTTATATGTGCTAACGAATATATACTGGAAAAATGCTAATTCTTTTATCATCTCAAAATGGAAATCTCAATGTTGTCCAGTGGGGAAAAATTAGAATCTTGATTTCTGTTCCCCTTTAAGTTGTTTTATTACAAGCAGGGCAATCAGGAACAAATCTTGGGAAATCAGGAAAAATAAATAAAAAAAAGAGGTGCAAAAATGAAAAAAAGCTAACTCCGGTACGTAGCAGGATGTGTTATGGAGAACTTGTCTTGGTCTGGAATCCTCGTACAAAGCCTCGACCTTTTTTTAAAAAATATATATTGAAATTGTGGTCAAGAGGCCAGCTATAGGATACTATTCGAATAGGACACATCCATAAGATTCATACTAACAAAGATTTTACTGTGTAGAACTAAGTTAGTAGTTAGAGGACGAGTTTTAGAGTTTTCTCTTTTTGAGATTCAAAATTCGAATTGTATACTTAATAGTTGCGATGAAAAGAGTGTGGAGAGGGATGGGAAGGTAAAATGATTATTGTTATCCATTCTAATACTGCCAGTCTAAGTACAATTAATATCGGAGTTCTAATGAAATTCGGTGCATTAATGCCGATATCAATAAAGAAAATGTTATTGTTACAGTATGGCACCATAAAAGCAAGAGCAACACCATTGTTTCAACTTGAACATAGTGAGAGCAGATATGTTGATGTAATATTTTGTGCTTCCTGACAATACCCTCATTAAATAAGTGACCTAATGCCTTTTAATTTTCCATAACTTCCTCTCCTCAATTTATTTTGATTCTCTAAATTCATGTAGTAACTTCTCTTAATTTTCCTAAATTTAAACCCACAAAGAGTGTACCCTTCCCACTACTAATTAGATAATCCTTCAACCAACTATTTTTTCAAGTTCATAGATTCGTTATCATACTTTTCAAAAAATGAGGTAAAATATTTTGGATTTTTCTAACAGGTGCCCATAGGGCATTCATTATCACACTTAATAATCACATAACCTATCATGTATATATACACACTAACAATTATTACCCTCCCATATATTTATATACTTTTCCTAATTAATCTTACTTACCCTCTCTTGTATTTATTTACTTTTCCTAATTAATCTTACATTTTTAAATATATAACATCTGAAATATATTTTAATAAGGCACCCATTAGAAAGACCCAAATATTTTCATGAACTGAAATGCTCGTGTATTGGATCTGTTATCCAAATACTGATATAGATGCTAATGTACTGAAGTATCAGCCCGTTGCCTGATGTAACTTTTCCATTCACAGTTTCTAAAACATCTGTGGAGAGAAAATTTGGTAACCAATTCTAGCAGCATTAATTCGATAAATACACAATTAATGATGCAAATTTTCTTACTATTCTTATTAGACATGATAAATTTTATGAAATCACATCTCAATTTTGATAGGGGGAAATACCTCGAGAGAATCCATCAAAGAACCCAATATGTAAGTCAGAAATCCAACTCTGATCCAAAAACTTAAATCATTAGGTTTTTGGACCCTTATTTACATATTAATCACTCTTTCTCCATCTCTCGGACTAATATGGGATGTAAACTTTTTATTCATGAATCTAACAAATCTCCCTTTTCACGAGTAACCCCCACATTAAATCCAAATTTATAAGCCCTTCTTCGATCCCATTTTAATACTCAACGCAAACCTACCTTATCACATAAGATCACCTCTTCTCCCAAATATGGACCCACTCTTCTCCAATATCAAAACTGAATTTTTTTGGACCTCTGCCAACCCTTGGCTCCATCTTACACCAACTGGACCCCCTGCCAAACCTATGGCACACCTGGTCCAACACTAGCCAAACTCCTTAACACTTTGATCTACTATCAAGAAAAGAATTTTCACCGATCCAACTCCGAAAAGAATCCACTTGCCCATGAGTAGTCTAGTCTCACAACCTGAAGTTTTGATACCAATTTGATATGAGAAAATACCTCGAAAGAATCCACCAAAGAGCCCAATATGTAAGTCAGGAACCCAATTCTAACCCAAAATCTTAAGTCGTTAGATTTTGGACCCTTACTTACATATTAATCACTCTTTCTCCATCTCTCGGACCAATGTGGAATATAATCTTTTTTGCTCATGAATCTAACAAGTTTTAGTGATTTACTTACTAAAGTAACGTATACTATATGATTAATACAATAAACACAAGATTTGGCATTAATAATCAAATCTTTACGTTGGTTAAAGTTTCAATATAAATAAGACCATCTGGAACACTTTGTAGGATGTAGTATTCTAGCTTAACCAAAAGCAAGAAAGACAAAAAAACCAAAAACAAGAAGATGGCAAAGGCATTGATGTTTTTTCTGCTCTTGATGACCTTTGATTATCGTGCCACAGGTACACTATATAGGTTACGACGTGTGTTTGCTTTCTTGCTAAAGTGAAATGCACAGTTATACATTTTTATGATGCAAAAACAAAAAAAAAGAGGAACAAAAAATTTTAAAATTGCAATTAATAGCTTAATCCTGATAGATTATCACTGGAAGTATTGAAGTGATTTTCTAGGTTGCAATTAGTTACTGTACATAGTTTTTTTTTCCAGTATTGAATATTGTCCATTTTCAAAGATTAGCTTAATCCTGATAGATTATCACTGGAAGTATTGAAATCATTTTCCAAGTTGCAATTAGTTACTGTACATAGTTTTTTTTTTCAGTATTGAATATTGTCCATGTCAAAGATAAGCAATATAAATTATTTTCAAGAACCACACAGATAAAATTTTGTTCAAAATTTTTAGTTACCATAAGTTTTTTTTTTCAAATACGAACAAATATTAGATCGATCCACAATTGAAGCTTCCGAAAACACACACACACACAAAGAAACGAAGAACAAAAGAATTGACCATTTGGTTTGACATCCATGGGTAACTTTCTCCTTAATTCGTCTTTACTAAATTCATGATAAATAGCAAGTAGATTTTTGTGTGATTACTTTTCTAGGCTATTATATCCATATTATAGACTAACATTTTCCATTTTCAAATGCAGTAGAGGGAATTCGAACCATGGCTTTGGACCATCCTGACATTGTTTGCTAACTCCATTTTCCTGGACCGTGTGATGTTAAGTCCAATTTACCATGCCCAGATCTTTGTAAATCGAAAACTCCAAAAGATTGGAGCTATATTTCTGGCTATTTTCTGGGAAATTCTACCGAGTCCAATTGTCTTTGTGAGAATGAATGTTAGAAGAAGCCGATGTGTTTACATCTTGAAACTCTACATTTTTCATTAATAAAGACTAATAAATTTTCTTGATTTTAAGCTTTGTTGCAATGCCAAAAAAAAAAAGGAAACCTTTGTTGGAATTTTTATAGCTGGACATGCAACACACCAGTTGAGTTTATGATTTTAAAACCAAAAGGGGTAATTTTTGCCAAGTGCCAGGTCGGGGTATTAAGTATTAACCCTTCCAAGACTTTAAAAAATATATTTCTTGCATTCTAAAAGTGAAAAGTTCCTAGATAAGTCTTTAAGAAAAATACATTAAAAAAATTACATTATATTCTCAGGGGTGAGATGGATTGGGTGGTATGGAGGTAGGGAGTATAAGTGAGAGGTTCTGAATTCGAATCCTCTTATTTACACTAAAAGAAAAAATTACATTATATTCCCTTCGCTTCCCTACTCTCTCACCCTGCCCCAGAAAGATTTTTGTAAAAGTAGAGCCTTTATCGATTTGTCAAACTAATATTTGCCCTCTGGTCCCAGTGCCTAAATCCTTCTCAGTCCACTACTGCATCTTAGAGTTCTGCATTCAAATTTGATTGACAGCAAACATTTTGATAGATGAACATACCAAATGCAAATGATAGCTCAACATTTAAAAAAAAAAAAACCCGAGAAACCAATTACATAGCAGTCTACCAAGAAGAGGTATAATAGTTCTTTTGAAAATTCCTCTAAAGGAAAAATTTTTAGAATCTGCAAATACAAAGAATCTCATATGTAATATCGAATAATTGTATTCAACAAAAATATTCGGAACTGAATTTTATACAAACTTGTATGCACATTTTCACAGGGATGACATCGATTGTGATGATTTTGTTAGCTTGATTTCAATCTTATACAGAACCTATGCATAGACCAAGCCAAAAGGAGCGTATCATATATACTCCTTATGTTGGTTCTCAATAACTATTAAGCCAGCTGACACAATTTTTTATTTTTTTTGCTTAAAATTTGAATGAATTCGACTCCAATCATTACCACGGTTAGACTATATTCTTTGGATCATAATCCATAAGTTGCATAGTTTGTTTTTACAAACCACCTATTAATATAATCCTTATTGAGATTTTACACACGCGGGATTCTTGTTAAGGATGTCAATGCTTGGTTTGGGTTGAAATTTCCGAGGCTCAACTTCATAAGAGATAATTTGGTTGGATACAAACTCTAATAGCGCTAGAGGTAAAACCCATACCGGAGCCTAAATGAATTTGGGCTTGGGGATCTAATTCGTCATTAGACCATCTTAGATCCACACCAAAATTAATTTGTTTAGATTCAAACCCGGGTCCAAAGGTGTTCAAGGGACCTAACGGGTACGGACCCATGACTATCCATAATTTCACACAATTCTTGTGACTTTGGGTCATTGACCTATTTTATTTACCATGATTAGTGTTCTACAAAAAGTCGTCTGAGAAAAAATTTAAATTTTAATAGTTTTGAAACTTCCTTGAGGAAAAGTATATTCTGATTAACAAAATATATGGTGAAAGAATGACAAAGATTCTTCCAAAAATAAATGCGTTAACATGAATATATGTAGTAACTATAATACAAAACATGCCTATGTACATATACATATATGTATGTATGCACTATTATGTATACAACATTCTATGTGGTATTATCTAAATACATATAAATGGGTGAAAATTTATATATGTGCTATTATGTTAATACTATTTTGTGTTATTATCTATGCATTATAGGCTGAGTTTGGGTTGGGTTTAGATGGTAAAAATTTAGATCCCAACCAAACACATACGTTGTCACCCTAAATTTGAGAAATACTTCATGGGCCACACTTTTTGATTTCCAACTAAAACATTTCCATTTTCGCATTTTATACCAAATGTAATTATAAGTACGGCTGGCAATGCTGTCAGAGCAATAATATTCTTGCCAGAACAATATTTATCCAAATACCAACATTACTCTCAACTATTCAACACCATATATTCTCATTGATTCTCTTGGGCCCATTATCCGCCAATTATTTCTTTCGTCTCTCTCTAGTTAATTGAATAGCTTCCCTACTTCTTCTATCTCTTTAATTTGTTTATCTATTATTTTCATAACTCATTGATTTGGTTTTGAGTTTTTTACCATATTTTTTTCTTAGATTGTAATTCTTTTACTTTAAAGCACTCTTATTTTTAATTTTCAAAGTTGTACTTAAAAGTTATTTTTTTTGCAAATGCGATATGATTTAACTAAAACAACTAACAATCTAAAATGAAAATAGTCCAAAAAAATGTACACACACTTTTCCTTCTATATTCATGAGATATAGAACATAATACAATTAAAAATAAATTTAATCTAGTTATTAGAAAATATGGACACATGAAAATCAAGATTCATATAATAATTAGAAAAGCGGAAAAGATAGTGAAGTTTATAAGAAGATCAATTGCACACTAATACATTAAACAAGCAAAATTCAAAGAAATAAAGCATGTTGCATACATCATAGGATTGAGTTTGAATGACATTATAAAACCAATCGCATAGTTTTTCCATGATCTTTAATAAAAAAAATACGAATTAAAAAAAGATAGTAGACCCTCAAGGTTCTAATTTTATAATATGCAAAAAATGACTTTAGTATGGATGAGTAGATGTGGCCTAATGACCTCCCTCTTCTCTTGCTAATGAATATGAGCTTGTCCACTAAAGCAACCATTACACCGTAAAGATTTAAAGTTTAGTTAAAATTGATGAAGCCATTCAAAAGCAGGTAAAGCACTCATAATAAGAAGCACCTGGAATATGGAGGAGTTATAAGCAAATTGATGAAATTTGTAATAATGTGCTGATAGTGATGGAAAACATAATGGAATAAAAGAAAAAATTGTAAGCAGAGATTATTTAATAGAAAACATAATGGAATAAAAGCAAAAAAGGAAGAAAAAAAGAAACACTTACTGATAGTGATGGAAAAATAGCAAGAGCAAAGCGGAGAAGAGTATTATGCAAAAGATCTTGAACCACACACTACAAAAGTCTCAACAAAATGAAACCAAATTGTAAAATAGGAAATAGCTAGGGAGAGAGATTGGAAGGCAAGAATTGGAGAGGAAGTGAGAGAAGTAGACAAAACCTCGTTCTGTCAATGAGAAAGAGAAAGAAAATGAGTAATTCGTGGATAATGAGTTCAAAAACAACAATTAAAATATAAGGCATTAACTAATTGAGAGTAATGTTCGTGTTTGGATAAATATTACTCTGACAAGAAGATTATGGCTTTAGCAGTATCGCTAGCCAATTAGTACTCATCAATTCTATTGCCCTATGAGTATTAATCACAATTATATAATTAATGTTTCAAAAAAATGTACCAAGGCTAAAACTGGTGCAGTACAGTTCTAGTTTGAAAACCAGCATTTACTTCATTTTTCCATTCAAATGGATCCTTATCTAACAAGTCAGTTAATATTCAAATGGTTAATTTTATATGCTAGAAGTATGCTAAGAGGTCATGCTTTGCAATGTAGAAATGATCAGAAGCCATTTCGTTGTCAGTCATTATATGTAGAAAATAATCTAATTGACTAGAAACGAAGATGGATTTGGAGAGTTTGGCTGGTAAAGGGAGTGTAGTCTCAAGGTTCTCAAAACACTTCGGAGGTCAGATGGGTGAGTTTTTACTCAAGGACTTAAACTGGGATGATCTTAAAAAAACCAGACATAATCAAGGATTGTGCAACAAAAAGATTCATGGTGCTTCTAAGGCCAATAGTTCATTAATCATTACTCAATGAAAATGGTAGAATTTGGATTCCTACAAACCTATTTGTGTTACAAAATACAAAATTTGTCTTTGATTAATCAACCATACACTTCTTGTAATACAAAATTTGTCTTTGATTGTCATGTCATTTAATTTAGGCTAAAAAACGCAACCACTCAAAGATAGTCTTTTTGAAAGATAGAATTTAGATGCATATTTTGCTAAATTCACATGGAAATTAACCAGTGAAGTGCATGTATACAAAGTAGAGAATTTGTAGTGGTGTAGCTGATTCATAATTATCTTCTGTTTGAGTGGATAAGATTTGTACGCGTGCATTTGTGGCTTTCCTGATTAGGACAACTAGCCCTCTAAAAGGATCTCTTAAAAATCAAGTCTCCAGATGGATTTTCTAGCTTGAACCTAGTCAGAATTATGTAGCAAGTGAAAAGATAAGAATAAACCTACTATCCTTGTACCCTCTAGAGCTCAACCACTTGTATCCAACTCTCAAATCCTTAACTCCCAAGTTTATCAACAAAATTATGGTTTTTAATGCAACTAGAAAGTGATGTGAATTGCTTGGACAAACAATCCCGCAGTTTTTAGTATGTTTAACATGGATAATTACCAGATTTATGTTTCTAGCTGACTAGGTTTAGCAGTTGTATGCTTCTGCCAAATTAACATGCATGAGATTGACAGATTCGCCATTCTTTTTTTATATGGACAAATAATATCATTATATTCGTGAACAAAAAGTTGAAAAAGAGAGATCAAACAGGATACCTACTGAGTGAAAAGGTTGAAGAAAGATGACCTCTCAAGTTTTGTTGGTTATCTATCTTTCATCTGACCCTATATCGTGACTAGGTTCATCCATTCTCCAGAAAACAGCATGTGGCTTGTGAATAGTAATTACATGCAGAGACTGCATGTGTGGAGACCGGAGAGCCCTATAAATGGAGTGACCTAACAAGGGGCAAAAGCATAGATTAGATAATAGAGCATTAGATGTTCTCTAGAGTTCCCTCGAAACACTTCAATGGGGACAATTATTTTCTGTCTCAGTTAGGCCAAAGAATTCAGCCTAGTGAAGTGTTTGGGGGAACTCCTGAGTTCATTTGATACATATCAACAATTTTGACAAAGTGATTTTTTTTATAGGCGCTCTTAGAAGACCTCATCATTATTCTCTCTCCAGTGTTTTTTTTTTGTTATTTTTATCTTTTTCAATACTGGATAAATTTTTTTCAACAAATTTCTCTCTTAGCCCTCCGTGGATGCTTTTTCATGTTAAACAACTATGTAAATCTCTTACCTTTTATCTTTTGCACTTGCAGGTATGTTAGGAAGGTTTCAACCTTGTATATTAAGGAGGATGAATATGATGAAAGTAATAAAAGGTATTGATGAAATTTCTTCATTTTATTTATAATAGTCTTTGCTACGTTCTTTCTGATTCATTCTCCAAATTAATAGAGGAAAAAAAAACATATTTCCACTTAAACTAAAGAAAACGTACAAGCAAAACAGATGCCCGTGCAAAGCACTAGGTGACAATTAGTTAGTAATGAGATAGTTGGCATGGCCACATTCCAAAGCATCTTTTGCATAAATTAATTATTTGTACGATAACATAACAACTAGTTGAATTTTGAAGCTCTTGTTTTGGTAAGTTAGGGAAAGGAAAAATTCGTGAACTATTTTGTCTTTAAAGCTTGGTTAGTTAACTTCATATTTTGATGCTCCATTTTAGAAAAAAGGAAAATGGCCATTTTGGTCCATTATCTTCGGAGTTTTGATCAATTTAGTCCCTTATTCATCGCTGCAGCCATTTTAGTTTTTTATCTTTACAAAAAAAAAGAGATAATCTAGGATATCAAACAGAAAAAATGAAAATCTCTAATGGAATTAGTTAAGGCAAGCCATGTGAAGTGCTAAAAATGACTATTTTGGTCTATTACCTTCAAGATCTTGTCTAATTTTATCTTTTCAGTAATTTAAACTCGCATTTTCACAAAATAAAATCAATATAGGACTTTTAATGAGAAACTAGAAAACCATAATAGACATATAAGGGACAAATTTGGACACAATTTTAAAGATGATGGACCAAAACCATCATTTCTAATAATGCACATGCCTTATGTGCGAGTAATTAAGTTAAAAATTTCTAATGTTCCATTAGAGGTCCTAAATTGGCATTTTTTGTAAAGATAAGAGACTCTAATGGTCATGAAGATAGACAAGGGACCAAATTGGCAAAAATCCAAAATATGAAGAACCAAAATGGCCATTTTCCTAAAAAAATGTGAAGACTATTATGAGCATTACTCCCCACACTACACATACTCCCTCTGTCCCAATATTAGAGTCATTTTATGGAAATAATTTTTTACGGAGACATGGTAATCATATGTCTAGATGAGGTGGCATTAATAAATTGACAAAAGTGTCCTTTGAATTCAAAATATTCTCTTAATAGATGTGTATTGAGATTTTAAAAGTTGCTTTTCAAATGACAGGATTGAAAAGTATGTGTTAAATTTGAAATGATGACTCATATTTTGAGACATCAATAAAGTGAAAATATGACAATAACAATAGGATGGAAGGAGTAACGAGAATTATAGAAATTCAAAGTGGTAGATTATTAATTTAATACACATATACTTCTACACTAATATGCGTTTAAGTATATATTAATTTTCTTTCGTATAACATCATGACTCCGCCAGTAATTCACTTGACAACTCCAATTATTTCTATGAACAATCTATGCTTTAAAATGTTCTCAGAAACAGATACGAAGACGATATGACCTCATGCTGAATGTTGAGTTACGCTTCCCCTTCCCAGTTGTTAACTGTTGAGTTTAGTCATGAAAATGAGCAATATCTGATCACTTAGGTGGCAAAATTAATAATTGCAGCTTCATGTGTTTACGTGTTTTTTTCACTTTGAGAAGCACTACGGCACAACAAAATGGTATTGTTAGTCTACATGGATGTCAAACATTTTAGATGTATGCTCTCAATTCCAAAAAGCTAGTTGAAAACAATTCAATTAAATTTGAAAAACCAATTTGGGAAAGATTTAGTCAAGGTTCAACCAGTGATTCAAGCATCTTAAATTTCAGAAATTTTCCCTCGAATAACTAGCTTCTTGTCATCCAATAGCTTAAGAGTAACATAAAAGAAAATTAATAGATACTTAGAATCATATTAGGGCAGAAATATATGCGTCTTAAACTGATATTTTACCATTATGAATTTTTATAATCCCTTTGTGTGTGGGGTAGTATAACTTTTGAAAAATTGTTGTTGACTGATGTGGCTAATAAAGTTATCTTGAAAGCTGTTACACGATTTCAAGGTACATCTAAATCGTGGTAAGCTCAAACAAACAACTCATATTTCATCAAGATGGTTATGGCATAACAAAGGACTAATACATGGATAAATTAAGTTTATACTTTCGTTTGAGTTTTTAATTATAGACACATACAAACAAGGTTTATTATTATAATATAAAACATGATATTTATGAAGTTCTGGACATTATGGGTGTCAAATTCATGGGTCATGCTATGGCCTAATATGTCGAGGTTTGCTTTCCAAATTTGCAATTTTACCTCTTACCATTACGAAATCTTTTAACTCAAAAGTGGTTTCCAAAATGGTATCTTGGAGGGACTATTTATGACTATGGTTTTATGTATAATGAAAGTCAGTGGTGACTATATTTTAGTAGTTTAGGTGAAATTCCTTATATCGAAATGATTTTTATAGCTTTAAAACAAATTCTTGGATAAGGGTTTTGGATTCAACATTTGAGGGTGTGGTAGCTTCTGATGATGAATTTATAGGTTTTTGGGATGGTAAAGCTTTGTATTAGCTTATGAGAGATTGGAATTTCATTGATACTTTTGTTGTTGCCTTTAATCTTCAAACTAAGGGTCCGTTTGGTTGGACTAGGAAAATATTTTCCATCGAAGTCATTTTCCTGTAAAATCACTTCCTTCTCCATAATTTTCTAGCGTTTGGTTATTAAGTGAAAATATTTTCCAAATTCCTTTTTTCATAATTTTCCGATGTTTGGTTTGTCAATGAAAATATTTTCTGATATGTTTGTTGATATGTTGTAAATATTTTTCTACTCTCAAAACATTCATTTCATTACAAGTTAATTTTAGTTTCTATCCATTATAATCATATTATCATTTCTATAAAATATTTATTCATATTACAGCATGAATTCTTAAATGGAATTATTAATTATACTAATGAATTGGCTGGGAAAGAAGAGTTAAAAATCAAACGAAAACCTAGCTGAACACTATTCTTTATTGGTATAGTATCATATCATTATGTTGTTCTTTTGAAAAGGGAAAAGAACCTAAATGCAGAGAATCCTATATTGGAATATAAAAAGTGATAAAAGGGAGAAGAACCTAAATGCAGAGAATCCTATATTGGAATATAAACCAAGCTCTAGAATCAAAAACCTTATTCATGGTACAGAATTAGAACCGTTGGTACACACAAGCACCCTAATCAAGCCTAGAGTGACTCAAATCCCTGCTTTAAATATTGTTGGCCTCAGTTGGATCAAAAATCTGGAACAATTCAATACATACATAGGCAATTCTGCTGCTAGGACTGAAGTGGCAGCACCAATTACAATAGCATCCTCATCATCATCACTACCGGGATCCATCTATGAAAATTTAATATAACTATTAATTGATTGCATGCATATAATCGTTAATTAAGTGAACTATGGCAACTAAAGGTAGCAAATTAAAGGTACATGATACCAGAAGTCGTTGGCACTATGTAGTTAGTACCTCATGACAAAGGTACAAAACTAATCAAAGTTGACCGAACTGATAAAACTACAATACAAAAGCAAACTGTTTCTGCCCAATCTGCTTGTGTCCCTTTTCTGCTAAAATATTTGATGCAAAGCCACTGAATATACATGATAGAGAGAAAATGGGAGGGAGGGAGAGAGCGCACAGAGGGCATGTAGCAATCAAAAAGGTTTTGCCTATTCCAACGTACAAGGGATTAGAATACCATGCCAACAACCATCTTCAATCTGCAAATCATGATAAGATATTTCCAAAGTCTTACCATAAAGTCTATAATACATATGGTAGTAGATGATTTTCCACTATATTGAAATGGCACTTAAGAGGGGTGTTAAGCATGATTCCTAAACTACTAAAAGCTGAATACTGAAGAGTTGACTGACAATCATGACCCAAGAAAGAATGTCCACAAATCCAAAGCTTAGACCTCTCAGTCAGTCAAATGTTAAATGATGCACACATCTATAACCAACTTGTACAAGTCAAAAGCATAAGAAGGACTCTATATTACTTAATTGCAAGTAGCATATCAAACAAAAAGGTCAATGCCCAAATGCAAAATAACATAACAAGCAATTTAGCCTGTCAAGCTTTTGCTTTTGCCAGTTGCTATATCTCGGAAAGTAATTTTGTTAACTAGACACCAAAAAGATGCAACTGTAAAAAGCTTTATTTCTGGATATGTAAAGACTAATCCAAGAAATTTAGAAGGCAACTTTCATGGTCCAAGTATACAAAACTTAAGTTCTTCAAGTGCTGCACCGTCTTCTCCAAAACCCGAAACTTAGAAAGCTGTGCAATTTTCTCTCAAAATCAACCTTTATTTATGCTGTATAAACTAGAATCCATAAATAATTTTTGCCACAAAATGTGCAGCCAGGTCATCAACCAACTTGATATTTGGTATCTGGTAACGAAAACTAATTATCATCTTCTTTAAGGACCAACTTAAGCAACAAGCCAAGCAGAATACCACAAAACATGCAGTCATTTAAGACACAAAATTGAAGAAAGAATAATTCGACTTTGACGTAAGCAGATGATCAACTTAAGTAACAAGCCAAGGAGAATACCTCAGTATAACCATTACCAATACCCATACCTTTTGAATCAGAAAATAATCATAACTGAAACCTTTATCCTAGGAATTTACATCAATACACAACTTGCAGCAACACCAACACCGCTATTGTCAACATTATGCAGTTAGGTCTGCAACATTGATTCTAACAACTATGTCTTCTTTTGACAACTATGGTTCCAGACAGAAAAAAACAGAGCACTCTCCAAGGGTCAGTTTCCACCAAGAGAAAATTGCTTAGTGTCTTTAAATAGACCCAATCAACATCTTGTTCATCTGATCATACTACAAGCAATAACCACTGATTACAACAAAAACAAGAATGTAAGCTTAATGAAACAGTCCAAGCTCCCATGTCCATTGTGCAGCTTCATAAAAATCATTAAAGGACATTGCTCTAAACAAACTAGTATACAACACTAGAACACCAGCAAATGCCAACAATTGAAATCCACAAGAAGCTTAGGAGGACAAAATGATAATCCATCAACAACAGTAACAAACATATTGATAGGGTGCATTTTAGTGGGATATTTTGGGCATTATTGCACAATTGTTTGACTAAATATCTCATTAATTGGGTGGATTCTACTGATATGTTGTTTTGGTGCCAATTGCAGGAGTTGATGCTGAAAAGTGCTTAAAATCGAAATTTGGATGATTCGTCGTACGTGGGCCACTTCAAGCAGTGGGGTCCACTTAAGAAACTGAAGAAACTAATTGTAATAGACTTTATTTTATTTTATTTTTAGGGAGTTTTGTTTTAATTTTTGGAAGACCAATTTCTGATAAGGGAAAATCTCCTCCTTGAATTTCGGTGGGACCAAATACTAGTGAGAGGAGTATTAGACTCCGGGAGGTCAGCTTTTGATGGGAGAGTTGATTTTCCGCTTGGCTTAGGTTTTCTTTGGGTTGTTGCTTTTGGAATTGGGGGTGGGGGTGGCCTGGAGCTTTGTAGAGAGGCAGGAGACAAAAGCCTCCGTTATTGACTTTGTGTTGTTTTTTATTTCCATCTTTGGTTGACTTTGGCAATCCCAATTCTATTGTGGGTTGATTGAAATTGAAAGAACAAAAGAAGCAAAGCCTTTCTCGTACGTTTGTGAGCAATTAGGAGAAGAAAACAATTGAGCCGCCATTATTGACCCTTGGGGCTTTGCTTTTCAATTGGCTTTGACCGAAAGTGAAAGAGGGCATCAGACTCTCTTTTACGTTGGATTTTTGGAGATAATTGGATGTAATAAAATCCTTTGTCTTTTTTCCTCCTGTTGTTGACCGAAGTTGGAGGAGACAGTGCGCGAATCTTTCCCAAATCAACACACGCGATTTGTCCTCCATTGATGGAGGACTAATTCCATAATTCTAGTCAAGGGGGCAACTGACGAATTGGTTCAACGATTACTGTGAGATCTAAACCATTTTTAATTATTTTCTTCATTTATTGATATTTATATGTTCCTTGATTTTAATTGTTATAGCCTTGTGTATGATTGGTTAGTGCGCAATAATTAATTATTCATATAGGCTATTCCGTTAAATAGGGGTAATTGAATCCGTAATTATTCGTTATCTCTATCTTAGTAGCAACTGGCGTAATCGGGTTTATGTCAGGGGAACATATGATCTAATTTAAACAAATTCTCGTAGCGTGTTTGTTAGTTAGGATTGGGCCTTTCTAAGTGTTAATGCAAGCTAGAAATTAAATCCTACGGTCGTACCTAGGGTTGTTTTTTGGTTAGAAAAATAGTTAACGGTCGTACCTTAGCAATCGATAAATTAAGGAAGGGTTGGTTGTTTATCGCGTGCATGACAGTTATAACTAATCTATTAATAAATGTCAGAATTATCTGTGAATCGATGATCAGTGCATGAACCATTTCTGAAGTGTACCCTTGGCTAGAACTCTCCTAATTATTTCCTTTAATCAATTATTTTTTAGCAGTTAAATTATTTAGTTAGCATTTTATTCTAAAACCCCCTATTTGTTTTGACTTGAAGAGAAATAAATTTCTCGCTAGTCCCTAAGGAGACGACCCTACCTGCCACTGTCTACTAGTTAGTGAAATCAGTTAAATAATTAATTCAGGTATATCGGATTAAGCAAACTTTTTGGGAACAGGGTGAATCAAGTAATCTATTGCACACCTAGAGTCCCTACTCCAGTACTAGAATTGATTATTGACTGTTTCAGGTGGTAGTTAGGTTTTATTTATTATTATTGCACAGATTCGGCACCTGTCAATTTTTGGTGCCGTTGTCGGGGACTGGCATTTGAAATATTTATTTCTTTTTTGGTTCAATTTTTTTTTCTTAGTATTTTTGCTAGTTTATGCCCCGTTCTTCTCGTACAGGTGAATTGATATACGACCCTGAGGTTGAGAAGGCAGCGCGTAGGCGAAGGCAAGAGATCAAGAGACGGAAAGAAGGGCACTTATCTACTACAAACGAGTCAGTAGAAGATGAATTTAGGATGACCAACACCTAAACATTAAGGGAGCTGGCTGCTCCGGAGTTGACTCACAAGCCCTTGTGCATCACATTCCCCACTTTGGCAGAGAATACCACCTTCGAGCTGAAGTCGGGGTTGATTCACCTCTTACCCTCTTTCCATGGTCTCTCTGGTGAAAAATCCCACAAACACGTCAAGGAATTCGAGATGATTTGCTCTAGCATGAAACCTCCTAGGGTCACTGAAGAGCAAATTAGACTGAGAGCTTTCCCTTTCTCTCTCAATGATGCAGCTAAAGATTGGCTATACTACCTACCAGCAGGTAGTATTACCACATGAAGTACAGTTGAAAAAGAAATTTTTGAAAAAATTGTTCCCTGCATCCCGGGCTGCGAGTTTGAAGAAGGAGATATGCAGCATTAAACAGTATCCCGGGGAGTCCTTGTATGAATACTGAGAGAGGTTTAACATGTTGTGCACTAGATGCCCGCAGCATCAAATTATTGAATAACTGTTGATCCAGTACTTCTATAAAGGGCTCCAATCAACTGATAGGAGTATCATTGACGCTGCGAGTGGAGGAGCACTGGCAAACAAGACACCGAAGGAAGCGTGGGAGCTTATCGAAGCCATGGCAGAGAACTCCCAGCAATTTGGCTTCCGCGAGAACAACCCCACCCGTAGGGTCAACGAGGTAGAGACGTCATCTCTTCAGCAGCAGCTGTCAGAGTTGACGTCGCTTGTTAGGCAATTAGCCATGGGGAACGTGTAGCGAGCGAAGGTCTGTGGAATCTGTACAAGTATGGACCACTATACGGACACATGTCCCCTTTTGCAAGAGGATGGGGCGGAACAAGTGAACATGACCGGAGGCGTGCCCGCGTCCCGTAGGCAGTATGACCCGTACTCTAACACGTACAACCCCAGTTGGAGAGACCATTCCAATTTCAGTTATGGGAACAGGCCGCAGAATTCACTCCCAAATCGTTCACCAGGGTTCCAGCAACCATGGCAACCTAAGCCTCAACCTTCATCTTCCAACTCAGGAAGTTCTTTGGAGAATTTTGTCAAGAGTCTGGCCACGACTACTACTCAGATCCAGCAAGAGACTAAACAACTCCAGCAGGAGACCAGATCATTGACCACAAATATGGCTCAACTCCAGCAAGAAACTAGAGCCTTAACCATGAGCACTACTCAGTTCCCGCAGGACACCAGAGCAGGCATGAAAGATATGAAGGCTCAAATGAGCCAAATGGCAACTGCCATCAATCGCCTGGAGTCCCACGTTTATGGGAAATTACCATTGCAACCCGAGGTAAATCCCAAGAATATAAGTGCCATGACACTGAGGAGTGGCAAGGAACTGGAAGGGCCTAAAGTGAAAAATTCAAAAAGAAAAAGTGAGGAGGAGATAGAAAAGGAGATCGAAGAGGAAGGGCGCATCTGCGAAGACCCTAAGGTAACATTCAATCCTTCACCTCCCATCAAATCTAACTTATCTCATTTTCCTTGCAGGTTACAGAAGACAAAGAAGGTAAAGAAGGAAAAAGAGCTTTTGGATGTGTTCCGGAAAGTGGATATCAACATCCCCTTGTTGGATGCAATCAAGCAGATACCAAAGTATGCCAAATTTTTGAAAGACTTGTGCACTCACAAGAGGAAGCTAAGAGGAGATGAACGAGTGGCGGTGGGAGAAAATGTGTCGGCAATACTCCAAAGAAAACTCTCTCCCAAGTGTAGAGATCCAGGTATGTTCACAATTCCATGTAAAATAGGAGATACCCCAATTAGGAAAGCGATGTTGGATTTGGGGGCGTCAATTAATGTAATGCCTAAGACTATCTATGCGTCCCTTAATCTTGGCCCATTAAAAGGCACAGGCATTATAATCCAACTTGCAGACCTTACCAATGCTTATCCCTAAGGGTTAGTTGAAGATGTTTTGGTACAGGTCAATGAGTTAGTCTTTCCTGCAGATTTCAATGTCCTACACATAGGGGATGAAAGGGCACTAAATCCGTCACCTATTTTGTTAGGTAGGTCATTTTTAAGCACTATTAGGACAAAAATAGATGTAAATGAGGGTACCTTGTCGATGGAGTTTGATGGTAAAATTGTAAATTTTAATATCTTTGATGCGATGAAATACCCGGATGAGGCTAACTCTGTTTTTGCTTTAAGTGTTATTGAGCCTCTTGTGCAGGAAACTTTCGAATTGGATGGGGACGATGCACTGGCAGTGGCATTAGCCAAACATCTTGAGTTGGGAGCAACTCCAGATGTAGAATTAAGTGATGACTTATACCGTGCAGTTGAAGCACTGCATTCGCTCCCACCAATTTCTCCAAGGTATGAGCTTACTTCTCTCTTTGTACCAGAAACTCAGGCGAAATTGTTGCCTTCTGTTGTGCAGGCACCTGAGTCGGAGCTCAAGCCTCTCCCAAAGCATATGAAGTATGCTTTTCTCTGGGACAAAGAGACACTGCCGGTCACCATATCTGCACACTTGTCACCAAGGCAAGAAGACAACCTGATTCGTCTTCTTCGAGATCATAAGGAGGCGATTGGGTGGAGCATCGCAGACATTAAGGGAATTAGCCCGTCCTTATGCATGCACCGGATACGGCTTGAGGATGATGCAAAGCCGGTAAGACAGGCGCAGCAAAAATTGAACCCACTAATGATGGAGGTAGTAAAAAAGGAGATACTAAAACTCCTGGAAGTGAGAATCATCTTCGCCATCTCAGACAGTCCATGGGTGAGTCCGGTCCAAGTAGTCCCGAAAAAGACGGGAGTAACGGTAGAAGAGAACCAGGAAGGCGAGATGGTCCTGGTAAGGAAACCCACAGGATGGCGCCAGTGTATCGACTACCGGCGACTAAACGCAGTGACGAAAAAGGACCACTTCCCTCTCCCTTTCATTGATCAGATGATAGAGAGGTTAGCTGGTCATGTCTATTACTATTTTCTTGATGATTTTTCAGGTTATTTCCAGATTGCGATAGCACCGGAGGATCAGGAGAAAACTACATTCACCTGTCTCTTTGGTACGTTTGCCTACCGGAGGATGTCTTTTGGCCTCTGCAATGCTCCAGCGACTTTTCAAAGGTGCATGGTGAGTATCTTTTTCGAATATGTAGAAAAGATTATTGAGGTGTTCATGGATGATTTTAGTGTGTATAGGATAGTTTTGATGAATGTCTTGATAATTTAGTTTTAATTTTGAAAAGATCTATAGAAGCGAATTTGGTCATTAATTGGGAGAAATGCCATTTTATGGTGGAACATGGTATTGTTTTAGGACATGTAGTGTCGGCTAGGGGCATAGAAATAGATAAAGCAAAGGTCGATATTATTTCTGCTTTATCTTACCCCGTAAGTGTACGGGAAGTGCGTTCCTTTTTGGGTCATGCAGGGTTCTACAGGAGATTTATCAAATATTTCTTCAAAATTGGAGCGCCCCTGTTCAAGCTGTTGCAAAAGGATGTAGCATTTGACTTTACCGAGGAGTGCAGGATGGCATTTGACAAATTGAAGGGATCGTTAATCTCACCGCCAGTCATCTAACCGCCGGACTGGAGCCTCCCATTTGAAATAATGTGTGACGCAAGTGCGGTGTTGGGGCAAAGAATTGACAGGGCGGCACATGCAATCTACTATGCATCGAAGGCGTTGAATGTAGCTCAGCTCAATTATTCTACAATGGAGAAAGAATTACTAGCTGTGTTTTTTGCATTAGAAAAATTTAGACCTTATTTGTTAGGTGCAAAAATAACAGTTTTCGCTGATCATGTCGCCTTAAAGTATTTGATGACAAAGAAGGACGCGAAACCAAGGCTCATTAGATGGATCCTGCTCTTTCAAGAGTTCAACTTGGAGATCAAAGATAAAAGTGGGGCGGAGAACTTGGTGGTTGATCACTTGATCCGCTTGCTTGCACACAAGGAAGAGCAACCATTGAGAGAGACATTTCCAGAAGAGCAACTATTTGCCATTGATTCGTCCGTACCCTGGTATGCTGATATAGTAAATTTCTTAGTGACTAATCAATTGCCTGCAAGTTGGCCCAAGACTAGGAGAGACAAGATGAAAAGTGATGCCAAATACTACATTTGGGACGACCCCTACCTATGGAGGCAATGTTCGGACCAGGTACTAAGAAGGTGTGTGAGTGCAGGTGAATTCCACTCCATTTTAAATTTTTGTCATTCGTTTGCATGTGGAGGGCATTTTAGGCCCAAGCGAACAGCTCGCAAAGTGTTGGAGAGTAGCTTTTACTAGCCCACCCTTTTTAAAGATGCTTACTAGTTTTGCAAATCTTGTGATAAGTGTCAAAGGGTGGGAAATATTTTTCGGAGGGGCAAAATGCTTCAAACCCCCATGTTATTTGTTGAAATTTTTTATGTTTGGGGGATAAATTTTATGGGTCCCTTTCCCTTGTCTTTTGGGTTCGTATACAGCTTACTTGCTGTAGATTATGTCTCTAAGTGGGTGGAAGCAAAAACCACCCGTACTAATGATTCTAGAGTGGTTGTAGAGTTTCTCAAATCTAACATATTTGTCCGCTTTGGGATGCCGAGAGCTGTGGTAAGTGATAGGGGCACGTATTTCTGTAATAAGACTATTGCTGCCCTGTTCCGAAAATATGGCGTGCTCCACAAAGTATCCGCACCGTATCACCCGCAAACGAATGGTCAAATCGAAGTGTCAAACAGGAAGATTAAATTGATTTTGGAGAAGATGTACGCCCGGACAGGAAGGATTGGAGTTTGAAGTTAGAAGATGCACTGTGGGCGTACCGCACCGCGTATAAGACGGCAATTGGGATGTCCCCGTTAAAACTTGTTTTCGGTAAGGCTTGTCATCTTCCCGTGGAGTTCGAACACAAGGCGTTTTGGGCAGTGAAACAGTGCAACATGAATCTTGAAGAAACGAGGCTCCAAAGGAAATTGCAACTACAAGAGTTGGAAGAGATTAGGAATGAAGCATACGAGAATGCCACGATCTACAAAGAAAAGAGTAAAATCTTTCATGATCAGCAGGTTTCAAGGAAATCTTTTGTAGTGGGGCAAAAAGTCCTCTTGTATCATTCGAGTCTTAAACTTTTTTCCGGTAAGTTACGTTCTCGTTGGATTGGCCCCTTTGTCGTTTCTAATGTGTTTTATTATGGTGCAGTGGAGATCCAAAATTTAAAGACGGAGAAGAAATTCGTGGTAAATGGCCATCGTCTCAAACCTTATTTTGAAGGATTCTCAGTTGAAGAAGTGGAAATTGTATACCTCAAGGATCCAATTTATCTCGTTTGAGGGTTCCGGCTGTGTCTAGCCAAAGACATTAAAGAAAGGCGCTACATGGGAGGCAACCCAAGACTATTTGTTTGAGTTTGCGTACATTTTTTAAGTTTTAGTTAAGTGTTAGTGTCATTTAGTAGTTTGTTATTTGGTGGCAAAAAGTTGGCAGTTAGACGTACCCACGCTAAATGGTCACGTCTAAGGAAAAGAGTTGGAAGGCGACGGTCAGAAGACTCTGTAGCAGTTAAGCGTGCCCACGCCAGGTGGTCACACTTAAGGGAAGAAAATTCTTGTCCGCGATCAGAAGACTCTGTAACAGTTAGGCGTGCTCACGCCAGGTGGTCACGCCTAAGGAACACAATTTCCGAAGATGGTCAGAGACTAGAGGGTAGTTAGGCGTGCCCACGCCTAAGACAAGGGTTCCTTTAAAAAAAAAGGGTGACAAGACGAAATTGCCCTTACTCAAAAAAAAAATTTTCAAAGACCCGAACCCCAACTCTTTCTCTTCTCTTTCTTTCTTTCTTTCCTTTTTCTTCTTCTTCTTCCTTCTTTTCTTTCTTTCTCTTCTTCCTTTTCTTTTTCCTTGTCCGTCGCCCACACGACCGCCGCAACACGCCCGCCGTCGCACCCCACCGCACACCACCATTGCTTGCACTCCGGAGCCACCCATCGCGCCTGTGCGTCCACAGCAGCACCAGAGCGTGCGAGCTTCAGTCCAAGTGAGCTCGCAGCAACCTCGCGCGGCCTCCTCTGCGCGCATCACTTCCTGCCCACCCAGCAGCCCAGGTGCTCCAGTCCACCAGCAGCTTCCTTCGTGCGCATCCCCAGCGCCAACTCCAGCCTAGGCGCGCACGAAGCAGCAGGCCCCAGACGCGCAACCTCCCTGCTCGCCAGCCTCCGCCCGCGACCAGAACAGCGACCCAGCAGCACAGCGCGCAAGCTCCAGCCCCTGCTCAGCTGCGCGCGCGGTCACTAACAGCAACGCACTCATAGGCGCACAGGCCCAGCACGCGTCACCCACAGAGCAACAACGCGTGCACAGGCGAGCCCAGGCGCTACCTCGCAGTCGCGTTTCCTCCGCGCGCGCCGTCTCTGCTCTCTGTCACCGCCTCTGCCCCTTCACCACCACACCCACTGCTTGCTTTCAAAACTCCGGTGAATTCTTTTTAATTTTCTGTCCCTAAATAGCTGAGGCCAGATTACTAGTCTTTAATTAGCTTAGGACAGATTTTAATTTCGTAATTGAGGCCAAATTTTTGATTTGCTAGCTGAGAACAGAAATTTTGTACTTGTTTGGATGCGGTGATATATCTGTGGTTGATTGACGACTATTTGTTAAATTTTGTGCTCAACCAGTGGTATTTGGGAAAAGTTTTTACTCTAGTTGCCTGTTTAATTAGTTTTTGGGGAAGTTTTACTGTGTTTATCTAATTAATTAGTTTTTGGGTAAAATCTGTAGTATTTGGGGATCATTTTGTTGTTTACATGTTTA
Organism: Coffea eugenioides; assembly: GCF_003713205.1. NCBI lineage: Eukaryota > Viridiplantae > Streptophyta > Magnoliopsida > Gentianales > Rubiaceae > Coffea > Coffea eugenioides. The sequence continues at coordinate 26,868,475 of NC_040040.1, read as the reverse complement.
ATTAGTTTTTGGGGTGAGTTTATAGTCCATTTTTGCAATTGTCTATGGTTGGGAGCTGTAATTGGGACCCTTTACTGAGTCAGCTGCCTGTTGACCTCTTTTGTACACCTTTGCCTTGCCTCTGCCCTATCCAACAGACCAAATGACCAAACCAGAGAATAAAGGTAAGAGCAAACCCTCTACCTCCACCCCACAGCCTACGGTTCCCTTGGGTGGACCTGCCCCATCAACTGGTTCGGGAGGGCCCCGGACCCGCCTTGGACAGAATAGGGAGGTTCATATCTTCTCTCCGCCCCACTTTGGTGGTCACTTGACCTTTACCCGGGCTGCCGACAAGGAACGGTACGCCTCGACTTGCACAAGGAAGATAATTCCTCGTAAATATATCCACGGCCCTACACTTGATCAACTGAATCTTAGGGATGAGGTCACAAAGTATCTAACCGACATAGGTTGGACCCGTTATGCTGCTATCATTTTACCTGCTTTTACTGAATTAACTTGGGAATTTTATGCCACTTTTGAATTTAATATCCCTGACGAATTCTCTGTTACCACTCCTGGGGTAGTGCAGTTTAGGTTAATGGGTAGAGAGTTCACCCAATCTATCACTGAATTCAATTTGGCCTTTGGGTTCATTGACATTCCCTACTCCTAGAGTGAGGAATATATGCACAGTCCGTGCGAATACTCGGAGCCATTTTAGTCTCATAACATTGGTTATTAGAGAGAGTTGTCGGTTGACCGACACAACTATGACCCCAGCCAGTCTAAAGCATCTTATCTTAAGAGCCCCGCCTACCGTTATTTACATAGATTTATGGCTTACAATTTCTCTGGTAGAAAGGACAGTTCGGGTACTTTGACCAAACCCGAATTCTTTTTCATTTGGTGCATGGTTGTTCGGAGGAAGGTCAATTTGGGTTGCTGGTTTGCCCTCCACCTCTAAACTGTCTTAAGTAAAAAAAATAATCCATTAATCTTGGACTCATTTATCACTCAATTGGCTGTAAATCTTGGGATTTTGGACTTGAATAATCATAATTTGCATCAGGCATGTACTATGGAGCCCCTAGATTTAGTTTCCTTGGAAAAAATGGGTCTTGTGCAACAGGTGAATGGTGTTTTTCAGTTTGCCCCCCGGGGCCAATTTATGTTACTCCGAAACGCAAAGCTTCCAAATCCACCACCTCGGAGGCAGGTGGTCCTTCCACAGATGCCCTCAGACCGTCCTCTTCGGCCCCTCCACCGTCGTCCTCCGCCGATAGCCAGTTTGCAGCCCTTCGGTTCCAGATACAGCACATGGACACTCGTATGGAGCAGATGGAGCTTCAAATGGCTGGAATGGCCCAGAATTTGGCGCAGTACCTCCACCACGTGGGTTTCCGCCCGCCATTCCCTCCACGGCCTTAGTTCACTACCGCCCTCCTCCGTTTTAAGGGAAGTACCGTTGCCCCTTTACCTCGATTTTGCTCTTTATTTACTTACATTGGGGGCAATGTAAGGTTTAGGTGTGGGAGAGGATTAACTATGCAATTAGTGGAGTTTTTAGTTGTTTGGTGTGCATTTTTCTTGCCTTAGTAGTTAAACGGTGATGAATGCGATTGAGATATGAGTATAAGTAGTAAGTTCAGGCCATGGGGTGTTCTACTATTTCTCAATAATGAATTGATTGATGAATATGCTGAACTTGACATTAATTTGATCACTTGTGCAATTTTTGAGCTTAATTTTTCGTTTGTTGAGTGATTAGTGCACATGGTTTGTCACTTTAGAACTTGCTCGGTTATGCGTGTCAAGACCACGTTTAAATGAGTTGAATGCATTAAAGTGATAGGGCACCTAGGATTGGACCATTTTTGGACTCTCTTAAAAACCAACCCTTAATTTATTTATCATTAGGAAGACAAGTTGAGCGTTAGACCTTATTCTTCGCTTGATGCCCTGGTTTTTAGCAGTAAAACCTCTTTTTAGACTCTCTCTTTGAACCTCATGTAAAGAAGTGCTTTGATTTCACTACCTGAAAATTTGGAGTATTATTTGAGAGGTATTGCATGTATATATGTGAAAGAGAGGAAGAGAAGGGGAAGCAAATGAAAAAAAAAAAACAGAAAACGGAAAAAGAAGAAAATGCAGGCAATCAACTAGTGAAGTTGATTCTTATTAAAAAAAAAAGAGGAAAAAAAGAAAAAGGGAGAAATAGATTAAGGTCCCACCGAGAGAAGAGAAGGAAAAGAAGCCGAAAGTGTGATGAGGGCCAACTTTGACTTCACTGGTTGGACTGTTGAGATGCCTTGAAATTCCAAATGTGCAAGAATCTGTGTAATGAATTTCTGAGCATTTTCTTTATATTTTTACACCTTTTGAATCCTTTTTATCCTATCTTCTCACCCCAGCCCCATTACAACCTTGCAAAGTCCCTTGATTGCTGCATTTAAATTCATAAGGAAGTGGTAGCGATATGATATATGAGTAAGTTTATGGTAGTGTCATTCTATTGTGTTAATTTGAGAGCTATCTTATATACATATCCTATACACTTCGGAGTGAAGGAGTGCACTTTAAACTGCGAGAATTGTTGATTTGGTATACTCTGATTTCAATGAGGTTATTGGGGAATTTGGAATGCCGTTTTGGTATGAACTGCTGTAAATCGCTTGGTATCTTGATTGCACTTCTGAGTTAATTATGCTTGAGGACAAGCATAGTTTAGGTGTGGGGGAAATTGATAGGGTGCATTTTAGTGGGATATTTTGGGCATTATTGCACAATTGTTTGACTAAATATCTCATTAATTGGGTGGATTCTATTGATATGTTGTTTTGGTGCCAATTACAGGAGTTGATGCTGAAAAGTGCTTAAAATCGAAATTTGGAAGATTCGTCGTTCGTGGGCCATTTCAAGCAGTGGGGTCCGCTTGAGAAGCTGAAGAAACTAATTGTAATAGACTTTATTTTATTTTATTTTTAGGGAGTTTTGTTTTAATTTTTGGAAGACCAATTTCTGATAAGGGGAAATCTCCTCCTTGAATTTCGGTGGGACCAAATACTAGGCCTGTCAATCGGGCCTAATGAGCTGGGTTTTGATGAGTTCAAGCTCAGCTCATTTAATTTGAATCATTTTCGGGCTTCAGACTATGAGTTTCGGGTTCGTAAATGTGAAACTCATACTCAGCTCACATAATATTCGGGTTGTGAGTCTTAATCGGGTTTAGCCCAAACTCACTTATTACTCCTTAATTTTCTTAATATAATTACTATAACTATTAAGTTGTAAAACTAATTTAACATTTACAAGATTATAATATTAAAACTAAACATGAACAAATAATAGTTCTTAAAACGTATATAAACAAAAAAATTTTCAACAATATTTATATTTAATCCATTCAAAATGCATGAAAAATAGTAATAAAACATGCGATCATAAGCCAATATATCTTTAAAAGTTAAAACTCTTTTTATAATTTTGTGATTTAAATCCAAATATGCTTGATGATTTTTGTGTTTGTAGACAAAAAAAAAATCAACCAATATTATGCCAATACAAAAATTTACTCAACCAATAAGAAAAATTAGAGATTTAGTTATGCATTACCAATATTGGCTCTCAAGAAAGCTCATGAAAGAGTTTTTAGATGTATTTTTGTGTTTTGTAATTTATGTATATATTTAGTATTTAGTAATAATATATTTGGATATATAATTATACATAATATCAAAATATAAATATTATATATATAGGTAATTAAAGGGCCGGGCCTATATCGGGTTGAAGCCTAATAAGGTCCAAATTCAGCTCACATTTAATTCGGGCCTATTTTTAGGCTCAGACTCAGACCGGCTCACTAAATGATCGGGCTCAACGGGCTTTCTGTCGGGCCGAGCGAGCCGTGCTCGGGCTGGCCCAACCCTATTGACAGTCCTACCAAATACTAGTGAGAGGAGTATTAGACTCCGGGAGGTCAGTTTTTGATGGGAGAGTTGATTTTCTGCTTGGCTTAGGTTTTCTTTGGGTTGTTGCTTTTGGAATTGGGGGGGTGGCCCGGAGCTTTGTAGAGAGGCAGGAGACAAAAGCCTCAGTTATTGACTTTGTGTTGTTTCTTTTTCCATCTTTGGTTGACTTTGGCAATCCCAATTCTATTGTGGGTTGATCGAAATTGAAAGAACAAAAGAAGCAAAGCCTTTCTCGTACGTTTGTGAGCAATTAGGAGAAGAAAACAATTGAGCCGCCATTATTGACCCTTGGGGCTTTGCTTTTCAATTGGCTTTGACCGAAAGTGGAAGAGGGCATTAGACTCTCTTTTACGTTGGATTTTTGGAGTTAATTGGACGCAATAAAACCCTTTGTTTTTTTCCTCCTGTTGTTGACCGAAGTTGGAGGAGACAGTGCGCGAATCCTTCCCAAATTAACACACGCGATTTGTCCTCCATTGATGGAGGGCTAATTCTCTAATTCTAGTCAAGGGGGCAACTGACGAATTGGTTCAACGATTACTGTGAGATCTAAACCATTTTTAATTATTTTCTTCATTTATTGATATTTATATGTTCCTTGATTTTAATTGTTATAGCCTTGTGTATGATTGGTTAGTGCGCAATAATTAATTATTCATATAGGCTATTCTGCTAAATAGGGTAATTGAATCCGTAATTGTTCGTTATCTCTATCTTAATAGCAACTGGCGTAATCGGCTTTATGTCAGGGGAACATATGATCTAATTTAAACAAACCCTCGTAGCGTGTTTGTTAGTTAGGATTGGGCCTTTCTAAGTATTAATGCAAGCTAGAAATTAAATCCTACGGTCGTACTTAGGGTTGTTTTTAGGTTAGGAAAATAGTTAACGGTCGTGCCTTAGCTATCAATAAATTAAAGAAGGGTTGGTTGTTTATCGCGTGCATGACAACTATAACTAATCTATTAATAAATGTCAGAATTATCTGTGAATCGATGATCAGTGCATGAACCATTTCTGAAGTGCACCCTTGGCTAGAACTCTCCTAATTATTTCCTTTAATCAATTACTTTTCTGCAGTTAAATTATTTAGTTAGCATTTTATTCTAAAATCCCCTATTTGTTTTGACTTGAAGAGAAATAAATTTTTCGCTAGTCCCTGAGGAGACGACCCTACTTGCCACTATCTACTAGTTAGTGAAATCAGTTAAATAATTAATTCAGGTATATCGGATTAAGCAAACTCTTCGGGAACAGGGTGAATCAAGTAACCCATTGCACACCTAGAATCCCTGCTCCAGTACTAGAATTGATTATTGACTGTTTCAGGTGGTAGTTAGGTTTTATTTATTATTGTTGCACAGGCTCGGCACCTGTCACATATTCAATTACAACTTCCTTGATAGTCCATATCCTAAAGAACAAACTTTGCTCCAAATGAACAAATTGAATGCCTAAGTCAAGCAACTCTCCACCCCAAATCTTTAAAGATAGTCAGAATTGCAAGTTCAAGTTCCCAATAGATAAAAGCTAGTGAAATTAATAATCAGATTCCTAGAATCATAAAACCCCCAAAATTCACTTCTTCAAATGTCTGCTAAAGAGTATCCTGGTTGTTTGGTCTTTGATTAGGATCTTTCTTCACCTTGGAAACGTCATTTTTATTGTACTTTGAGTTCATAAAATTGATTTTATCAGCCATGAACATGTTGAGGTGGAAAAATCCATGCTACCTAATAAGTACATCATTCATTTTATTTCATTACATGCTCTTAGAAATCAAGTTCTTTGCGATACGCATCTTACTCCTCGCAACTTAATATTTCCCAGGACACCCAATTGCTCTTATGGGATCTGGAGATGGATGAAATTGTAGTGCCAGTCCGCCGTCCTTCTGGTGGTTCCCCTACTTTTAGTACTGGAAGTCATGTTGGATTTTTAATCCAACATTGGACTTATATGTGAATAATTATGGGTTGCAAACTGTCAAATAAGGTTAAGTCCAATTAAAGTGATTAAATATGGTTTGGACTTAATGTATCTAATAGGATGTGAGCTTTTAATGTGTAGAAACTTAAGGGATTCTATTTCTATGATGGGCTGAAATAGGGCTCCAAAAGATAATAAGAATATTACCTATAAATAGGGTTATGGTCCCCAGGTCACACGTATCTTTTATCATATTTTCTAGTACCACAATATACTACCCTTTCCTGATATTCCATCATCAGGAAAGATACCAGAGAGATACTAAAGGGCTCTCTCAAGGATCGGTAAATACGTGTTGATCTGGAAGGTCACCCCAAAATCTCTAGGGATTCAAGCACCAATTTGTCAACATGAATCAAGGTACGCTTCCGCAATTTTGTGTTAATTTATTTCTTAATAATCGCCATATTGATCTCGGGTTTAATAGGTGATGGCTTTCACTAAAAGTTAATATAAATTGCCACCCTAACAAGTGGTATCAGAGTTAGATATGGTTGATTATTAGGAAATAATTTGGATTTAGTAATTCATAGTTTTAATTATATTATGTTTTCTGTTCAATTGCGAATGATCTTACAAATATCACTTCCAACATCAATAATATTCCTATGTTGAATGACATAAATTTCAAGTCCTAGAAAGAAAATCTCTTGATAGTATTTGGAGTAATGGATCTTGACCTTGCGTTAAGGGATGATTCTCCCCTACCTCTTACAGATCAGAGCACCTTCGATGAAAAAAGAAATAATGAGAGGTGGGAGAGATCAAATCGCTTGTGTCTGATGATCATTAAAAATGCCGTTCCAGAAGCATTCAGGGGAACAATGTCAGAAACGACTGTAACCGCTAAAGAGTTTCTTCAGGACATTGAAAAAAAGTTTGTCAAAAATGAAAAGGTTGAAGTTAGTACGCTTTTGACATGCCTAGTCTCAATGAAATATAGTGGTAAAAGCAATATCAGAGAGTACATCATGGAGATGTCTCATCTTGTTTCGAAATTAAATGCACTTAAGTTGAAACTCTCTGAAGAGTTACTAGTGCATTTGATTTTAATATCTCTTTCTACACAGTTTAGCCAGTTTAAGGTGAGTTACAACTGTCAAAAGGAGATTTGGTCTCTAAATGAACTCATCTCACACTGTGTAGAGGAAGAGAAAAGGTTGAAGTAAGAGCAGACAGAAAGTGCCCAACTGGTGTCAACCACTAATAATAAAAGTAAGGGATTTAAGAGAAAGAAAGAAAAAGGAGCTGCAAGTACAGCGCCACAAAAGAAACAACAAAAGAAATCAAATGATCAGGGAAAAAATAGTTGTTTCTTCTGTGGAGCTGAACGACATCAAAAGAAGCATTGCACCAACTATCACGCTTGGCGTGCTAAGAAAAGTATGCTTCTTAATTTGGTTTGTTCTGAAATTAATTTAACTTCGGTACCTATACACAAATAGTGGTTAGATTCTGGTGCAATAACTCACATAAGTGTGTCTATGCAGGATTGCCTGAATTGTCGAAAGTCTAATGATAATGAAAGATATATCTACGTGGGCGATGGCAAAACAGTTCAAATTGAGGCAATTGGAGTTTTTAGATTATTGTTAAAAACTGGATTTTATTTGGATCTCTATGAGACATTTGTTGTACCGTTTTTTAGACGGAATTTAATTTCTATTTCTGCTTGGAACAAACTTGTTATTTTTGTTCATTTGGAAATTGAAAATTTGAATTGTTTCATGATTCAAAATTGGTTTGTTCTGGTTCTTTAATGCATTACGATAATCTATATTTAATTGATACGATTGTCTCATTTAATGAATCTCTGCATTTGAGTACTAGAGGAGTAAAAAGAAAATTAACCAATGAGAATTCAGCTGCATTATGGTACAAGAGATTGGAACATATCTCCAAACGGAGAATGGAAAGACTTGTGTCAAATGAAATTCTCGACCCCTTGAATTTTACAGATTTTAATGATTGTATTAACTGTATAAAGGGGAAACAAACTAATAAAAGGAGATTTGAAACCAATAGGTCCTCAGATGTCTTAAAACTTATACATACAGATATTTGTGGACCATTTCCTACATCTGTTTGGAATGGTTAATAATATTTTATAACTGTCATAGACTATTTTTCAAGATATGGTTACATATATTTCATTTCAGAAAAGTCACAGTCACTGGACGTGTTCAAAAATTTTAAAACTGAAGTTGAGAATCAATTCAATAAAAGAATTAAAAGCATCAGATTTAATCGTGGTGGTGAGTACTATGGTAGATATGACGGTTCAGGTGAACAACGTTCAGGACCATTTGCTAAATATTTAGAGGAATGCGGTATCGTCCCACAGTATACTATGCCGGGTTCACCCACTATGAATGGTGTAGTTGAAAGACGAATAAAACACTTAAAGATATGATAAGAGTATGATATGTCATTCTACCTTACCAGAGTCATTTTGGGGTGAAACACTTAAAACTGCAGCATATATTCTTAATAGAGTTCCAACTAAAGCAACTATCAAAACCCCTTATGAGATTTGGACAGGAAAAAAAGTTCAGTTTAAAGCATATGCATGTTTGGGGGTGTCTAGTTGAGGCAAGACCTTACAGGTCAAATGAAAAGAAACTGGACTCAAAAACAGTTAGTTGTTATTTTATTGGATACTCTGAAAGAACCAGAGGTTACAAGTTTTATGATCTAATAACTAAATCAATTTTTGAGACAGGAAATACCCGATTCTTTGAGGATGTCGAGTTTGGGGGAGAAAATACAGTAAGGGACATTGTCTTTAAAGAGGAATATATTAATATTCCCACAGGTGTCATTGATCTTGTTCAGGATTCTATTTCTGAACAAGATCATGACATGACAAATCAAGACAATGTCGAAGAACAAACTGTTATAGAAATTCAAACTCTCCCTCTCCAAGAACCAGTGCCATTAAGAAGATCCACTAGAGAAAGGAGAAGTGCAGTGCCAGATGATTACATTATTTTTCTCCAAGAATATGAGGATGACTCTGGATTGATAGAAGATGATCCAATCAACTTCCATCAAGCCATGAAAAGTTCAAATTCTCAAAAGTGGACCGATGCCATGAATGAGGAGATTAAATCCATGAAGGACAATGACGTTTGGGATCTTGTCCCATTGTCAGGAGGAGCGAAACCCATTGGTTGTAAATGGATATTTAAAATCAAGAGGGATTCGAAAGTGGAAAGATACAAAGTTCATTTTGTCGCTAAGGGATTTACACAAAAAGAAGGTATCGACTATAAAGAAACCTACTCTCCAGTCTCTTCAAAGGACTCTTTTAGAATTATCGTAGCACTAGTGGTGCATTTCGATCTTGAATTATATCAGATGGATGTAAAGACAGCGTTTCTCAATGGTAACATTGATGAGACGATTTATATGGTGCAACCAGAAAACTTTGTATCAGGAGATCCAAAAAATATGATTTGCAAACTTAAAAAATCTATCTATGGATTCAAACAAGCGTCTCGACAATGGTATTTTAAATTTCATCAAATGATCATCTCATTTGGTTTTAAGATGAATTTAGTAGATGATTGCATATACCATAAGTTCTGTGGGAGCAAGTATATTTTTCTGGTATTGTATGTTGATGACATTTTTCTTGCCAACAACGATATTGGTCTATTGCATGAAATCAAGAAATTTCTGACTAAGAATTTTGAGATGAAAGATCTTGGTGATGCATCTTTTGTGCTAGACATACAAATACACCGAGATCGATTTCAAGGTATTTTAGAACTATCACAAAAGGGCTATATCGAAAAGGTTCTCAAAAGGTATGGCATGCAAAATTGTAAATCAGGTAACACTCCCGTGACTAAAGGAGACAAATTTAGTCTTGAACAGTGTCCTAATAATACTTTTGAGGAAAAAGAGATGCAAAAGATTTCTTATGCGTCAGCAGTAGGGAGTCTAATGTATGTTCAAGTATGTACGTGTCCGGATATTGCGTACATTACTGGAATATTTGGTAGATATTTGAGTAATCCTGAATTAGATCATTGGAAAGCAACCAAACGGGTCTTACGGTATTTAAAGAAAACAAAAGATTACATGCTCACGTATCAGAAGTCAGATGAGTTAGAGATCGTTGGGTATACTAATTCCGATTATGTTGGATGCCAAGATACTATGAAGTCAACGTCAGACTATGTGTACTTGTTGGCTGGAGGTGCTATATCCTGGAAGAGTGCTAAACAGTCCCTCATAGCATCTTCCACAATGGCTGCAGAGTTTATAACTTGTTATGAGGCATCCAATCAAGGAATTTGGCTACGAAATTTTGTCACAGGATTACGTGTAGTGGATAGCATTGAAATATCACTCAAATTATTTTGTGACAACAAGTCAGCAGTTCTATATTCCAATAATAACAGGAGCTCGACGAAATCTAAACATATAGATATCAAGTTCTTGTCTGTTAAAGAAAGAGTACAGAGTGGACAGTTATTGATAGAGTATATCGGGACAAACTCTATGGTTGCGGATCCGCTTACTAAGGGATTGCCACCCAAAATGTTTCATGAGCATACTGCTCGTATGGGTGTCATATTGATAAATGATGTACAGTTTTAGTGGGAGTTTGATATTTCAAATGTTCTTATGATACGTTTCGGTTATTAATGATTTAAGGATATTTTATGCATAAATAAAGTTTAGATTTATTTACACTCTGATTTTGGTATGGTTTGATCTCTATAAAATTTTAAGGTGGACCAGTTGAAAATAGGCATATTTTGATCACATTACATGAAATTTTCATGCTACACATCCACATCATGATTCATGTCATTCAATAGCATCGATATATGTGACCATTGATGGGTCGAGTTACGAAATTGTAACAAAGACCGCTTTGATCCTATATTGGTGTAATTGATAGACCGAATTGGTTACAGATACATTGTGATAATGACAGTAAAATTGAGTTCATACGATTAATTGCAAAACATAATTATAAGGTTACACATATAGTCCAAGTGGGAGATTGTTGGATCCTTAATCCAACATTGGACTTATATGTGAATAATTATGGGTTGCAAACTGTCAAATAAGCTTAAATCCAATTAAAGTGATCAAATATAGTTTGGACTTAATGTATCTAATAGGATGTGAGCCTTTAATGTGTAGAAATTTAAGATCTCCTATTTCTATGATGGGCTGAAATAGGGTTCCAAAAGGTAACAAGATTGTTACCTATAAATAGGGTTATGGTCCCCAGGTCACACGTATCTTATATCGTATTTTCTAGTACCACAATATACAGCCCTTTCCTGATATCTCATCGTCAGGAAAGATACCAGAGAGATACTAAAGGGCTCTCTCAAAGATCGGTAAATACGTGTTGACTTGAAAGGCCACCCCAAAATCTCTAAGGATTCAAGTACCAATTTGTCAACATGAATCAAGGTACGCTTCCGCAATTTTGTGTTAATTTATTTCTTAATAATCGCCATATTAATCTCGGGTTTAATAGGTGATAGCTTTCACCAAAAATTAATATAAATTGCCACCAAAGATCGGTAAATACGTGTTGACCTGGAAGGCCACCCCAAAATCTCTAGGGATTCAAGCACCAGTTTGTCAATATGAATCAAGGTACGCTTCTGCAATTTTGTGTTAATTTATTTCTTAATAATCGCCATATTGATCTCGGGTTTAATAGGTGATGGTTTTCACCAAAAGTTAATATAAATTGCCACCCTAACAAGTCAGTCTTCTCACTGGGACAACGCTTACCCTGTTGGTATTTCGCAACCTACTCTATGCATGAGAGATGTTCCAAAGATATCTCCACTAGTTGCTCATAGTGTCCATACCGAACCCCTTTCTGGTTTGATATTCACACAAGAATTTGTCCTCACCGTCAGCAGAGAGGGGCACATAAAGATCTGGATGCCGGAGTTAGAGATGCCACCGGCGAAGAAGAGATTTGTTTGCTGATGAGATGCTGCTAGAGATGGTCTGTTATCACTGCCGAAGAAGAGATGGTCTATTATCGATGGTCCTTGCTGGAGGCTGTGAAAAGAAGACTGCTTTTACGAAAGGAAAATAGCTTCATAATGATGGTTTGGACAGTAGATTATTTGGCCAAATATATTTGCTGACATCACCATTACAATTTTCAATACAGATTTTTATCTTTCCAATTACTTTTTTATCTCATATACATCACATCACAAAAAGTGCTACACTAAAAATATCTCAAATTATTTACAATCCAAACAAACCCGAAGTTATTTTGTGAAGTTATTTTCCTCCTGTTGGTGTAACTTATTTTCTGTCAGAAATTATTTTTTCAAATTAATTGACAAATTAATTGTCAGAAAACCTTTTCCACCCAAACAAACAGACCCTAAATGAGATTGGAATTTCTTTTATAGTTTTGTTGCTGCCTTTGATCTTCAAACTTAACAACTACTTGATCATCATGGTGATAGCATTCACCCAAATTAAGAGAGAGGCTGATGCTATAACAACATATACACAACATACCAAACAACAAGGACTTGTGATAAACGTTTAATCCTAATATGCAGAAGTAATTATCATCTTTCTCGCAAAACAACAACGAGACGAGGAATGAAAACTTAGAAAAGTTATTAAAATAGTAGGATGGCTGAACCCCCACCATACTATGTGGTTTTCTCCGAAGGGAAAAAAGATAAAACTAAGAACATATTACATTAAGCACAAGATTTGCATCTACGCAATTTTATTTACTTAAAAGTAATGCATAAAGGATTTTGCTTACTTCATGACCATACACTCTTTCTCTTTTTTTAGGTGCATGCCAAATTGTACAAGTAAAGAAAATTTTCTTTCCTTTGCCTTTAAGAGATGCAATGTAGCATTTCCAAGTATCAACTTGAACCTCTTTCACTTCTTCCATGCAAGCTTTAGTAGTTAGGAAACTTTATTATTTGATGGACAAAAGATAGAATAGCCTCGAGTAAATGATAGTAAGACTACCGATAATGCATTGCACGGAGAAGAAACTTTTATCACTTCAAAGTGCACCCTCATGTTTACTACTTTTGGTGGTGGTCTAAGAAAACAAGAAGAGTGACAATTCCTACAAGAGCACTAGTTTCCCCATAGAAGTTCACTAGTGGAGTAGAGCTTGTCTAGTCTTTTAATCAGCTTTTGCTGGAATTGTTGCCTACTAGTTTCACATTAAGATTAGTGAAGCCGAGGCATTCAAGGTGGCTTCCAATCTCTTGGAGCTTGAAACAAACAATATACTAAAGAATCTGCCTTTTTCTTGTTCCCCGTCGTTTTTTTTGGTAAGCCAATTAGGAGAGAACGCACCATGCCTGGAAAGTTAAAAAACGTGCACAAACAGTGGAGATTGTAAAAAAAATGCTAATGTGCTTCAAGTTTCCAATATATGTAGTTGTTACAATTATGGTAATTTTTAATTCACTTTAGATAAAACCCAATACAGCCAATAGGTGCTTGAATCGATGTTTCCCTATTATATGGCCATGATCTGAATATTATTATTTTGACCCTATAAAACAACTTAAGAGAGGTATGAACTAGATTGACTAAAATATTTTACTATCAATGTCTACCTTGAATCAAGTCAAATTCTATCCTAAATCTAAGATCAAATAATCAACCACTAAGATGAATATACAACAGTTAAATTAGTATTAATGTACCATGGCTTACAAGAACATATTTTATTAGACATAACTTAAATGCTATAATAGAGCATATTTGAATTTGACTCCAAAATATGAATCACAATCTTGAGCATCTACAGAAAAAACATACAAAAGACAGTTTTTAGCATTAATGCTCTCTGAAAGCCTTAAATATAAGCATCAATTCAAAAAAAAATCTATTAATAATGAGATGAAAATGGTTACAAAGCTACGATGAATTAACTACTCTGTTTTCCTCATATAGTATCAAATGGCACATAAATGAATTAAAAGAGCAACACAAGCAACATACCAAACTATATAGATTTATGACACAAGTTTGATAGTAGTAATAAGTGGACATAATAGTGAAAACGAAACGATAAGTTTTAAAATTTATTAGATTGGAAGGAGCCTTGTTGAACTGCCACTTTTTCATGTTATTTTATTGAAAGGAAAAGAAAAACTAATAACGTACTGTACTAAGCACGAAATTGGCAGGACGTGAAGTCAAAGAAGTGAAAAGTTTTATTTTATTTACTCTTCTTATTTATCAAAGCTTATACATAAGAAACTATTTTTAATTTATTATGAATCTAACTGCCTGCTTGTTTAATTGTATAACTGAAATCTACAACCATGTCTACACATATTTTTGAAATTCTACTCTTGATCAAGTTGGCTGATATGGTTATTTCTGAAATTCCTTCACGATTTTGGAGTAAATCTAAGTCATGATAAATTGAAATAGGCAACCCGTGCTACATCATGAACATAAAGGATCCGGACATGGCTAAAGTCTCCATGGATGTTTATGATTCTCTTAGTTTTGATCTTGATGAAGTTTTCTGTTGCGCTAATAAATCAACCTCTTTCATAAACTAGACTATGATATTTATGAACTCATGATATTATGGACGTACAATTCATGGGTCACGTTATGGCCTAATATGTCTAGGTTGGCTTTCTAAAAATTGAATCTTTTTACTTCTTCCTCTATGAATCGCTTGTTTCCGAAGAAGTACGATTTTACAGCAGTCCCTTAAAAGTTGTCCTAAAAGAACTTGTCATGAATATGGTTTTGGGTGCAATGAAATTACTGATGATTACATCTTAGCTGTTTTAAGTGAAATTCTTCTATAAGGATCATTTTGTAGTGGCCTTAAATCAAATTCTTCGAGGAAAGTTTTACATTCACCATTTGAGATTGTGTCAGTTCTGATGATCAGTTTAGTGACTTTTTTTTATGGCAAAGATCTGCATTAGGTTACGAGAGATTGGGATTGCATTGATATTTTTTTATTCCAAGCTGGGCATTAGATATTTTTGCATTAGATTATGGGTTGCAGCCTTTGATTTCGAAACTGAGCAATTTTATTCGATGCAATTACATTTTTTTCTCTTTTCTTAGAGAGGATGAATAGTGATTCCTCACTTACTTTCTTGATGATTCAAATCCATGATATACTAGTTACAAGACAAACATTTTGATAACTCTCTTGAAGTAATAATGAAATGAGGAATGACGACTCTTAAAAGTTACCAAACTGGCAAGGGTCTAGCTAAATTCTAACCTTATTAGATGGTTTTCTTTAAAGGGGACAAAAAATGAACTAATGGCATACTACATTAAGCATGAAATTTGCACATATGTAATTTTATTTACACAAACATAATGCATAAATAATGTTGCTTACTTGAAAGAAGAAACACAAAATAAGGTAACCTAGCTAGAATACTGAATACTTTATGGCTTCTCATAAAAATCAAAAGTTCCATCTCTTACACTCATGAATTTTTGGTCTACTGCATCAGACACAAAACCAAAATAGAAGTTGTATCCTACTATAACATACTGGAGAATTTGGAGCAAACTTCTATCCCATTTGCCTTCTAAATTTAGACTTAGGGAAGTCTTTTTCCAAATGAATTTTTAGGTAGCTATTGACAAAAGGACTAGTTATTTATTTATTTAAGCGATGTGCACCTTTTGGGAGGACTAACTACTTGCCTTGCACAATTACGGGGCTAGCCGTTTATTCTAAATAAATAATTTAAGCGTTTTATGTTTAGATAATCCAAGATAAACAAAGCTTTAAGAGTTTCTTAGTAAGATTATTAACAATAATAAATATTCATTAATTAATTAGAAACACATACAAGATGATGAAGTTTATCCTTCCCTGAGTGGATTATATAATGAACTTTTATTTTCGCATAAATGAAAAGAGCTAGAAGCTCTTAATGAAAATAAAACTGAAAATGGTTTGAGTAAGAAATCTAGGTTGTTCCATATAATCCTACTACTTCCATCCTTCTTCTTGAAAAGGTCTACTTTGGAAAAGTCTTTGGGGTACTTCGCTAGATGGATAAAGTGTTTCTTGATTGTTTGGAAAAGTTCATTCTCAATGCTTCCTTTCCTTTCTTTTCTAATTCGATAAAGTCATCATCACTCACTCCTGCTGCTTCCTTTGCTTTCTGCTTCGTTCTTCTAGGACATTCTCAATTCATTATCTTCATTGGAGTGCTCCTCTCTTTTTTCTGTCTGTTTCATGTCCACCATGTCTTTCTGCTTCTTTAGATGCGTGTAAGATTATACAAACAATAATAATTTTCTTGCCTTTCTCTTAATAGATGCAATATGGCGTTAAGCATTAGCTTTATCTTCTTTCACTTCTTTTATGCCAACTTTAGTAGAGTAACTTTTACTTTTGGACAAAAAAAGGTGACGGCCTCAAGTAAAGTGATAGTTGAATTTGGTATGTGTGGCTTTGTTCCACAATGGTTTTTATATAGGAGTCTTTTTTTTTTTAGTTGGCTACGGCCTTTTGGTGAGATTTAGTGCATCACATGAAGAGAGCTTTAGGCGAGCAATTTAGACTTTTGGGTCATTAAACCCTTTATTGTAATAAATTTTTTTTTTATTCTGTGTTTTAGTATTGGGTGTTTTTGAGTCTAGTAACACTTTCCTAAGGTTTTTGTACTCTCTTTTATATAGTGAAATTTTGCTCCTCCTCCGTCCATGAACATAGGTCAATTTGACCAAATTACGTAAGTTTTGTTCCTCTATCTTCTTTTATTTCTTTGTTATTTGTCTCCCGGGGTTTGCCAAGAATCCTTTAGTTAATTTTTTGAGATCAGACCTAACAAACTGATACCAAAGCTTCTTCAGAGAGTTTGTGTGACGACCTCACCTTCTTCTAGGGCGTACTCTAGAAGTTAGTAGATCGCCTGTCTGACTCTCGGTAAGACTCACTTACTCACATTAACTTCAGAGATAACATTTCCATTAAACAACTGAACGTTCACTCCTAAGTACAACTCTCCAATCAGCTTGAAACATAAATTTGTCCAATAAAAGAAACAAAATACATGTTCTAAACATCCATTCTTAATGCCACACCAAACTCATGATAAAAGGTTCGACCATTTCAAGGTACAAAGGAAACCATGACTACAATAAATACACACTAACGGATCTTCCAAAACAACTTCCTAATTCAACTCGATCATTCTTCAAACTTCAATTCCTGAAAGGAAAACAAACTAAAAGGTTGAGCGAAACCCAGTGAGGTTCCATACAAGCAACAATCAATTAAACACTTAAACAAGTAGCAAAATTAAACAAATAAGGAAAACTTCACTGAGTAATCACTGTTAAAAGGATACAATGCTCATATTAGAGCCATTTCAATGCACTACACACTCCGCCGAACTCCTCCTTATAACCTCCAAAACAGTAAACACTTCCCTCACTTAGATGGTCATATCAGTAATCTGCTAATCCGTGGTAATACTCGAGCATATCAATACACTTACCCAAAGCTACCGTCCTATCTGACCAAACCCTTTTGCTGGCTCGAATAGTCCGTTGAGCAAAGGGTTTTGGGGCCTAGTTTAGCTGGTGTGGTAAAGTACACACCGGCTTACAGTCATGCGCACATACAATAACACTTGGTCAATTATCAATCTTCAACCTCAAACTAAGTCGAGTGCGATAAAGTACACTCCTGATTTAGAAGGCGAGGGACAATTGAAAACACTTCATAATAAAGCACTGGCATAATCATATAAACATCATTTAAGTAACACATAGGTAATTTTAACACACAAATGTGGAAACACTCACCCTAATCAAAAGTTACACTTCGATCTAGGAATTGCTTTCTTGCACGCTGCTATCTCCTGAGATAAGTTATAATTGCCATAATTATTTAACTACTCTTTTAGTGAAATTTTAAAAGAAAGCAGCATTGTCCTTTTACTACTTCTGTACCTTTAGGTTTATTGTATTAAAATTCAACATTAGCTCTTAATCAAGAAAGTTTTAGAAATAACTACTTTAGGATACTTTATTATCTCATATATCTCTTTTATGGGTTAAAGTCATGCGCGAAACCGGTTTACTATCCTAAGGTAAATATACAATTCATATAAGGCCAATAATCACCCACCAAATTTGGAGTTTAGATCACTAGAAACCAGGTTTCTTGACTTATTAAACAAGATACAAAATTCCAGCAATGTCTCTCTCATTTCTCTTCAAAAATTTATCAAGTTTATTGGCTCAAAATGATGAAGATATACATCTACACCAAATTTAAAGTCTTGTGAGATATTTAAACTAAGATTAAATCATTTTCAATCCAACTTAAAGAGTAAACCTGGTTAAACTTTTCATTTCTTCTCTCTCGGCCAAATCAACTTCCATTCAACTTTGTTGTTTAACCTCTCTCAAAATTCATCAGCTTTTCAGGTCTCAAGTTCACTAAAATGAACGTGAAAGATAGGGTCAAGATGTTATAAAATGCTCCATATGGATTCACAACCAATTAACCTGAATTTTTCGAAAATCTCATGAGAGTTTCATTTCCTCACACACTCGGTTAGCAAGGCAAGAATTCCAGCACAAACATTTCAAAATGTTCAACAAAACTCTAGCCTTTTCTTGTTTAAAACACTAATTACTTAGTATACATTCAGTCCAGCATAAACCAAGGCAGATAACACCTAGTTCCAGCAAATTGTCCAGCCAAGAAACCATATATACTAAACTGTCATCAGCTAATTGCATCAGTCATTAAAATGGCAACTTAACATACAACCACTTCCTTAATTTCTTCTGTGTTAACTCCAACTCAACATGCAAAACAGGATTATCAAGCTACAAAGTAGCCTTAAACAGAACATATAAAAGTTCACAACTAAAATTCAATGGAAAGAGTGATCAAAAGTTCACCTCTCTTTCGCTCGGCCATTCTAGCGGGTTCTATCAACTTTCTTCAACAATTTCAGCTAGGATTTCCAAGGTTTTTATTAGTTTCAAAGGCAAATATCTTTTAGGTCAATAGATGAGACATATCTCATGCATTTACTGTAAGTGACTCCAAAATTTCAAACAACAAGTTGCATAATCAACTCTCATTTCCTCGGCTCTAACAAAATTTTCCAGCGATGTAGCAGTTTAACATTTGATGTTTTCTCATAGTTTTCTCTTCAGTTTCATGCTCCAACTAAACATGCAGGGGATGATTATTCAACTACAGATTAACCTTAACAAAACATGGAAATTTATAGCAAAATTCAAGAGAAAAGCTGAAGTACTAAGATTTATATCTTCTCTCGGCAGTAAATCTGATGCATAGCAGCATGCAATGCATGAAGACGAATTTCTTCTACTAAATCCCTCCATCTTATGCTCAAATTTCTCATGCAAGAAGAAATCAAGATGTTATCCAAAATTTTACAGATTAACATAGAATTTTAGAGTCATGAAAGTGTTAGGGTATCAGACCAATTATTTGAAAAAGGAAAAGACCAACAATTTAATAGAAAACTATATCTAGCACGAATGATGAGCAACGCACAAGAATTAACGTGGTTCGGCTTAATCACTAAGCCTACGTCCACGGAGAGAAATACTTGTTCTTACTATGAGAGAAAAAACACCACAAGATTACAACTTGATTTTCAAGCCTCAACTCTTGTATAACTCTCTCACCCACTAAGAACTCTCTCACTCTTTTCTTGTGTGTCTTTGTAGTATGCCAACCTACCTATTTATAGAGAACATTACTGCCAAAAAACCAAATAACAATTGGAAACCACTACTATTTCCTAAACTCATATAGAGTAGGAAATAGTATCTAGCTAAATAGGGTTTTACTTGACTACTACTTTAAGTAACTAAAACCAAATTAGGAAACTAGTTACTTCCACACAAAACAAGAATTCTACCTAAAAAGAACTTAAGCCAATTTCCTAACAAAAAGTCAGCTGAAACTTTTCCATTTCCCCACTCGGATGAGCTAAAAGAATTCCACCAGGTTATCTTTCTTTATTTTCAACTCAAGGTTCCAACTTTCACAAGTTTCTATGGCTAAACTTTACATAATATCAGAAATAAACATTTCCATGCATTTCCTATAATATTCTTCCATTTTTCCATTGATAACAGCCTGCAATTTCAGTCGATCATCACTCAGTTCTCACAGGTTCAGTCAATGATCATTTGAGTTTCAAACCAGAATTTTCCCTCAGTTGAAGCTCACTTTTCTCTGCTAAAACTCAACTTACAATTTAAATATACACTTATTTATACTCGGTAAGTAGATATTAGTCACAGAAATTTACCTCTTGCCTTTAAGAGTTAGGAATTACAGACGGTTCAGATTTTCTTTCCAGCTTTATTCCCGCAGGTCTGTGACGTGCGCGGGGTATACTTATACAATAAGTTCATTCACAATCAAATTTTACATTTATAAATTCCTAAATACCCCACACGCGATTTATCGCAAGTATACGAATCGTGAGCGAGTATAGGGTATTAAGGATCGATTCCACAGGAAAGAGTGCAATTACCGGTGTTTTTCCAACTCCTTTATTTTTTAGACTACCACAAATATAAAATTTATGAAAATAACACTAGAAAGCTTCTAGAGATATGGAATTCCTTACTACTCTTGCAAATGAAGTTACCGGTTAAGTGAATGCTATTATCTTGGCTAGTTATGGCGTAATTTCCTTATATATGTGAAACCTACTCTCGTAGTGAATCATCTATACTTGTAAATAAGTCATTCCTACTCTCGTGGTTATGAATTAAATACAAGTTCATTTCTTTTATGAAATTACATGAACAAGTCACTTAAGCCACATAGGTGCACCTCTACTCTCGTGAGTATACTCCCTAGGTTTATCACTTCTTTGAACTAGTGTTAAATTCCAATTCTCATTGCAAATTTAATACCTTTAGATAATCACAATTAATGGCCAGTTAATTATGATTAGAAAATCGAAAGTGATAAATAACTTTCTCAAAATAATATCACCAAGTAGCCAAGTAAACATCATAAACAAACTATAGCAAGTTCAACCACAACTCTAGGCATAAACTTTAACTAAACATGGTAAAAACAAACACCAAACTTGTATTATAGTTAAACATGAATTCAAATACAAAAGAGAAAGTGATAGGAGATAAGTCACCCTTGTCACATGAGCTTCAAACTCTCCATTTTTGCTCCTCCAATCTTCCTCCAAATATAACTACAAATACAAGAAGGATAAACTACTCTACCTATACTATACTAATGAACTAAGAAAAACTAGTGAACACTACATTTTTGGTGAGTTTTTCTAGCCTTGTACGAATCGTGAGCGAGTATAGGGTATTAAGGATCGATTCCACAGGAAAGAGTGCAATTACCGGTGTTTTTCCAACTCCTTTATTTTTTAGACTACCACAAATATAAAATTTATGAAAATAACACTAGAAAGCTTCTAGAGATATGGAATTCCTTACTACTCTTGCAAATGAAGTTACCGGTTAAGTGAATGCTATTATCTTGGCTAGTTATGGCGTAATTTCCTTATATATGTGAAACCTACTCTCGTAGTGAATCATCTATACTTGTAAATAAGTCATTCCTACTCTCGTGGTTATGAATTAAATACAAGTTCATTTCTTTTATGAAATTACATGAACAAGTCACTTAAGCCACATAGGTGCACCTCTACTCTCGTGAGTATACTCCCTAGGTTTATCACTTCTTTGAACTAGTGTTAAATTCCAATTCTCATTGCAAATTTAATACCTTTAGATAATCACAATTAATGGCCAGTTAATTATGATTAGAAAATCGAAAGTGATAAATAACTTTCTCAAAATAATATCACCAAGTAGCCAAGTAAACATCATAAACAAACTATAGCAAGTTCAACCACAACTCTAGGCATAAACTTTAACTAAACATGGTAAAAACAAACACCAAACTTGTATTATAGTTAAACATGAATTCAAATACAAAAGAGAAAGTGATAGGAGATAAGTCACCCTTGTCACATGAGCTTCAAACTATCCATTTTTGCTCCTCCAATCTTCCTCCAAATATAACTACAAATACAAGAAGGATAAACTACTCTACCTATACTATACTAATGAACTAAGAAAAACTAGTGAACACTACATTTTTGGTGAGTTTTTCTAGCCTTGCAAAGTTATTTTGAATCTTGCAAGTCCATGCCTATATATAGGTGAATGCAATCAAGAAATGAGACTTGAAACATCCCTTTTACAGCTGCTAATTAGTTATCATACGTTCATCCGTAGCTGTAAATTATTGAAGGAGAAAACAAGTTGTACCAGTGGAGAGCAGCTATTTCTGACCAGAATCTAGCTACTTCAACTGCTATTTTCTCTATGATGGTGGATGAATTGGCTCTTGTTCAAAACATAGAAGTTGTAGTCCATTGAAATAGCTGTTCAATGCTTCAAGAATCATCCAATTTGGAGTTCTGAAAACCAAGATATGATAAAAATACCACTGACTGGTCAATTTCGCGTTTTCAGCTCTCAATAGCAGACTTTTACTTTTGTATTTCGACATTTTGACCAGGAAAATAGCCGAATTGGACTTTGATGTCTTCATACCAAATGTAGATCTGTCTCTTAGCTTTAAAAATGGTTCAAGAATCATTTCAATCCAATGTATGTAGCTCAAGATATAGACAAAATACAAAACGTGTCAAAGCTGAACATCTTGCTTCCTTTTGACTTTAATTGCATTTCTTCTTTCACACTTCATATTCTATTTTTATCACTTTAATCCATCATCAATCATCAAATTATATTCTCAGTGCACTCCATTTGATGATTGAATCAATAAACCTATAAAATATGAAATTTTTATCATAAAAATCCATAGAAATGCAATTTTCACACTTTAAACCACAAAATGCATATTTTCACTAGAATCTTAGTTAATTATTTATAAAATTAAATAAAACACACCAAAACTAACCAATAAAACACACTAAAAATACATAAAATATACTCTTATCAGTCTGCTCCCACTATCTCTCCCGTTTCCTTACTTTCGTTTGTTTGATTATGCTTAGCAGCTGATGGAGTTAATCCACGTCCTCTCCTCAGGCCTAGTTCCACTTCCTTAGTTTGTTTCAGAAAGAAAGGAAGGAACGGCCTGGTTCTTTTCTCTCAACTGCAGTCAGTCAATTGAAGTAGCCAACAAATTTTCTCCTTTTATTACTCACTTATCTCTCTGTTTAGAAGGCTCAAGAATTAGAAGAAGGAAATGCTACTCGGTGGTCAATTTTCCATTCGGTGCTACACACTTCAAAGCTGCTCCACTCCGTGACCAAACTCTCCAAATATTTCCTTCTCTCGGTTCCTATTTTAGAATTCTGATGGCTTGCTTGCTGGCTGCATGGTAGTTTAACTGAAATTCAAGGTTGGTTTGGTCTTTTAGTTTTAGCTTATTTGCTTACTAAGAGCTATAGTTTTATTATTTCATGCATTGGCCCCTAACTTTATTTGTTCTAATTTGTATATCCCTATAAGAAAATTTTCCACCATTCTAGGATATTTCTAAATTCTCAATTTAATAGAAATTCAATTAGACATTTAATTTAACCAATTATTTGTTATATGTAATATTTCTAATAACCAAGTAAATAAAATAAAATAAATTCAAGGCATACCCATAATTTTCGCGAGTTCTCATAGTTTGGGTTCGAAAAAATACACTGCAAGATTTGTTAAATAAATTTCTTAAAAAAGAACGAAGCCTGCCGAAATGAAAGGGAGGAAAGCTCATAACTAGGGCTTAACTTGTTTATTAACACAAGCCATCCAATCTAGGTAGTGGACACCCCTTATAGGGTGCCTAGATAGTGAAAGGCTATCCCTTTGCAAGGCTGGAAGCCAAGCAAAGTCACAAAGTTGGCTAACTACTCTTGAGCAGAGCCCAGGCTTGTAGATAGTGACTGAACTCCCCATAAAGACTGTCAACTTCAGGATGTGGCGGTTTAAGATGGAGGCCATTCTAATTCAAGACAAAGTTGATTTAGTGATACAAGGAATTAGAAAAAGCCAGAGGATGTGGCAAATATGGATTTTGCTGGAATGAATAAGAAGATTAGGTCTAGTATTATCTTAAATCTCTTTGACAAGATTTTACCAGAGGTAGCCATTAAGATTTCAGATAAGGCCATGTAGGACAAGTTTAAAACTTTGTATATAAAAAAAAACAATTAAGAATCATCTTTATTGGAAGCAAAATCTGTATCTATTTCTGATGACTAAAGGTACAAATATACTCTCATATCTTGATAAATTTGATTTCATTGTTATGGATTTGGAGAATATAGATTCAAAAATTAATAATGAGATTCAGGACCTATTACTTTTATGTTCTCTTCCTTATCTTTTAAGTATTTTCGTGATACTACAATTTATGAAAAAAAATAATTTCGTATTAAAAAATTAAATCTACATTAAAATCTAAGAGGCTGGTAGATAGGGATATCACTAGAGAAATTAATGTGGGTCAAGTGGAAGGCCTAATTGCTAAAGGCATAATTGATGAAACAGGATCTCACAGTAGTATGCCTAAATCTAGATCAAAATCCAAACAGAAATTTGGAGTCAATATTTTCACAAAATGGGTCACATTAAGACAAATTACTTTAAATTGAAAAATAAATTAAAGCAAAAGGAGAAACTTGGTGAGAAAAATACTGAGACCACTGAAACTCATGTTGTAGCTGATAAGAGTGATGGAAATATTTTCTTTGTGACTGATGATAGAACAAGGTCTAAAAATAAATAAATTTTAGATTTAGGGTACTCTTATCACGTGTCGCAATAGGAATTTGTTTTCTACTTATGAATCTAGTAATGGTGGAATTGTTTTCATGGGTAATAATGTCATTTGTGATATTGTTGGTAAGGATATAATCCGAATTAAAATTCATGATAGTATTATGAGGACACTCAATAATGTTAGACATATTCCTAATTTGAAAAAGGATCTCATCTTTGTGTGTGCCCTAGAGGCTTTTTGTGCAAATACACGTTGAAAATGGCATTATGGAGATTTCTAAAGGTGATCTTGTTGTTATGAAAACTTGCAGGTGTAGTAGTTTGTATATTTTGCAAGGATCTTGATAGGTTGCATTTTTGTCATTAATTTTATGATTATTTCCTTTCTTTATTTTACCAAATATTGCGTTAATTGGTGTATTCTACTTATTTTTGGTAATTATTGCTAGTTGTAGGGAATTGGATAAAAAAGTATTAAAAGATGTGATTTCTTCACTAAACTTGCTATTCGGCGTGGTTGCGTCAAAGTTAGAACTCTTCACGTTTTGGGAAGTTCGGGAGTTGGCTCGTGAGTTCCAGTCGAGAGTTGAAATCACAAGAGTTGGATTTCGCACCAAATGGACAATATTTCATTTCTACTGGGATGCTATTTTATTTTACAAAGATTTTCCTTTTCTTGTTCAGATAGGATTTGGTCTGTTGGGATAATTTGAATTTACTTAGTAGTAGTAGTTTTAGTAGGAATTGGAAACAAAACACAGGAAAAGAGTACGGACTTTGACTCTTTCTTTTCAGCCTCAAGAGACGTGACTAGTTAGAAGTCAATTAGGTTTTTTTTTTTTATCTTTTCTTGGTCAGCCGTAGGAGACAAGAAGACATATTTTCTTTTTTCCTTTTCCTTGGATTTTTAATCTCGATTTTAAAAGAATTTTTTCGGCAATTGATTCTACTATTTTGCGTGGGATTTCTTCAATGAAGATGAACTAAATTTCTATTTCTAGTCAAGAAATAACTGAGGGCATGATTCATTTAAAATTGTAAGATCGAATTAGTTTTATTTATTCTTTTAATTTTTTTGGTATTCATATATTCACTGCTTTACTTTTTTATGGTTGTTGAGTTATTCGAATATCCAGAGCTCGGAATTTAGATTAATACAATAACCTAAAATCAATTAGGGCACTTGAATCCGTAATTGTTTAATTGTTCAAAATTAATGGTAACTGGCATGATTGGATTTATATCAGAGAAATATATGGACTAATATAAAATAACTCTTTGCAAACTTTGCAAGCTTTCCACCTAAGAATATTTAGCCTAGGGATGGCAATTGGCACCCGCCACACAAGGGGCTAATAGGGGAGGCGGGGGTGGAAAATTTTCCACTATATTAAGAAATAGGGCGAGGATGGGGAGTATACCCCCACCCCGCCACCGGTTAAATATATATATAATATTTAATTGGGTTAAAAACAAAAGCCCCTGTGGTATAGCCATCATACAGAAAAGCCCCCTGTGATTTCATATCATACGCGTCGATACTCCATGGTTTGAATTATTCTAAAAAGTCGACGGAAATCGTCGAATGTACCGTGTTTGTCTTAAACGCATTGGAAAGGTGCGTGTTTCTTGCGGAAAATAGATTTCTACCACAAACTTTCACCTGATATGCCTACTTTACCCTTCAGTGACTTTAATAAAAAGAGAACTTTCACCCGAACAAGTTCATGGCGCTCAGCTTCGGCCAAAATTGAAGGTTGTGCATACATCGAGAGTAATCAATCAAGCAGAGGTTGCAAGCCAGCAAAGGAATTGCAGGAAACAAAGCCTTAAGGTAAAAATGTGAACTCTATCTGTATATATTTTGTCTGTAAATATTGAAGGGAAAGTGCAGAAAGTGGTCCACGATATCTTCCTCAAGCTCTCGACCAACCAGTTGCGGAAACGGAGCTAGAGGTCTTCGATACCAGTACAAGATATGTAATTGTCGAAGAAAGACGAAACTAAAGATTGTTGAGTCGGAAAAGCCATCGAAAGGAATGTTGTATTTTGTGTGTGAAAAAGATGAATGTGGGTTCTTTTCATGGTGTAGTCCAATTTACAGAGACGAGCCAGATCGAGATGCACCTGTCCCCGTAGTGAGCCAACCTGTTCAAGAAAATTAGTATTTGGGTGGCGTGCTCTCAAAACTGGAAAATTTGGAAAATGAAATGAAGAACTTGAAATTGCTAGTTGGAGATTGTGTTATGGTATCTATTTTTTCTATTTTATTGTTGTTGATGTCTACTGGATAAGATAATGGTAGGCTGTTGTTGATGATGTAGTTCTTCATCTGCCAAATTGCTAGTTGGTGGGCTGTTGTTGATGTATGGAGTTTTGTCGCAGTGAAAATGAACGGAATTGGTAATCTGCATTTTGGAGTTTTGTTCTGGTAATCTGCATTTTAGCAGGTAGTCTTAGCTCAACTAGTTGTGGTGTTTTGTTTGATGTCTACCAACCGAATAATGGTCAGTGTTGGACAGCAAGTGATATAGAAGACAAAAAAAGAAGACAAAAATGAATCTAGTTGCCATTCCACATAACAGACCTTTGGTGGTTAGCAACTTCATTCAGTAACTACAAAATCTGTAACCCAAAATCTGTTCCCAAAACATAGATTCAGAACTGTTTCCAGATTCGTTCAGCAACTACAAAATCAACCTTTCCATATCACATAACATTAATCTGGTTGCCAAGAACTTCATTCAGTAACTACAAAGATAGTAATACATAAGCCAAGTGTATGAAAAAGTAGACAAACATTTCCATGGACAACCAATCATTGTACAGGAAAGATAGTTGCAAGTAGGCATCATTACAACTACATGTAATATTCCAAAATGATGTTCTAACTATGGCTAGGCAACTATTCTGGCAGGTAATTAAGCCTGGATAGCTTTTGATCTCTTTGGCCTTAACTTCCGCAGGATATTAGTAACAGTTGGAGCTTTGGCTCTTTATGCTATTGCAGTGGTGCCATCAACCCTATTACTCCCATTCATATTTGTACCATCCATAGGCTGCAATTAAAATAAAAAGAGAACTTAGATGTATACCAGTACAATTATATTTTTATGTAACTCATAAAATCCAATGTAAAACCTTGGTTGAGTGTACACCTTTGTAGCCTTTTTGCTGGTCTTTGTAGTACTTCGAGTAGCAGGAGCTCCTTCACTAGTTGGCTGTGGTTGAGTGGACGACTCAGTAATTGGTTGTGATTGAATGGATTCAGCTGCGCTTGCTTCAGGTGCCTATAAATGCCATTTAACATTATTAATACATACAGATGCTATAACAATGACATTTAAGCGTACAAGGAAAATTACCTTATAAAATTTGGAGTTAGGGTGAATGGGATTCTTGCACGTCCGTGAGTTATGCCGTGGCTGAAAACATCTCTTGCAATGTACCACAAGACCCTTTCTAGTTGATACTTGACCTTCTTAGGCTTATCTTGCGCTCTTCGGCGCAGTTTCTTTGGTCTACCAGGCATTCTCCTAACCACATGGGGGGTTTATGGCCTCTTCTTCGCAAGTTATCCAGTAAATATCACTTGGAACAGGTGTGATAGTATATGCATATGTTTTTAGATATTCTGCTTTAGTGTAGCAAGTATGCACATAATTTTTTATAGGTAATCTACACACTTCTATCGCAGCACATGCATGGGCACAAGGATAACCTGTTAATTGAAAATAACCACAGGTACATGTCCAGTTTTTCAAGTCTACTACTACACATTTTCTCACACCACAGTCAACCTCATACTTGTGACCACCGTCCCAGGTTGCAACAAATGTCCTACTCAACCTCTAGTTCTTGTCAATCTTTTCTGTTATATTAGGACAGATTTCTCCTTGAAACTTTTGTATTCCAGATCTCTTTGTTTGAATTCTCTGCATCAATCTCCTCCTTATCCATTCAAGCATCACAATGATAGGTAACTCTCTTGCTTCAATATGTAGTTGTTGAATGACTCATTTAGGTTGTTTACCAGAATGCCACATTTACTATTTCCTGTAAAATGTGATCTACTCCAATGAGTTGGTGGAATTCTGCTCAACCATTCAGCAGCTTCTTTGTTTGCCTTTTCTAGTTCAATCATTGCCACTTTCCATTCCCTTTCATTACCAGCACTTGCAGCAGCCCAAAACATGTCTTTCATTTCCTTTCTTTTGAACCTTTGGTTAAAATTCTGGTACGTATGCCTCAAGCAAAATCTATGTTCTGAATCTGGAAACAATTCATTCACGGCATGCACAAGCTCTTTCTGTCTATCTGAGATAAAGGTCCAAGGAATGTTATCTCTTCCCATGCCCAAATCAGCCATTAGCAACTCCAAAAACCATTTCCAGGAATCATACCGCTTTACCTCTACCATTGCAATTGCTATTGGCACCATGTTGTCGTTGCCATCTCTGCCAAGTGCTGACAATAATTGTCCACCAAATGCTGTCTTAAGAAAATAGCCATCTAGACCAATTATTGGTCTACAACCATCAAGGAAACCCTGCTTATAGGCATGCAAGCAATAATATAACCTTTGAAATATACATCTTGAACCATCAGGTGGTTTGTCAATCTGAATTTTTACAGTACTTCCAGCATTTGTGTCTCAGACGGTGGCTGTATAACTCCAGAGTTTTTGATACTGCTCCATGTCCGTGCCAAGCATCATATCCTTTGCCTTACGCTTAGCTCTACCAACCTTAGCAATTGACACATTGATCATTACATCTCTTTTGATGTCATTCTTCAACCCCATCAAATCACTTTTGGATTATCCCTGATCTTATTTTGATATTTGTTGCTCAGATATGTGGCTGTTGCATGCTTATTTTGATATTCTCGAGCACACACATGCTTACCCTTCAGTGACTTTATTTGGAAGGTTGATTCATCTTGAATTGGCGTTGCCCGAATCCTCCAACTACAACCTTTGGCACAGTTGGCAATAATTTTTTTGGAGTAGTTTATCACCCAAGTAACTTCATAACCCTCTCTTACTAGCCATTCACACAACACAGATCTAAACACTCTAAAATTAGTAAACTTCTGCCCCACTTCAGCTCAAATTGTGGCTTCCTAAACTCAACTTCAGGATTAAAGTCAAGGAAGTCATCATCTTCTCCACTACCAAATCTAAATTTGTCCAGCAACTCTTCATTCGAAACCACAGGTTCTTGCCAATCCTCTTCAGTCACCTCAGCATTTCCTACCTTTTCGTCTTCTTCTCTCAAATCTGATTCTCTAAATTTTGCTGGTGATTTTTCAATGTTTATAGCTTCATCTTCTGATGGCCCTTGAGATGAAACAGGTCCTTTTTCAATGCTACATCTTCAACTTCTGATGGCCTTTGAGATGAAACAGGTGGTGTAATTTGCTGAATCACATCAGGCCCTCTATATTGTGAAGTTTTACTTGCCCTTTTCTTTCTTACAAAACCCTTTTTTGGAGAACTTTTTTCATCTGTCTTTCCAGCAAATGAGAATGCATGCACTGGCAATTTTGAGGAAGCAGTGGTGCCATCACCTTTTTTTATGTCTCCATCTGCCCCTGCCCCATTTTTATTGTTATAGTTGCTGTCTCCAACAGCATCTTTCTTCGGGCTAAAGATGTCTTCATCTTCTATTGTCTCCAACCTATCTTTTAACCATTCTGGCTCTTCATCATCTTCATATGCACCTGTCCCTGTAGTGTTAGTGACCCCACCATCTTCATATGCACCTGTATCAGGGCCTTTATTTTTTATTCCATCACTAACCCCACCATCATTGATCCCACCATCTTCTGGCTCCTTTTCAAATGGCTCATCCCCACTACAAGCATAAATTAGCCTTTCCTTAGGCAAGTTCCAGTAGCACTGGTTCATTAATTCAATATCATTATTGTCTCTAATTGGGTGTAGACCACCTTCTAAATCAACATCTGGGACACAAAACCAAAACGTTACTCTAGTTGCTCCTTCATCTACTTTTTTAAACATTCTGCATAGGCTCACTATCGATAACTGATCTTCAATTCTGTCTTTGAAAATAGCCATGTGGGTTCCTGTGTAGTGGAGCCTTGGTTTTTCTCTAAATCTCCCACCAAAATACATGTGTATGTCAACTTTGTCCTCAGATTTCTCCTCTGCTGCAGCATGATAAGCAATAAAGTTCTCAGATATTAGTAATTTGTCTTTCACAAGTACACAAAAAACTAACATAACACAATCAGAACAAACAATTCATTGTAGGTGGGATTGGGGACCACATTGGACCACAACATGTCTCCATATAAGCCATATTAAGATAATGAGAGATTACAGAAGCTGGCGTGCTTGACTAGTCATGGCATTTAACAGTAGTAATTGATCAATAGAAGTAATACTGCACTTTGATAGTATAACTTCAAGCCAAAAAGACGGACTGTCAGACTCAACAATTGAGTCTGACCAAAAAGAAGGGGTGACCAGATTAGGACTTGAAACGCGTAGCCTTATCATCCCAAACAATTGAGGCATTGGAACCAAAGCTGGTAAACGTGTTTTTGGAGGGACTTCTTCTATAAAGCTATCTCTTTTTAAGTTTTCAATAATTATCAAAACTTTAGCAATTTGAAAGGGACGCTTAAGCTGTCTATCTATGCAGCTAGGTTTGCTGGGCATACATCAAAAACCTTCATCTTCATTAACAACATATGTAAATACATCAAAAAACTTATCTTTGTTAAATAATGGCCTCCCAATTTAATCTGAAATCAGTAAATAACAAATTTCCTACCACAACATACCCCAAAACCCGAATCGAAATAGATGAGAGACGATATACTAACCCATTTTTCTTCAATTTTTCACTGCAAATCTTCACTTCCTCGTATTTTCCGTCGATCTTGATATTTGATTAAAATAAGAATAAAAAATTTTGCTGAATATTGGCTAGAAAAGGGGTTGCTCCATCTTCTCTCTAGGGTTTTTTATTTCTTTCTCTCTCTCTTCGTTGGTTTTGACAAAATGAAAGTGCAAAATTACTTCTGCAATTGTCGCTTATATCAAAAGGGTATTTTCATCTTTTCACTCAGCTCCGTCTGTTTTAATGATTCCGTCGACTTTTCAGAATAATTCAAACTAGGGGTACCGACGCGCATGATATGAAACCACAGGGGACTTTTATGTTGTTAACCCTATTTAATTTAATTAATTACAAACTTATAATAATGATATTATTAGATATAAGTATTATATAATGTATATTAGTATATGTAATATAATTGATATTATCAAGTATATTTATAATTATAATTATACATGTCTACTGACAGAAACTATTAATTAGTTATACTAAATTTACTAATACATTTATGTTAATTTCCTAATTACACTTAACATAATAACACTTTTTTTCTCCAAAAAAAAAACACAATAATGACTTAGTGATTGTATTTATTTCAAAAGTGAAAACTTGGCTACTTTAGTTGTATTTATTTTATCATGTTGTGTTATATTTAATTAGTTTTTTGTCTGATTATTTTTATGGGTTTCAATTGTGAAATTACAATGGATAATGACTTGGTGATGTATTGATATTTTAGTACTTAATTATTTGCTAAATTTTGACTACAATGAAATTATATGACAAATTTTTATTAACTCTATGGATGCCTCCGCGGAGAAAGCGGGGTGGGGTGGGCCTGCGGGGCGGGGGGGGAAGTGAAGTAATGAGCAACCTCCAACCCCAAACCCGCCCCATTGCCATTCCTAATTCTGCTTGACCATGTCTCTATACACTTTCATACCCCAACCAAGTGTAAATCATCTCAAGGGCTATTAGTCAACCAAATGACAAAGACAAAAGTAGATGTCGCACTAGAATCTCGTTGCTTCACTAGTTAATACACGCTGATTATTTGAAGAAAATATTATCATGCCCATGGAACAGGAAAACTTTGCCTATGAATCTGTTGATAAAACAATAAATAAGAGCTGTATAAAAGTAGAGCAAGCAAAAAAGAAAAAAAAAGTAAACATCATTGAAACATAGAAGAATTTAATCTAGCTTTTATAAATTACTACATCAACAATTTGCAATCAAATTTTTCTGGCTTGGTGGCATATAATGAAACATGTATTAGTCATTGAAGCAACGAGGTTTAATTCACCAATTCCTTTTGTTTTGGTCATTTATTTGATTAATAGCCTTGAAATATTGTAATGTAGCTAGGGTAGAGCGGCAAACAAGTCGGGTTGATTCGAGTTTTGATCTAATCAAATCGAATTTCAACTTAGTTTTATCAAGCTCGAACTCGAGTTCGAGCTTGATGAACTCTCAATGTAATAGCTCGATCTCGAGCTCGAACCTAAAAAATAAAAAAAATAATTATTTGATTTTTTTAAAAATATAAAATAATAAGTTTTCTTAAAAATAATAAAATATTATGTAATTTTACTATTAAAATAAAAATAATATATATATATATATATATAATCAAGTCGACTCCAAACTAAGTACCTTTGAACTTGAGTTCTACTTGATCAACCCGAGTCAAACTTTGACTCGAGCAACTCGTGAGCGGTTCGATTCGTTTTTACGACCCTAAACTAGGGTGTGCAACCCTTTGCCTAAAAGTTGATAAAAATTAGATTTTTGGATGAAACTAGTAGTACATTTTTAACTTGTAAGGGTGTAGATTTTACTAGCTTTAAATATGTATGATGAAAAAAACTATTTTGCAAAAATATAAGGGGATGAAATTTATCATTTTCTCTTTTAGTTTTGATTGGGAAGAATTTTGTTTTTCCATTTGGCCCCTGATATAATATGCATGTGGTTGGGGCATATGACTCTAAGTCAGAAATTTGGTCGGAATTGGGTTATGGAGCGATATTGTTATGTTTTCAAAATTTAGAGCAAGTTTTGCATGGTTTGAAAGTGACAATTTGGATCATTTTCTCAAAAATAAAATTAAATTACCAAGAGAATGCATCATACTTCTAAGCCAATTTTGCTCCATAATTGTAGGTTACATAAACATCGATTAATCATGTAAGCTTAGATCAAGAAAACCCCGATTAAATGCAAATCTTGATGACTTCTGCTTGAAATTAAAAAGGGAGAACCGTAAGCTTTATTTGGGAGAATAAATCTATACGCGTGCATTTTATTGGCCTAATTTTTTTTTTCCTGCAACGAAGGATGTCCTATAACCTAATCTAGCCTAATCTAGGGGAAAGGATAAAGGGAGATGGTCAACTAAGACCAGCCACATAGGGATGGCAATGGGGGCGGGTGCCCGCGGGGGGCTCACGGGGCGGGGGTTGGGGCGGGGGCGGGGGGGAATTTTTTCCCCCCGCTTAGAAACGGGGCGGGGGTATACTCCCCCGCCCCATCCCCCGCCCCGCCACCAGCAAAAAAAATATATATATATATATATATATAAATGACTATATATTATATGTAAGTTAATTAGTTATAAACTTATGATAATTATATTATTAGTTAGATGTATTATATAATGTATATTAGTTTATGTAATATAATTGATATTATCAATTATATGAATAATTATACATGTCTACTAATAGAATTTATTAATTAGTTATACTAAATTTACTAATACATTTATACTAAATTTCTAATTACACTTAATAGAATAACATTTTTTTCTCAAAAAAAAGCACAAACACAATGATGAATTAGTGATTGCATTTGTACTAAAAGTGAAAATTTGACTATTTTAGTTATATTTATTTCATCATATTGGATTGTATTCAAATAACTTCTGTTTGATTGTTTTTATGAGTTTCAATTGTAAAATTACAATGAATAATAATTTTGTGATGTGTTAATATTTTAGTACTTGATTATTTATTAAAATTTAATTATAATAAAATTATATAATAAAATTTTATTAACCCCGCGGGTGCCCCCGCGGGGGAAGCGGGGCAAGGCGGGGCGGGAGCGGGAGGCGGGGGACGGGGCGGGGGATGGGGGGAACTAATAGGCAACGGGGCGGGGGACGGGGGAGGGGTCCCCCGCCCCAACCCCGCCCCGTTGCCATCCCTACAGCCACATATTGTGGCAAATTTGTGGGAGGCAGGGGTTGAACCCCTGACCTCCAGCATCACCAAATATGGTGATGACCACTGGACCAAATGGCAAGTGGCCATTGGCCTAATGACTTGATGCATTAAATCTGCCCAATGACTTGACTTTTCCAACTTAACAAGTCCACGCTTAGAGAGTTAATGATTTTCCAACACCTGAAAATGATGAAAGGGAAATGATTTTCATGGAAAATTACTTCCACGGAAAATATTTTCCCAAGGAAAACATTTTACTTCCAACCAAACAGACCCTTCATCTGAATTGGGGACTTTAAATTCCACAACATTTCTTAAAGACAAATGGCGAAATCCCAATCCTACGCTTCAATGCAATAACGACCAATTTTTCCATCAGAACATTTGAGCCGAAAAAAACCATCCTGTCATTTTGAACTGGTTTTGCATTTTTCATGTGTTTGGTTTTTAAATTCTTTATCGCTATTTGTCCATACAATACAACAATATATCTCTACTACATTACAATAAGCAAGTTGGAGCAAACTTTTGGAACATTCTACTAAAAATAAACCTTATTTTTTAGCAATTGTAATTGCTCTTTATTTGAAAGCAATTATAATGTGATGCATTTAACCAGAATTTTATAGGTAGGGCTAAGCTGTGCTTGCACAGCCTAATTCCTTCTAGTTTTCTCTCTCTCTCTCTCTCTCTATATATATATATATAAACATACATAGATGTTATACTACGTCAAAATTTAGGCGGGGGATGGAGCGTGATATGTTCCCCCATCCCTTGCCCCACTTGAGGTGGGGTTAAAAAATCCCCCACTCCCACCCCTGCCTTATTTCTCCATCCTCAGGCGTGTTGGTTGCCATATCCAACCACCCGTTTGGCATACCCTACGGAATAGCAGTAGCAATGGCTATAAAAATTCTTCGATGGCAATGAGTATTGCCAAAAACTTATTGATTGTTTGGTATTGTAATCAAAAGGAATGGGTTTTCAATTTTTTTTTTATTTTCCCTTCTTCTTCCTAAGTTCCAATACTAAACCTTAACCACTTTCAACCACCATCACCACTAAAGTGGCAAGCCACTTCAACTAGTTCAAAAAATTTATATACCAAATGACTATCAAAAAAATCATCTCACTTTGGAGAAGTTAAATTTTAAATTAATTTGACATCGAATTGTCCAATAACACATGGAGTCAAACTTAAAATCTTGAAGACCAAAAAAAAAAAAAAAACACACAGACAGACACAAGGTGATGCTATGTTTTGCCTGCAAATCACAAAATTACGGGTGTTAAGGTTTCATAAAGAAAAATTTGTCAAAGTCACAATAATTGCCAAAAAACCAAAAGCTTCACCCAAGCAATTCACAATGGCCACCAACACCACCGCCACCTACTGGCCATCAAGAGAAAAGAAGAAGAAAAAGATTGGAGGAGAGAATAAAGGAAAGGAAGGAACATCAGTATGCTTACAAAAACACAAAAAGAAAAGGAAAAAGGAGAAAAAAAAAGAGTACAAGAAGAAAGAAAGACTGGTGTCGCTATGGACAGATAGCCGTATCTTCATTCTTTTTGTATTTTTCTTATGTCATTTAGTATTAAATTCGTCAATGGGGTTCATTTCCCCCCACAAATTGGTCAGTAATGACCATTACCTACTTTTGGGTTTTTGATTGTGATTGAACAATACCCATAGAAGTATATCAAACATCATCTATATATGGGTATAAAGCACTTTCTCTACCCATTGAAGAGTAGAAAACCCACCAACCAAACGGTTGGTAAATCTTTTTTGAAAGTTGGTCTTCTATCAGTTTCATTTAGAAACGGTTCCACATAAAAAACCACTCAAGAGAAAAAAAAAAAAGCAAAAAACGACAATAGCCAATTAATCTGTCAATTGTCTCACTCGAAGATGATGAATCGGATTTTCAAAAGCTTTAATATACGGATAAGCCATTTGTCAAAGTGTGTATACAGGTCAACCTGAACCTAAATCTGAACCACATAAGTGATGACACGTTTCTAATTATCAATATCATTTCGTTATAAATAGGCAAGGCTAGTTCTGTTGTATGTGCTGTTCATATTGGTTTGGCATCAACAAACAGCACAATGGCATCAAGGAGCGTTCAATTGGTTTCACTCATCCTCGTGACTCTTGTTCTTTCTGGATATTCTAATGGTAATGCTTCTACCTAAGCTGTATCATACATTGATAGAAACTCGAAAGTGGAGTTCACAAATCAATCGAGCCTTTGATCAAAGATTTTGGCAAATGAAATTGGGTGTTTGATTTAAGTCTCAAGTTTATCAAGTTGGAATTTCAAATGGAGTTCAATTTATTTGTTTATTCTACAGATTCTAAGCCCTTGGCATGTTGATGTCTTGGCTTCCAAACATTTTTTTTAAAAGCAAACCCCGTTCACGGGGAGGGGAAGCTAATCCTAAAATTTTCAAACTAATTGGTTGCTTTGTTGTCTCCTGTCATATACGAATAATTCTTCTCATGTGAATGATTTTTATGCGTTCCTGGATTTAGTGGTCTTCAATGCTGCTGCATTGTGCATGATCCAAGATAAAAGAAGCTGTAGATCCCAGAAAGGTCTGCCTATTGCGATGCTTGAATTTGCAATCAATTTGACTAGCATTTAATCAATAAAAATATTTTATTTAATTTGAATTTCGGTTCAATTTTTAATGATCACAGGTTAGTTATTCAGAGTAGAATGGTTATATATGAAAGAGTCTGTCAAAGGAATGTCCAATAATGGATTTCAAGTGTTCATATTTTGAAAAAAGTAATATTAATTAGAAAAAATATATTGTGAATTTATGTAGCTAATAAGGTATGATTTAGGTGTATAGGCACTCGTTAGAAATCTCCTATATGAAAATCTAAGGTATGAACCTAAGTATGGATTCATCACTTGGACCCATCAAGAGAGGTCTCATCCGCAAGCTATTTAGTAAATTAAAATTAAATAAGGAAAGTGTGTTTGAATTCAAGAAGGACAAGGAGCGTAAGTACGTGTTTTCACAGTGTAATCTTTGGTATAAATCAAGTGCATTAGCTAATACCCATTCTCATTAAAAAAAATTATAATTATTAAAAGATTTTTTTAATGTAGAACTTGTTAGTACAACTAAATTACACTTAAATTACCCTATGAATAAATTCAATCATAATTATTGAGCCCCATTTATTTAAACACTTCCTAAATTCACTGTATTTTTTCAAAAAAAAAAAAAAAAACTAACATTTGAATGTTTGTGACGAGTGCTCATTGACCAACCGTTAGCTAAGTTGATTATTAAATATAGAAAATAAATTGAATAATCCATTTTTTAATATTTTTTCTTACGATTTATCATTTTACTACAGACACTCATGTCTATTGCTTTCTTATGTTGAGACACTTTCCCTTTTCAAAACACTAATAATAGAAGCCCACTTTATTCGTCCGCTTTTATCTCACTTCATAACTTTTTTTTTTTTTTGGCCCTTTTCCTAGCTCATTAACTTTCCTGCAAACACGTCGAAAAGAGAAAACAAAAGAAAACAAAAGATGTTCTCCCCCCCCCCCCCCCCGGCGCGGCAGCATCCACTACTTTATTTTGTGTAATATCAGTATATCACTGCTAGTACCCACAGGCCACCACTCTAGCTTGCCAAGTTTTTTTTTTCCTAGCAAATGAGTCTTTTGTGAAGTAGTCATGTAATTAAGATTGAAGTTTTAAAATCAAAAGTACATAATTCCATGAGTTGTAACTTGTAGATCCGATGAGTTGTAACTTGTAAATCAACTCGTGTTGGTATTTCTTCTGCCATTAAAGGATTCTTTTGGAGACCAATGCCCAGGACAAAGGAAATTGCTAAGTGTGCTATACTATTCACGCATCTTTTGATTTTATCCATCAATCTTTTTTTGAGTTGTATTTTAATACCTAACCCTACAACGAACACCAATAAAAAATTAGACCATCCTTTTTTTCTCATTTTTGTGTGTCACACTTGCATAGTCTTTGCAAATCTTCTCTATATCGTTCCAATTTTATTGGATGTTCCAAAGGACAGACCATTCCTTTATATTGTATGATAAAGGGAAATGAGCACCTGAACCAAGATATACATAATAATTTAATGTTTACAGTATAATTTGATATTTTTTCAATTGAAAAAGATAATTTTATTCATTATAATTTCCAAGATAACTTACAATTGTCCTCTAAAAATGACGATCATTTGAATTTAAAAAAAAGTAACGTTGATCAAAAGACTTGCTCGAGGATGACAAGAAATGATAAGAATTTAACCCCACCACTAGAAAGGAGAAAACTTCTATGTCCTTATTCCTTCTTTCTTGCTAAATTATCATGGATGTTCTCAGCATCTCTGCACCCCAAAATCAAGTTCTGATCAATTAATGTAAATCCTCCTATTTCATTCTCACAGCTATGGTAAATAGATTTTTGTACCAAGCACCTTCGCCCAAAAATAAAAAAAAAAGACCCAATTAGTCCCTTATTTTTTAGAAAAGATTTTTTCGTGCCCCATACTTACAATGGTATAAAATAAGAGTAAATCTTTTATACACTGACGATGTATTCACTATCACGATCGGATATACGACACATATGCAAAATTTGAGTTTCAAATTTAAATTCGGATTACATGTCATGCATCTAATGGTGAAAGTGTATATGTTGTTGGTGTATAGAAAATTAATTCATAAAATAATGCCTTATATTTTGGAAATATACCACTTTAATCCCATAAATCAAATTCGATCAACTCTCCAGCTAAGAATTACATACCCCAATCACGCGTTTAATATATTAGGGGCAAAATCGAAAGGTAAAACTCTTCCCCTTTAAAATTAAATGAGGAAATGACCAACTTTGTCCCTCACATATTTGAAAATATTTTCTTTCATGCATCACATTCAAAGGAAAGCAAAACCATCCCTGTCATGTGGTTTGGCTGGAGGTACAAGGTGCGGATTGGTACATCGCTGCGAAGGTAGTAGATAAGCAAACAAATGATGACTGGTGGCTGATAGGCGTGTATGCTAGTATGGAGGATAGAGTTAGGAAACACCAATGGAAAACAATAGAGGAAAAAAAAGAGGGATTGGGGTGATAAATGGGCTGTAATGGGAGATTTTAATGATATTTGCTCTAATGGAGAGAAATGGGGAGGGAGAGAAAGATCAGAGGGTAGCTTTAGGGACTTCAATAACTTCATTTCTGGGAATGAGCTGGTGGATATAGGATTTGTAGGGGTTCCTTGGACCTGGAGTAATACATGGGACGGGAAGGGTGAGGTAAAGGAGAGGTTGGATAGATGTTTAGGGAGTGTTGGATGGATGCAGCTATATGAAAATGTAACTTGTGAGCATATTGAAAAAGAGGCATCCGATCACTGCCTTCTTCTGGTGGATACGAACCCATAACAAAGGAGAGGAAAAAGAAGGTTTTTCTTTGATCAAAGATGGGCAAAAGACAAAGCATCTGAAGTGGTAATTAAAACGGCTTGGGGGAGAGAACAACAAGGGTCCAGAATGTTTAAAGTAGTGAGGAAAATTAAGGAGTGCAGACTTGCATTGATTGATTGGAACGGGACAGCAAAAGTAATGCAAAGGCAAAAATTCAGGAGACAAAGGAGCAATTGAAGGCAGCTAGAGAGGCGGATGAGATGTGCAATAAGGGAGTCATTACAGCTTTGAAGCTTCAGTTAAGCAAAGCCTATAAGGAGGAGGAGCTATACTGGAGCCAGAAATCAAGAAGTAGATGGCTCAAGGAGGGGGACAAAAATACTGCGTATTTTCACCAAAGTGTCATGGCCAAAAGGAAACGAAACAGGATCAGCATCCTCCAAAAGAATGATGGGGAGTGGTGTAGGAGCGATCAGGAAA
The DNA here is from genome assembly GCF_003713205.1 of Coffea eugenioides. NCBI lineage: Eukaryota > Viridiplantae > Streptophyta > Magnoliopsida > Gentianales > Rubiaceae > Coffea > Coffea eugenioides. The sequence continues at coordinate 26,827,703 of NC_040040.1, read as the reverse complement.
TTGAGGAAGAATTGTGTAAGCACTACAAGAAGCTCTTCACATCCAATAATCCAACAGAATTTGATGAAGTGCTACAAGGCATACCGCGCACTATTTCCAATCTCATGAACGCTCAGTTGATTAAACCTGTGGACGAGTTGGAAATCAAACAAGCCATTTTTTCTATGTTTCCTAACAAAGCTCCTGGAGTTGACGGTATGTCCCCGTGCTTTTTTCAAACATACTGGAGTATTATAAAAGGTGACATGGTCAATGCCATTACTAGTTTTTTTCATACGGGTAATCTCCTTAAGTCTATAAATGAGACCATCATTTCCCTAATTCCCAAGGTTGATAACCCCGTGATGTTAACTAATTTCAGACCTATTAGTCTATGCAATGTTTTGTACAAAACCATTTCAAAGCTTTTGGCTAATAGACTGAAAAAAGTTCTTAAGCACAGCATTAGCCCATCCCAATCTGCTTTTGTTCCAGGTAGACAAATTCTAGACAATGTTATCATCGCTCATGAACTTCAACATTTCCTGAAAAGCAAGAGATCTGGCAAAGTAGGCTTCATGACCATTAAGCTTGATATGTCTAAAACCTATGATAGGGTGGAGTGGAAATTTTGTTGGTAGAATTATGATACACATGGGTTTTTGTCCTACTTTTGTTCACTGGATCATGACTTGTATTTCCACTGTTTCTTACTCCTTTAATTTAAATGGACAAAAGGTAGGATGTGTCAAACCTTCCAGAGGTATTAGACAAGGAGATCCTCTATCTCCTTATTTGTTTATCATATGCACGGAAGGGCTCTCAAATCTAATCAAGAAAGCTGTGGATAATAAAGACATAACTGGTATAAAAATCTGCAAAGACAGACCCATGGTTTCACATTTATTTTTTGCAGATGACTCCCTTTTGTGTTGTAAAGCTAGCAAACAAGAAGCTCAGAAGGTCAAGGAGATAATCCAGCTGTATGGCAAAGCCACGGGACAGGTAGTAAATTTTGACAAATCTGCCATGTTCTTTTCTAGAAATACTCCCATGATGCTTAGAGGGGAAATTAGTGAAGTGTTGGATAACATGAGGGAGGCTCATAGTGGTAAATACCTAGGCCTTCCGATGACCATTGGGAGAGCTAAAAACCAGGTCTTTGGGTATTTGATAAGTAACATTTGTCGTAAGCTTCAAGGCTGGAAACAAAAGTTGCTTAGCCAAGGGGGTAAAGAGGTGTTGATCAAATCAGTCATCATGGCCATGCCTTCTTACATTATGTCCTACTTTAAATTACCCAAAGGATTGTGTAAGGCCATAAGTGCTAGAATTGCAAGGTACTGGTGGGGTGGGGGGGAATCTGAAAAGAAGATACATTGGGTGAGATGGAGCAAACTTTCTGGGGTCAAAGGGAAAGGGGGGATGGGTTTTAGAGACCTGGAAGCCTCCAATATGGCTCTGCTTGCAAAACAAATTTGGAGAATTGTTACCAATCCAAATTTGTTAGTAAGCAAAGTCCTGAAGGCTAAGTACATGAAAGAGGAGGGCTGGTTAGGACAACAGCCACCTAATAATGCTTCTTGGTGCTGGAAAAGTATGCATAAGGGGGGAGAACTACTTCAACAGGGGCTATAGAAGAGAGTGGGAGATGGAAGGTCAGTGAAGATTTGGCATGACAGATGGATACCTGGATTGGCTGATGGAAGAGTAACTACGGTTAAGCCAATAGGATGTCAGCTCGAGTTTGTTCATGAGCTAATAGAGGGGGGAAAGTGGAAGAATGATCTCTTGCAATACTGGTTTAATGTAACTGATGTAAATCTCATTACTATTTTTTTTTTTTTTTAAACAAGATAATTCAAAATTAGGACTTCATAATAGAATATGTGATGTAAATCTCATTACTAATATCCCCCTTAGCTTATATGATAGAAAAGACTGGTTGTTTTGGAATTATAGCAAGTCTGGGATTTACACTGTGAAATCTGGTTATGCTGTGGCGAAGGAGCAAAGTGAAAAAGGGAATCGAAGACTTGCACCTGATCCGGAAACCAGCTGGGAAGTTAGAAAGCATACAGTATGGAAAAGATTGTGGAGCTTAAATGTGAAGATGAAACTGAAACATTTCTTATGGAGATGTTTGCAAAATGGAATGGCCACAAATGAAGCTCTATACAAGAGATTTGGAACCAACAACAAGATATGATACTACTGTGGAGAGGAAACGGAAACAATCGAGCACATTTTCTTCTTCTGCCCAAAAGCTAAAGTGGTATGGAAGTTAGCTCCAGTAAGGTGGGAAGTCTTAGTTGCACTACAAGGTAACTTGTGGAGATGGTGGGAAGCCGTGATGCAAGTAGCAAAGGAGACACAAGGAGCAGATAGGATCAGGCTTACGGTGAACCTTTTATGGCAGATCTGGAAAGCGAGAAACAAGTTAACATTCTAGTGTGAGGTAGTGGATGCAAAAGAAATAATTGACAAGGCATAGCAGGAATGGATAGAGTACGATGCAGCAAATGAATCAGACACGAGAACAACTTCAGCTCTTGAAATGGAACGACAGGTCCAGCAGTGGTGGGAGCCTCCCAAGGAAGGAACAATGATGATCAACACAGACGCAGCAATTTCAGCTAAAATGGTCAGATCAGGTTTGGGGATCATTGCAAGGAACTGGCAAGGGGTGATAGTGAAAGCGAAGGGAATTACTGACAGGAGGAAAGGGGATGCAGCCAGAGAGGAAACTCTAGCAATCAGAAATGCGCTGGAAATGGCTCAAGGTGCAGGATGGACAAATATAGAAGTCCAATCTGACTGCAAGTACATTGTGAGCCTCATCAATACGGACAATGTCCAGGAAGGTAGACTCCAAACTCTCCTGGAAGACATTGATGTCCTGAAGAAAAGATTTGAAAGTTGCAATTTCTCTTTTGTCCCCAGAACTGCTAATAGTTGTAGCCATGAATTGGCGCAATTTGCAGTCAAGGCAACTAGAAATTTTGAATGGGAAGATTCATTCCCAGTTTGGTTTTCAATATTAGCTAGGAAAGATATGGGGGTAGTTACCCCTTTTTGTAATTAGCCCTTGGACTATCAAGTGTTAATATCTATAAAAATGTTATCGTTTGTCAAAAAAAAAAAAAACCATCCTGTCATTTTGAACATGTACCAATTTCATCCCACAACGAAATCTAAATCAACTTTCCACCCGAGAACATTCAGCCTGAGCATGTCTCTATATATTTTCATATCCAACTAAATGTAAATCATCTCAAGGCCTATTAGTCAACCAAATGACGAAGACAAAAGTAGATGTCGCACTAGAATCTCGTTGCTTCACTAGTTAATGCATGTTGATTATTTGAAGAAAATATGAACAGGAAAAATTCGTCTATGAATCTGTTGATAAAACAACAGATGAGAGCAGTGTAAAAGTAGAGCAAGCGAAAAAAAAAAGTAAACATCATTGAAACATAGAAGAATTTTATCTTGCTTTTACAAATTACTACATCAACAATTTGCAGTCGAATTTTTCTGGCTTGGTGGCTATGCATTACTATTTCCTTCAAATAATGAAACATGTATCAGTCAGCGAAGTAACGAGGTTTAATTCGCCGTTTGCTTTTGTTTTGGTCATTTAGTTGATTAATAGCCTTGAAATATTGTAATGTAGCTAGGGTGTGCAACCCTTTGCCTAGAAGTTGATAAAAACTCGATTTTTGGATGAAATTAGTAGTACATCTCTAACTTGTAAGGGTATAGATTTTACAAGCTTTAAATATGTGAGACATAAAAAATATTTTGCAAAAATATAAGGGATGAAATTCATCATTTTCTCTTTTAGTTTTGATTGGGAAGAATTTGTTTTTCCATTTTGCCCCTGCTATAATGTGCATGTGGTGGGGTATATGACTCTAAGCCAGAAACTTGGTCGGAGTTGGGTTATGGAACCAATGAATTGACTTTTCCAACTTAACAAGTCCACACTAAAACTGCCATCCTCACTTCATGATGTTAATTCTACTACCGTTTCCTTATTCATCTGAATTGGGGACTTTAAATTCCACGACATTTCTTAAAGGCAAATGGCGAAATCCCAATCCTACGCTTCAATGGAATAACGACCAATTTTTCCATCAGAAAAGTGAGTTACCATTTGAGCCGAAAAAATATACTCCCTCCGTCCCACTTTGATAGTCCTATTTTCCTTTTTCGTCTGTCCCAAATTGTAGTCCACTTTCCAATTGAAGAATGTAGTTGTATTTTAATTTTCCTAAAATACCCTTATTCAATGTAAGTTGTTGTTACTATAAACCTACCCCATTTAATGAGAGTTGATTCTTTTTTTACCATCAATTCAAGTTCCCATAAAGTTGTACTCTAATTAATGTGAGGGTATTTTAGGAAAATAGCTACCTAAATTGATTGTTCCAACAAAGTTAACTATTTTTTATTAAACTGTGTGAAAAAAGAACCAGAACTATCAAAGTGGGACGGAGGGAGTATTGTTTATTTTTCCCTGCAAGTCTTTGCTCCAATGTTCCTTTTTCTTGTATACCTCTGCTTTCTCTTCAATTTGTTGTTTGTCATCGCTTCCACTGGCAGTGCTCAACCTTACACCCCCACAGATTATATCCTGATCAACTGCGGCTCATCCTCGAATTCAACCTCAGTTGATGGCCGGAAATGGGACGGCGACGTGGGCTCAAAATTCTCACCGAACGACATGGCAAATATTTCATCAGCAGTCACAGCCACTGATGAGCTAGACTCCTCAGTCAGCGGAGTCCCTTTTTCAAGTGCCCGAATCATCCGTTCTCAATTCTCTTATACCTTCCCTGTCAGCCTAGGCAAAAAGTTCCTCCGCCTTTACTTCTACCCTACCTCGTACTCCGGCGGTCTCAACACAACGGAGTCTTTCTTCAATGTCAAGGCTAATAACTTCACTCTTCTCAGTAACTTTAGCGCATATCTCACAGTTTCTAGCAAGGGATGTTGGATCCTTAATCCAACATTGGACTTATATGTGAATAATTATGTATTGCAAACTGTCAATTAAGGTTAAACCCAATTAAAGTGATCAAATATAGTTTGGGTTTAATGTATCTAATAGGATGTGGGCCCTTTTATGTGTAGAAACTTATGGGCTCCTATTTCAATGATGGGCTGAAATAGGGCTCCAAAGGTAACAGGAATGTTACCTATAAATAGGGTTATGGTCCCCAGGTCACAGGTATCGTTTTAGTTGTCGTATTCCCTAATACCACAAAATACCTCTTCCCTGATATCCCATCGTCAGGAAAGATACCAGAGAGAAACTAAAGGCCTCTCTCTAAGGATCGGTGAATACCTGTTGACCTGGAAGGCCACCCCAAATCTCTGGTAATTCAAGTATCAAGTTTATGAATATGGATTCAGGTATGCTTCCGCTATTTCTTGTTAATTTATTTCTTAATAGTCGCCATATAGATTTTGGGTTTAATAGGTGATGGCTTTCACCAAAGGTTGATATAAATTACTGCTCTAACAAGTGGTATCAGAGCCCCTTATGGTTGATTATTAGGAAATAATATGGATTTAGTAATTTTTGTGTTTAAGAAAATTATGTATAATATTTGTGAAGAATTTATTGCATTGTGTTCGGCTTTCGGGTTTTACGGCACTCAGATTGTTTGCAATAAGGATTCAGTCAGTTTTCATGACAATAGCTAATTCATGAATTGTACGATTCAGTGTTTGATTAAATTCAGTGGTCCCACTTGGTTTTATTGATTCAACATGAATCCTGGACCATGAAAACAAAAGGTTATGGCTTTGACTTTCAGTGGGCTCCACGGTGGCATATGACTCCGTTGGCATGCATTCTTGTATCAATTATACCTTTGTTTTGCAGCTTTGGTCAACTTAGATCATTGAATTCAGTGGATCCCACGAGAATGAAATAGTTATCTTGTTTAGTTGCTTATGGTTGTGCCTTCGGTCAGATCCCATAATAGTCAAACCATGGTTGTTTGCTTTGTTGTTTTCACTTGGCCGATTCACTTAATGCAATTCATGAGTTACACGAATCAATTGTTTTGCTATGACATTCTGGTAGATCCTACAGTAGTCAAACTTTAGCTGCTTTATTTTACTAAGATACTTAGTTGGCTTATTCTCTGGATGTGGTCAATCAATTGTTGCTATCTTCTTTAACTGCGTATTTTGTTTAAGAGCCAGTTCACATGTAATTTATGTTAAGAATATTAGGGTTTTCTTTAATTTAAGTGAATCCTAATAAAGTTAAATATAATATTCAAGCCTTATAAAATTCATATGTGTGGCCCATTAAATATGTAATTTTGTAAAGTACTTATGGATTTCAAGAAAATTTTTTTGGGCTTGAATAGTAAATTGGGTCAAATTATGGATATGGACCTTTGGTCCAATAAGTTTTGGTCCAATTAATTGGTTGATTGGAGTTGACTAAAGTTGACTTTAATCAAAATTTTGTTTAATTTGTATAATTTTAAATTTGAATATTGGTATGATTATATATATTTTGGAATAAATTAATTGACATAATATGCCACCAAAGTGACCTCTATTAGGAAAATTAATTTATTTTAGAATATAACTAGTTGAGTACTTGTAATTTTATGAATATTGATCGGCCCAAAGGAAGGTCCATATTTAATAAAATTACATGTGCACTTGTGGTAATAAATACGTGATAATTATTTGGATTTTACATGTGATTTATAAATTGGCCCAAAGGAAAATTTATTTTCGACATGTTATTATTATCAGTATTTATTACTGCACCAAGATATCACTCACTAGTTAATATTTTTGTCCAAAGACGAAATATTAATGGAATATCGGTATCTTGAGATGGGACTACCATTATTTAAATTTATTATTGTTTTGATTTATGTGAGCTTGTTTTAATTATGTTATGTTTTCTGTTCAGTTGCGAATGATCTTACAAATATTACTTCCAACATCAATAATATTCCTATGCTGAATGGCACAAACTTCAAGTCCTGGAAAGAAAATCTCTTGATAGTACTTGGAGTAATGGATCTCGACCTTGCGTTAAGGGATGATTCTCCCCCACCTCTTACAGATCAAAGTACCTCTGATGAAAAGAGAAATAATGAGAGGTGGGAGAGATCAAATCGCTTGTGTCTGATGATCATTAAAAAGGCCGTTCCAGAAGCATTCAGGGGAACAATGTCAGAAACGACTGTAACCGCTAAAGAGTTCCTTCAGAACATTGAAAAAAGGTTTGTCAAGAACGAAAAGGCTGAAGTTAGTACGCTCTTGACACGCCTAGTTTCAATGAAATATAGTGGTAAAGGCAACATCAGAGAGTATATCATGGAGATGTCTCATCTTGCTTCGAAATTAAATGCACTTAAGTTGAAACTCTCTGAAGAGTTATTAGTGCATTTGATTTTAATATCTCTTCCTACACAGTTTAGCCAGTTTAAGGTGAGTTACAACTGTCAAAAGGAGACTTGGTCTCTAAATGAACTCATCTCACACTGTGTAGAGGAAGAGGAAAGGTTGAAGCAAGAGCAGACAGAAAGTGCTCATCTGGTGTCAACCACTAATAATAAAAGTAAGGGACTTAAAAGAAAGAAGGAAAAAGGAGCTGCAGGTACAGCGCCACAAAAGAAACAACAAAAGAAATCAAATGATCAGGGAAAGAATAGTTGTTTCTTCTGTGGGGCTGAAGGGCATCAAAAGAAGCATTGCACCAACTATCACGCTTGGCGTGCTAAGAAAGGTATGCTTCTTAATTTGGTTTGTTCTGAGGTTAATTTAACTTCGGTACCTAGACACACATGGTGGTTAGATTCTGGTGCAACAACTCACATCAGTGTGTCTATGCAGGGTTACCTGAATTGCCGAAAGCCTAATGATAGTGAAAGATATATCTACGTGGGCGATGGCAAAACAGTTCAAGTTGAGGCAATTGGAGTTTTTAGATTATTGTTAAAGACCGAATTTTATTTTGATCTCAATGAGACATTTGTTGTACCGTCATTTAGATGGAATTTAATTTCTATTTCTGCTTTGGACAAATTTGGTCTTTTTTGTTCATTTGGAAATGGAAAATTTGAATTGTTTCATGATTCAAAATTGATTGGTTCTGGTTCTTTAATGCATTACGATAATCTATATTTAATTGATACGATTGCCTCATTTAATGAATCTTTGCATTTGAGTACTAGAGGAGTTAAAAGAAAATTAGCCAATGAGAATTCAGCTGCATTATGGCACAAGAGATTGGGACATATCTCCAAACGGAGAATAGAAAGGCTTGTGTCAAATGAAATTCTTGACCCTTTGAATTTTACAGACTGCAGCATATATCCTTAATAGAGTTCCAACTAAAGCAACTATCAAAACCCCTTATGAGCTTTGGACAGGGAAAAAGCCCAGTTTAAAGCATATGCATGTTTGGGGGTGTCCAGCTGAGGCAAGGCCTTACAGGCCTAATGAAAAGAAACTGGACTCAAGAACGATTAGTTGTTATTTTGTTGGATACTCTGAAAGATCCAGAGGTTACAAGTTTTATGATCCCACAGCCAAATCAATTTTTGAGACAGGAAATGCTCGGTTCTTTGAGGATGTCGAGTTTGGGGGAGAAAATACAGTAAGGGACATTGTCTTTAAAGAGGAATATATTAATATTCTCACAGGTGTCATTGATCTTGTTTTGGACCCTATTCCTGAACAAGATCATGACATAACAAATCAAGACAATGTCGAAGAACAAACTGTTATAGAAGAACAAACTCTTCCTCTCCAAGAACCAGTGCCATTAAGAAGATCCACTAGAGAAAGGAGAAGTGCAGTGCCAGATGATTACATTATTTTTCTCCAAGAACATGAGGATGACATTGGATTGATGGAAGATGATCCAATCAACTTCCGTCAAGCCATAGAAAGTTCAAATTCTCAAAAGTGGATCGATGCCATGAATGAGGAGATTAAATCCATGAAGGACAATGATGTTTGGGATCTTGTCCCATTGCCAGAAGGTGCGAAACCCATTGGTTGTAAATGGATATTTAAAATTAAAAGGGATTCGAAAGGCAATGTGGAAAGATTCAAAACTCGCCTTGTCGCTAAGGGATTTACACAAAAAGAAGGTATCGACTATAAAGAAACCTTTTCTCCAGTCTCTTCAAAGGATTCTTTTAGAATTATCATGGCATTAGTGGCACATTTCGATCTTGAGTTACATCAGATGGATGTAAAGACAGCGTTTCTCAATGGTAACATTGATGAGACGATTTATATGGTGCAACCAGAAAACTTTGTATCAGGAGATCCAAAGAATATGGTTTGCAAACTTAAAAAATCCATCTATGGGCTCAAACAAGCGTCTCGACAATGGTATTTCAAATTTCATCAGGTGATCATCTCATTTGGTTTTGAGATGAATTTAGTGGATGATTGTATATACCATAAGTTCTGTGGGAGCAAATATATTTTTCTGGTATTGTATGTTGATGACATTTTGCTTGCCAGCAACGATATTGGTCTATTGCATGAAACCAAGAAATTTCTAACTAAGAATTTTGAGATGAAAGATCTTGGTGATGCATCTTTTGTGTTAGGCATACAGATACACCGTGATCGCTCTCGGGGTATTTTAGGACTATCACAAAAGGGCTATATCGAAAAGGTCCTTAAAAGATATGGCATGCAAAATTGTAAACCAGGTGACACCCCTGTGGCTAAAGGAGACAAATTTAGTCTTGAGCAGTGTCCCAAGAATGCTTTTGAGGAAAGAGAGATGCAAAAGATTCCTTATGCCTCAGCAGTAGGGAGTCTAATGTATGCTCAAGTATGTACGCGTCCGGATATTGCATACATTACTGGAATGTTGGGTAGATATTTGAGTAATCCTGGATTAGATCATTGGAAAGCAACCAAACGGGTCTTACGGTATCTACAGAAAACAAAAGACTACATGCTCACGTATCGGAAGTCAGATGAGTTGGAGATCATTGGGTATACTGATTCCGATTATGCTGGATGCAAAGATACTATGAAGTCAACGTCAGGCTATGTCTACTTGTTGGCTGGAGGTGCCATATCCTGGAAGAGTGCTAAACAGTCCCTCATAGCATCTTCCACTATGGCTGCAGAGTTTATAGCTTGTTATGAGGCATCCAATCAGGGAATTTGGCTGCGAAATTTCGTCACAGGATTACGTGTAGTGGATGGCATTGAAAGACCACTCAAATTATTCTGTGACAATAAGTCAGCAGTCTTATATTCCAATAACAATAGGAGCTCGACCAAATCTAAACATATAGATATCAAGTTCCTGACTGTTAAAGAAAGAGTGCAGAATGGACAGTTATCAATAGAGCACATCGGGACAAACTCCATGGTTGCGGATCCGCTTACTAAGGGATTGCCACCCAAAATGTTTCATGAGCATACTGCTCATATGGGTGTCGTGTTAAATGATGTATAGTTTTTGTGGGAGTTTGTTATTTTAAATGCTCTTATGATATTTTTCAGTTATTAAGGATTTAAGGATATTTTATGCATAAATAAAGTTTGGATTTATTTGCACTCTAATTTTGGTATGGTTTGATCTCATAAAATTTAAGGTGGACCAGTTGGAAATAGGCATGTTTTGGTCACATTACATGAAATTTTCATGCTACACATCCACATCATAATTCATGTCATTCAATTGCATTGATATATGTGACCATTGATGGGTCGAGTTACGAAATTGTAACAAAGGCCGCTTTGATCCTATATTGGTGTAATTGATGGACCGAATTGGTTGCAGATACATTGTGATAATGACAGTAAAGTTGAGCTCATACGGTTAATTGCAAAATATAATTATAAGGTTACACATATAGTCCAAGTGGGAGATTGTTGGATCCTTAATCCAACATTGGACTTATATGTGAATAATTATGTATTGCAAACTGTCAATTAAGGTTAAACCCAATTAAAGTGATCAAATATAGTTTGGGTTTAATGTATCTAATAGGATGTGGGCCCTTTTATGTGTAGAAACTTATGGGCTCCTATTTCAATGATGGGCTGAAATAGGGCTCCAAAGGTAACAGGAATGTTACCTATAAATAGGGTTATGGTCCCCAGGTCACAGGTATCGTTTTAGTTGTCGTATTCCCTAATACCACAAAATACCTCTTCCCTGATATCCCATCGTCAGGAAAGATACCAGAGAGAAACTAAAGGCCTCTCTCTAAGGATCGGTGAATACCTGTTGACCTGGAAGGCCACCCCAAATCTCTGGTAATTCAAGTATCAAGTTTATGAATATGGATTCAGGTACGCTTCCGCTATTTCTTGTTAATTTATTTCTTAATAGTCGCCATATAGATTTTGGGTTTAATAGGTGATGGCTTTCACCAAAGGTTGATATAAATTACTGCTCTAACAAGGGATTCTCGCCACCCTTTGTTTTTGAAGAACATATAATCAATTCGGTTGTTAAAGAATATATCATCAATATTCAGGATATGAATCAGTTCCTCAACGTTACCTTTTTGCCCTCTTCGAATTCCTACGCTTTCGTTAATGGAATTGAAGTTGTTTCAACCCCGGAAGATCTCTACATGGGTAAACATGTTATGCTCAGCAATCCCCTTAAATTCGTGGATTATCCAAATGTTCAGTTTGAGTTTGATCAGAACAAGACTGCCTTTGAAGCTCTTTACAGGCTCAACGTAGGAGGTAATGCTGTTTCTGAGGTGGACGATAGTGGGATGTTCCGCAGATGGACTTCCGATTTCAAATTCCTCTGGGGCGCAGATGAAGGAAATCAGTTGAGTGATTATGATCGGGCCATCAAGTACACTAAAGAAACCCCAAATTTCACCGCACCCCCGATAGTTTATAGTACCGCAAGGGTGATGGGACAGTTTAGCACCTCGTTCAACTTGAGCTGGATGTTTCCTGTTGATTCTGGGTTTTATTATCTCCTGAGGTTGCATTTTTGTGAGATTAATCCCGATTTGATAACAGCGGAGAACGAACGGGTGTTCATAATATTTATCGGTGATAGATTAGCTGAGCCAGAAGCTGATGTTATACATTGGGCAGGCGGCCCAGAAGTCCCGGTATTCAGAGACTACCTCGTGTTCGTTCCAAACCCACCAGACGATCGCCAGACCAAGCAAGACTTGTTTCTTGCTCTGCACCCGAATCTTGATGTCAAACCAAAGTATGCTGATGCAATCTTGAATGGCTTAGAATTGTTCAAATTGAATAACACCGACGGCAGTCTTGACGGGACCAATCATGATCCCAAGGGGAATCGTGGAAAATCTCGAGTACGTTTTGCTGCCGTCGGAGGAGGGGCAGCAGGAGGGGCTGCTATGGTTTTAATCATTGGTTTCTTGTTTTTCCGGTGGCGATGGAAGAGAGGGGTAAAAGACGTGGACAAGAAAAGTGCTCCAAAGCCATCTTGGACCCCACTTTCAACCCCGGCAAGTTCAACAAAGACTGGAGCATCAGGTTCATCGTCGCTTAGAAGATTTTTGTTGGAGGAGATTGGATCCGTTACGGCCAACTTTGATTCCAAGTTATTGATTGGGACGGGAGGATTTGGAAACGTGTACAAAGGGTACATAGACAACAATCTAACCACGGTTGCGATAAAGCGATTAAATCCTTCATCAAGACAGGGTGCCCGTGAATTCCAAACCGAGATCGAGATGCTATCAAATTTAAGACATCTTCATTTGGTTTCCTTGATAGGCTACTGTGATGAAAAGGGTGAGATGATCTTGGTTTACGATTATATGGCTAATGGCACCCTCCGCGATCATCTCTACAGAACAGACAATCGACCGCTCCCATGGAAAAAACGCCTTCAAATCTGCATTGGCGCCGCCAAAGGGTTGGATTATCTCCACACGGGCACCAAGCACACTATCATTCACCGCGATGTCAAGTCAACCAACATATTATTGGACGAGGCATGGGTGGCCAAAGTTTCAGATTTCGGATTATCCAAACTCGGTCCGAGTGGGATTTACAGCCATATCAGCACGCAGGTCAAGGGGAGTTTTGGCTACATAGATCCGGAGTACTACACGAGACAGCAATTGACGGACAAGTCTGATGTGTACTCATTCGGGGTGGTTTTGTTTGAAGTTTTGTGTGGTCGGGCACCTATTATTCTAGACTTACCCCAGGAGCAGGTGAACTTGGCTGAATGGGCCAAGAAGTGTTACAAAAAAGGGATTATCCATCGACTTGTGGACCCAGATGTAAAGGGCGAGATTGCACCCCAATGTTTGAGGATTTTTGCTGAAACGGCCATTAATTGTTTGAAAGATCAAGGGATTCAACGACCGGGAATGGATGATGTAGTTGGTGGCCTTGAATTTGCATTGCAAGTCCAGGAGGCAGCTGAAAATGAGGGTGGTCGTCCTGATCCATTTCCCTTGCATATGCATGGAGGAGATGTGCAAAATATGACCGATGATGATACAGATGTGATGTCTGAATCAGAAGGCGATCAAGATTCTGCTGGCAAGATTGAGATGGTGGCATTACAACTTGGACATCCACGGCAAGCAGTGACAACTTCAAGGTGTGACAGTGTTTTCTCTGAGATTCTGAATCCCACTGGACGGTAAGGTTTTTTAATCAACAAACCAACCTTGAGGCTTGAACCTAAAATATTCATTTCAGAGGACACAAGAGTCTGGCATGCTGTGTCGTTCTTCTTTCTCTCTCTGTCCTTTTTTTTTTCTTGTAGCAAATGTATAGTATAGTGTGGTTTTGATTGATGCAAGCGCTACTATAACTCATAGTCAAAGTTTAGTTTTGGAAACAGCCGGTTCAGTATCAAATAAATCCTTGATGGTTGAAAATGTGCCCGTAGAATATGTAAAATTGTGTTGCTGTGCCGTATTATTAAGGAAACATTTAAACTAAATAACAGTCGAGGGTCTTATATCCAGTGCAATGTTGGTAGCATTCATTATATCCAGTGCAATGTTCCTTTTCTTTTTCTTTTCAGTTGATTTTAATATTTTCTTTTGTTATTGGATTTTTTTTAGTGTTCATAAAGAAGGGGGCTTCTTGACCTATTTTAATGCTATTGAAATGTTAGTGTTACAAATCAGGGATGCAATTCCCCAAATGCTTGGAAATTGATTGAATGTAGCTTGAAGTAAATGTTGGGATCCTTATCACAAAGGTGCAGAAGAAAGTGCCCCACGTAACATGCATGGCTGATCCATCACTTTTTTTTTTCCAATTTGGTCATGCATGCCATTGTTTCTTCAAAATTATTGCTCTACATTAATTTTTTTTCCCTTAGAAATGAAAAACTTTTGGAACTGCTTTTCGTAACACCTTTGAAAATTTGGGAATGTAACACCTTTGAAAATTTCGTAACACTTTTTTAAAAAAGTTTAATTACTTCATGAAACAACACTTTTTAAAAATTTTTTTTTTAAAAAAGTGTTGTTTACAATAGAAAGGAAGGCTCAATCCAAACATTCCCAACCATACACTCATTATCTAAAGGATGGACCGATAGTGGTTTCAGAAAAAGTAATTTAAGTCCAAGGAGGCAAGGGACATCAAAGATGGAGAAATCATCCAATAAGAGCAAGAGCCTGTTTAAGTTTAACTACCCAATGGCATGGCTGCTACTTACTACGACAATTCTCCTCCAGTGTGAGCCAATTCCTCTGATTATTGTAAAAAAAAAATCACAAAAATAATACTCTGATATGATGATAGTGCAGGCAAAATTTTTTTTTAAAAAAAATATTGGGCTGCTGGACTTACAAAGCCCGGCAGCTAATGTGGTTTTTTTTAAAAAAAATAAGAATGAAAAGGCCAAAAAAAAAAGACTGGCTCTCAAAGCTAGATATGTCAAAGATACAAACACTTTAAGCTGTTCTCCCTTTTTATTTACACAATTTCAGATAATTTGAGACCTAAGCAAATTTAATTTTAAAACTGAAAATTGTTCAAAATGTCTCTCAAATTTCATTAAATGAAATTCTTTTGTTCTTCATTTTTTAAATTGTAACTTTACATTCTATACAAAATTAAGTCGATAAAATTTGCTCTCTTCCTAGATTTTCGATGACTTTTTATCTTGAATCTATCATGTGACCTATGTGTGGTCATTTCTTTTAAGGACAAAATGGTTAGATCTCAATTATATTTAGACAAATGACCAGATCTATATTCATTTTTGCTTTCAAAAAAGTAGGATCTTATTTTAACCATATTTATATTTTCACTAAAAAAGTAGGATTTGACCTAACTTGTATTTATTTTTGCCTCTGAAAAAGTGGAATATGACATTTTTGTACATGAAGAATGATTGCATGTGGTCAAATACTGATTCAAGCTGAAACGTGACCAGAAATTTAGGTTGGGACCAATATTTACTAACTTGAATTTATAAGGAACGTAAAATTAACATTTTGAAAGTGAAAAACTTATTTGACAAAATGTGAGGTACGTTTTAAACGATTTTTTCATTTTGAAAAGCCCATTTGCATATATTTTTCTTTTATTTTCATGGAAAACTTTTAGCATAAAATCCTTTTAAAAAGTTAGGTTTTGCTAAAGAACATTTAAAGAACGGAGAGTACACACTTATCCCGAGCGCTTTACATATCTTAGCTAGGGTTCTATCCAGTGTATCATGGCATTCTTGTGATATTGGCTTTTAATTGATTTTAACAGAACATAAGCCACGGAATGGACCAAACATTAGAAGGCACATTGGAAAGTTGATAGAAATTTGTACCAAAAGAAGGGAAAGTTGATAAAAACCCACTTGGGTGCACATAAAAACTTTATCCATTCTGGGAGAGAACATGATTGCATACTAAAGCATTTTGTACTTATCCGTCACAAAATGTTCTTTGCCGGCCTCACACGGCCAGTCTTTTTCACTTTTTTTTTGCTTTTTCTTGATGGCTGCCAGGATCATCTTTTTTTTTTAAAAAAAGATCCCATTCACTACTGGGCTTTGTCAGCTCGATAGCCCGGTATTTAAAGTGTTTAGTCAGCCCAGCAGGCATAGTATTATTTTTGTAATTTTTTCTTTTTATTTTTGGACAATAATAAGAGGAATTGGCCTCTAGTGTGAATGGTAGTTTAGCAGGAATATTAACGATCGCTACCAAGTTTCCATCAATACAAACTCTCTCACTGTCCCAGCGCTAGAATTTTGTCATCCTTTGAATTTATTCCCTGCTGTATTTGTGCAAGTTCTCCTATGTTGTAACTTTTCATCAGTGGTTTTTAACCGTTTCTTCAAACTAGGAGGCATAAGCCGAGAATGCGCGGTAACAAAAGCTCACTAGGCCTGTCAACGGGTCGGGTCCGGGTCAGAATTAATAAATCCGGACCCGGACCCGTAGCACTGTATTAATTCCGGACCCGGACTGAATACCCGACGGGTCTCTTATTCTTTATCCCGGAACCGCATTCGACTAGTCCCGGGTCCGGGTCGGGCCTACTCGGATAAGACCAGTCAAAGAATCCTGATTTTGCTACATCATCAGAATGGAACTTTGACAGATAAATGCATCCTAATCCATATGGGAAAACCGTATATCACACAAGCAAACAACACAATTGATCTGTATCTATGAGTCAAGTGATTGAATTCTGATCAAATTCCCTTCATAAATAGCCACAAATTTAGACCTTTCATCAGAGAGAGGAGAGCAAAATCCATGTGCTTCAATTTCTCTTTTCTCAATTCAACTAAAAGAAAAACACCAACCATATAAAACCATCAAATGGCCCATGTAAAACCTTATCCTACCACACTTAGCAGTTGAAAAAGGAATTCTTTCAACAGGAAAACTTGGTCGTGTTCACAGATCTTCAACCTGGTAAGCATAGTATTGCACAATCCAACTAAAAGAAAAACACCTAACCAATAAAACCACGTAGCAAAGTTACTCTGCTACACGAAAATTACAAATGTTTCACATGTTTTAAACCTGATTACAAAGTTATTCAAAGTCAGAGATGGAGAGAGCTCGCCGGCGTCAGAGATGGAGAGTGCAAGACAGCAAGAGAGAAGAGACTGAGACTGGACCGGGTTTGGCTTCTTTGGAGCTGGAGAATGGAGATGGAGAGAGCATCGCCGGAGATGGACTTTTTGGACCTCTGATATCCAACGCACTTCTGATGTCGGAGAGCGTCGCCGGAGATGGAGAGATGGAGCATCAGAATGGAGATGGAAGAGCGGACTGGTCAGTGGAGAGGCGGGAGGCAGAGCAAAAGAGAGAGAGTGTGAGGGGAAAAGGGGTGCGGCGGTGGGCATTAGGGTTCGACAGATTTGGGAATGAAACTATGAAAGTAGTATTGTGTATTGACATGAATAATTCATAGATAGGTATATATTTTTTAATTATTAATTAATTGAAACGGGTTCTGGTCGGATACGGGTTGGAAGGGCATATTCCATATCCGACCCGTAATTTTATTAGATAAAACGATTCCGGGTCCGGGTCCCGGCTCTATATACCTACCCGGACCCGAAAAATGTAGGCGGGTCCGGTCCGGGTCCGGGTCCGGTCCGGGTCCGGGTCCAGACCCGGACCGTTGACACCCCTTGTGAGGACTCATGTTTTTATTCTTAAAATAGTCATTTTTATAATTATTTACCCTAGAGTTAGTTAATTATATCGTCGTTGCATGAATTTCTTTTAAATTTCGCTTTGTCGCGTGCGAGTTGAAAGTTCGCGCATTCCACGTCGAAACGACTAAGTGGAGATTTGAGAAATTTATATTAGACTAGTAAGAGTGAGTAATTAGAGTGTTAAAGGAATTTCATTGGAGGATTAGTGCACTAGTGCAACAAACAAGAGAAAAAAGTGGTAGTGCATCTCACTATTTGAACACTATTCAAGGTTGACTTTTGTAAAGTTTCTTGGTCACATTTTCTTCAAGCTTCCAAACCAAGATTGATCACTCAAAACACTCTCTCTCTCACTCCTTGTTCGGCACCCAAAGAAAGAAAAGAAGGGAAGAAAGCTCTTTTCATCTTGCTCCAATTTTGCTTCCATTTCACTTGAAAATCTTCACCCAACTCACAAAATATTTGGAGATTAGTTCTAGCTTGGAGAAAGACAACATCTTGTGGAGATTCTTGGAGGATTGTGGTGGAAAAATCTGATTTTTCATCTAGGATTAGAGGTAACCCCTTTAACTCTTTTAGTCTTTCCATTTTCTTCAAGAATCATGGTTAGTTTTGCATGGGTTTGAAACCCTAAGCAAGAAATAGATTAGTGGACTTGAGGAGTTTCATTTCTTGCTTTAATCTCTAGGCTAGCGGTCTTGAGGAGGCTTGTAGGTAGCTGCCTTGAGGATTTGTTGCTTGGTTATTGTTGTTTATGTGTTATATGAGAGGATTACGGTTAGAAAGTGGAGAGAAAGTTGAGAAATGTGTGAGATTAGAGCTGGCCGAAAATTCTGTCCATGTTGCTCTATTTTAATTCGAAATTTTGATGCTTGTTTGGCTGTGAAATTGATGTTAATATGTTGTATATTGTGTGTAGAATGTACCTTGCAAAAATCGTTTCATTTGGTTGCTCAAAACTAGGGTTTTCGAAAAAAGAAAGAAATCTGGAATAGGTGATCAGTGTAGCCGAATAGTAGTTATTTGTCTGAACATATCTCTTTGTACAAAATTCGAAATCGAGTGTCGTTTGCGGAATTTGCGTTTGCGGAATTTGAAACTAGACATTCATAGCTTTTTAACGGTGTAAAAATCACCTACTAGTTCGAACTGAGTGAACCGTAGTGATTCAGCAAAGTCGTCTGTCCTGTTGTGACTGTTTGTCCAAGAGGAATGGAGAAGCTGCATCTTGTGGCTCGATTTTCTCTCACTTGTGAACTGATTTTGGAAATTAATCTTTCTTATGAAATGTATCATTTTGAACCTAGTTTACAACGCCATAAACCATTCTTAAATTGAACTTGTATTGAGTGAGATGTGGTCTGATTTCGAAAGTGCAACAAAGCTGGAAACTGGAAAGTTTTTCCCTTCTTGCTGGCCGAATGGTCAAGTTTGTTTTGGGATGTTTTGTTTCAAAAATTTTGATGTCAATTACCCATCAATTGCTTATTAAATGTTTCTAGAACCTTGGTTTAAAAAATGGATTGATTTGGGGCTGATTTCATTGTACCAAACTTTTGAAAGGAAAGAAAGGGGCGAGTTGGCAGATTAGCCTTGAGAATTCCCCAAACTTTGATAGTTTGTTAACTGCCTCCCCGTGTGAGTTTTTGCCTAAAATTTGATAGAGAAGTAGTCCACATATGGAAGTTTAAGTGTACCAAATTTGGTGTAATTTCAATGCCAATTCAATACCCAAATAATGCTCCAAAGATTGCTCTTCAAATCTGGAAATCCACTGAACAGTTTGCAAAAATCCAGCCGACTTTCCACTGTTATATCTTGATGCTCGAAACTCCGAATTTAGCTCCACTTGTCGTGTTTGAAACTTTGTATGGGACTCTTTTTGTGTTACAAATTTCAGAGGCCGATTCACTTCCTGTGAATTTTGTCGAATTTCCAAACATTGCTAACAACCAAGGTTGGTTCTGTCTTGTCATAATGAGTCAGCGACTTTGAGCTGAATTGTGAATGCTTTCTAGTTGGAATCTTGGAAAGGTGTCTTCTGAGAACTTTTAGTACTCGAACCTAGATTCCAACGGTATAAATTTTTCCATTTTTGGATGTGCTAAACTCAAGATCTGATTTTTTCAACTTTGTCGCGTAAAGCTGAAATTTTTCGATTTCTTAGGGAATGAGTTTTGAGAACTTTTCACTCTCTCTTGATATTGATAAACTGTTTTAAACTCGATTTCATGTAAGAGGCAAGTCTCTCTTGAGACTTTAAATCCTCACTTTTGAATTCCAATTTTCGAGAGATTAAGTTCTCTTTTAAGACATTGTTTTGGTTCTAAACAAGTATACTCTCCTTGGTTGATGCATGGTTGTGAGTGATAATTACTCGTTATTTCTTCAGGCGCTCAAGAGGATCTTCAAGAAAATCTCGGAGCGGACGCTTAAAAGGTTATTTGCTTACTTACTCACTTTTTGACTTGGTGAGTCCAAGTGCATGAATTTGTTGCTAAGTACTCGAATTGTTTCTCATCCGCTATGTGAGATTGGAATTGTCGAGACGAGTGTGTACTTTATCACACTCATTCTCTTTCACATGAAATTATATTCGAATTTGGCTATGTGAATCGATATTCCACTAATGTGAAGTGTTGCTATTGTGATTTGTATTTGAAATCGTCGATTGGAGCGTTGTCTCATCGACTTATATTTATATTCGATGGACGCCCAAACTCATAGGCTAACCTTGCGACTCGAGCCGGCATGGATTTGGTCGAGAAGCTTGGTGAGCCATGAGAAAATTCGTAAAGCTTGATCTATTTGAGAGATTTCGCTTGGCATACTCGAGTAGTATCGCCTTTCTAAATGATGAGCGGGCCCGGAACAGGGGGTTGTAACGGTGAACAGGATTCGTGAAGTAAGTGGAGTTCTACGGACTAAATATACCTACCCGGTTGACGGAATGTCACAGGCG
This sequence comes from Coffea eugenioides, assembly GCF_003713205.1. Taxonomy (NCBI): domain Eukaryota; kingdom Viridiplantae; phylum Streptophyta; class Magnoliopsida; order Gentianales; family Rubiaceae; genus Coffea; species Coffea eugenioides. The sequence continues at coordinate 26,807,115 of NC_040040.1, read as the reverse complement.
GAGGTATATGATCGAGGTTCGGCAAAGCAAGTGGAATCTAACTTCTGAGAGCTCCTGTATCCTTATTGAGTGTGTTTTACTTTAATTGTGAATTACTTGAACGTTATAACTTTATTTCTCGTATAAGTACTATTGTTACTTGAACTATGTGTTTGCATGCTTTTCTTAGCCTCACTGAGAGTTAGCTCATCCCATTAGTTTTGTTTTCCTTAACAAGAGCCGAAATGGAAAGAATTATGGAGAAGCCGACCTGTTGACCTTTTGATTAGAATTTTGCATGTAATTCATTAGATGACTTTTGGAGGTTGCACATTTTGGAGAAGTTGATGTACTTTTGGTAACTTGTAATGTAAGATTTGAATAATTATTAAGGAAGCGACCCTTTTCTTTGTACATTCGACTTTCATTATTGATTGTTTATCCATAAGTTGAATTCGTCTTGTAGTGAGTTCTGACGAGAGTTAGGCAGGCATCCCGCCGATACCCTTGGATTCGCCCTAGGGAGAAGTGGGGGCGTCACAAGCTCTTTAACGATTATTATGGCAGCAAGTGGGACAGCTGAATTCAGTTTTGATTTCGACTCAATTTTATCAAATTTAAACTCGAGGGCGAACTTGATGAGCTCTCAATGTAAAACTCTGTAAAACTTGCGCTGAAATTCAACCTTAAGTTTGAGCCTAATTGAACTCAGATAAATAAAATCTAATTATTATATATTCTTAAAATAAATGATATAGACATTTCACTTAAATAAATAATCACAAAAATATGAGATGCATACATGTAATTTCACTGTTAAAGCTGCTGTATTAGCCTGCAAATCCAATGAAATATTGGCCACATGATTCTTTACGTCACTCTTTCAAGTAAAGTCGACTTCTCTCACTGATGAAAATCAATCATCTCATTCTGAAATGAGCTCTCTCCAACTTCTTTTTTTTTTTTTTGTCAAACTCTCTCCAACTTCATTTGGATCTTCAAATTGTCTCCCTGTCTTATTTTTTGTGGTTGCCGAAGTACAATTTTTGTTCACTGTTCATGTAAGAAAATAACAAGCTTTTAAGTAGAGAGACAAAATTTTCTTTGTTAATAATATAAACAAAATAAATTTGAAGATATGATCTACCGCTAATTCCTTAAAATGCTGGAAATACGGAATGGAAAAGGGTGAAATGAACAGTTTGAACGCATTTTTGTTATGCCTTTCTTTTTTTTGTAAAAAAAAATTATTTCGAACAGGGGAGGAATGGAATTTAAAAGATGCAGAGGCGGGGAGGATTAGATTCCCAAACCTTTAGGGCCCATTTGGTTCATGAGATGACACAGAATTGGATTAATTATCTTGTGTCATCCCATATTTGGTTGTATTTTATACATGAGATGATACATTCTACCTAACCGAATTAATCCTCTATTCATGGGATAAAATAATCCCATGGAGGAGATGGGATTAGTCATCTCTAGATGACTAACAGATAGGATGATAAAATTTTAGATTAATTTATCCTTACAAAAAATACAAATTTATGCTCTTATAATTGTATAATCCTACTCTCACATGATAATATAATATGAATAGACTAATTTGCCCCTACTATTTAATTTTAAATTTTTTTTACTAATTTGCCCCTACTACCAATATAACAATATTTGGACTAATTTATCCTTATGAATGATTCAAATTCAAATTAGCTATTATATAACCATACTCTCATAATAATATCATAATAAACAGACCAATTAGCCCCCACTAATTTTATTAAATTTTTTGACTAATTTGCCCCTATTCATTATTTTAAAAATTTTGGCTTACCCTTATTAATTGATTTAAAATTTTTGACTAATTTGCCATACTAACATCATAATAGAAGGACTATATTGCCCTTGGACTAAGTTACCCTTACTAACCTTATTTTCTAAATGAAATTTATATAAATATATAATCTTATTAATTGGATTTGGTGAATGAGGACTTCAATAAACTCAAACTCGATCCAAAGAAAAATCTTCTATATTATCCTGAGTTCGACTCATTGAAAGCTCTTAAATGAGTTAGGTTTTAATCGATTTAACCTTAATTTAGCCAAAACTTGGCCCATTATTTAATTGAATTTCAAATTTAGGTTCAAAAGCTTGGACAAAATCTATTTTTAAAGGCCCGAATGGGCTAAATTTGAATGAATGCAAATTTTTATATATCAAAACCCTTGATTTACTTTATAATTATAAAGTTTTAAACTACTCTATTTTAATAAAATTTATAAAAATTAAATTATTTTATTAAATAATATTAAATTATTTTATTAATATTTCATAAAATAGTAAATTATTTTATTAAAAAGAATCTATAAATTAAGGGATGCTTTGGTCATTAAAATAGTAATCCTTCCTCATCTAATCTCCAACCAAACACGTGATAGGATTATTTTCCAACATATCCTATCCAATTGAGAACCAACCAAACACTAGGTAACTTGGATTATTTGTCCGAGGATGACTCAACCCAAGATTAATAATCCGAGGATGAGTCATTCCATGTCATCTAGTCCGTGAACCAAACGGACTTTTAAATTATAAAATCTCAACTTTAACAACGATATTTCTCTTTAATCTAATACATCATATATACTAGTGTGCCTACGCAGACAAGAGAAATATGCACAGTAAAAAATACGTGTCCATATCCCTCTTAGTCTAAATTCATAAGTAGCTGATAAAGTTTACTCCTTAATTAAAGGATACAAAAAATTTCGGAAGAACTATTCAAAATCCCAATTTTCTTTGTTCCTTTTTTCTCTCTCCTTTTATTTTCTTGCCAATGCTCGTCCATTTATACAAAAAAAAATAAAAATCAAGCATGCCTTTTGAGGATAACAAGTGAAAGTGTTCGAGTGACAATAAATAATGAAAAAGCGAAAATATTCAAAATCCTAATGCAAAATTGCACACCCTTTGCACATGATAGGTGAAACTGTTCAAACTTTTATAGCAAAACTGCACTCCTTAGTATTAAGCATAAAATCTAGCTGTGCCACTGGACTTCCCTTCAAATAACTTTCCCTCCTTCAAATAGTTAAGCATGTATTACTTGATAATGGAAAGGCTCAGCTATCTGTTTTTTTGTATAAAAAAAAAAAAGAAAAAAAAGAATGACAATATTGTGTTCATAATTCAAATCAATTTGACTTCTCACCTCTTGGGATGATTGATCCCAATGACGTCCCATGGGCAGTAGCCATTTACATATTACCTCTCCAAAGCTCAAATTCTTCTATCGTCCATACAATGAAAATCAACATGAATCAGATATAAGCCAAAGTTTTTGAAACCCCAGAAAGTAATTTAGATAACACTAAAATCAGTATGATGAAAATACGCTGGATATTAGACCTCCTCATGTAATACTTGAATAATAAAGGACAAATTTCACTATGTGATGCAGAAATTTTAGTAATATGCTTAATATAAATTCTTGGTAAGATAATCAGTAGAAGGTGAATGATAACTATACCCATGATTTCTTGCATGAAATATCTATATGCTTATTAATATAATATCAATATGCTTATTAAAACCAACTTTTGGAAAATTTCACTTTATGGAAAATAATCACAAAGAAAACAATGTCTAATAAGCAAAATACAAGCAATTTTCGATTCTTGTCGTCAGACATTTGTAGCTGGAAGTCATCTTTGGTGTCTATGCATAGGCTTCCAATTTCTTTATTCAGGAGGGCCAGGCATGTGTCAACATGACTAGTTGCTGATAAATGTTCGACTGAACCATGTGGTGAACGATGTGAATTCATTCATTCAAGCCTGCAAAAACATTTGAAGTGTGCAAGGTTACAATTTCATGATTAAATTACCTAGCTAGTGGAAGCAAGATAAATAGTAACTTAACAATGAATGTGGAGACTGGAAAGATTATTATGAGCTTCATAATTCTAATAGCTTTGTCGACAGCAAATGATATCAAATGAAACAAGGCCTAGAACTACGAAAATGAAATTATTGGATTTTTGTCGAATAGTTAAGTAGAAAATAATGAAGAAAGAAAGAAAATAATAAGAAAATAATGAGAAAATGAAATTATTGGATTTTTATCAAATAGTTAAGTAGAAAATAATGAAGAAAGAAAGAAAGAAAATAGTTAAGCAGAAATCTCAAGTTTGGTTAGATTTGCACCGGAGCATAAACCTAATACCAGCTCCAAAAGAATCAAGATCCTTAGCTCCTGTTTGGATTGGCTAGTTATTAAAGCTTTTATTAAAAAAAATATAATGTAATGATTTAATATATGTGAAGTAAAAAAGTGATTAGGATATATGTTTATAAAAAATGTAAAAAAAATTTTTGAAAACTGTGATCGAAACAAGGCCAGTATTTCTTTTTGTACCTGTTTATTCATATGAAAAGTTGACATTATTATTTGTATAACGTATAATCAACCCTATTTTTTCTCTGACATTTTCTTAAGGAAACTTAAGAATTCGGCAATAAATCTACTTCCTCGAGCAACCTTCAAAAGCCGGCAACTTTTGAAGGCACCCGAGGGACTTATAAACCCAACCCACAAACCCCCCAATACCGATGTGAGAAAGAACCCCCACAGGGGCAAGCCCAGCAGGGCGGCTTATAATCAACCCTATTAAAAAGTTCGTATTGTGGTTGATGCAGACAGCAAAGCAGAAGAGAGCAGCAATCCCACATACGTGGGAACATGCAATAACAGTTATTTTTTTTTTAAGGGAAGCAATGACGGACTCGACTGCATCAACCAATGCAACTATGAAAATCACGGTCGACGTAATATCTCATGTGCCCCCGGTTGCAGCCCAATACCCATCGATGCTGCTACCGTCATCCTGATTCGCCACCGGCTGCCATTGGGGGATCCAGCAAATTAGGCTTAATTCATTGATTTCATGCATTGGATATTGCAATTGATTTGAAGTATTCTATATCAGATTTTATTGGCATTTAAATATAAATTGTAGAAGTTTTGCTTGAATTAAATGTTGGTAGATTCCAGGATTAGTGATCAAGTATCTTATTATACGGTTTTTATCCCATGTGTTTTGGGCAACCGTTTACAAGATTGAATTTAAAATTACTCCAAGCCATTGGCTTTTAAACTTGTTCTAGTATTAAATTTGACCAAAAACCCTTTATAGTTCTTGTTATTCAGAATAAACTACTTTGTTCCTTGTTGGGGGTTTTGGTGGTGGTGTTTGGTGGGGGGGGGGAGGTGTCTGGGTCGAGCAGTGAGGTAAGAAAAATTGTAAAGTAGAAGATTTTGAATTCAAAACCTCCCACTTACGAAAAAAGGGAAAAAAAGCTACTTTGTTCCTTGAACTATAGCATTTTAATTATGATTAATTTATTATACATTGACATTGTAAAAATTCATACAAGCAGATTCCACGATTTCAAATATGAGCACAAGGCACTGAATAAGAGTGGAGATATTAGTTTTGTTAAAAAAGTGTAGCTAATTTAAGAAAGCATATAAATATAGGAGTGCAATAATTGTAAGGGATAATTTCAGAAACCTCCCCTGAGATTTTTAACAATTTCATTTGGCTCTCTTGAGATTTACATAATTACGGAGACCTCCCTTAGTGTAATAAAAAGACAAAAATGCCTTTCATTAATTGTCAAATCATTGAAAAACTCTATCAAATATTAAAGTTCTCTCATCTATTATCAACCAATAATTCAAACTACAGTCTTTCCTATTTAACTATCTATGCTCTTCCTCCTACATCTATTTTCCTTTCAAACTTATTTATTTATTATTATTAACCAAATATGTACTATCGTTACTAATAAAATCACCGTACACACAAACCACCAATACTTACATATTTTGGTATCTATTCCCAATTCTCAATTTTTCATTATTATTAAATAGTTTCCTTGGGCCCATTTTTGTTTCCAATTTTTTATAGGCATTAGCAAATTGCAATTGTCAAATGACAAATTGAGTGCTAATTTCATTATCAAACTAGATGGAGATGAAGATAGTTACAATAATAAAAAAACATAAAAATTAAGGATAGGAAGTGGGATAGAAACTAAATATAGGTTATGCTGTTATGGTTGTCATGAAAAAAAAATGTTCTTGGTATATATTTATAACTACATTGTATTTCTATTTTTTATTTACAATTATTGATGTTATTCCTATAAAGAGAATTTGATTGATTTTGAGCTCCGTGCTAATGGAATATATTGGATATTGACATTAGTAGTGATAAGTTAAATTATTTTGTATTAAAAAGGTGACAGCCATAGAATTAAAATTTAGGGATATTGATGAATATTGTTGTGTATTAAGTAAAATCTGATATTGATATGAGATGGTAGATAAGTTTTTGTGTATCTGATATAGCGTTTAGATAAGTATCTGATATAGCGTTTATAGTTGATACAAGTCTACATTATAAATTTTTAGGTAAAAGAGAAACATTAAAACAAAGATAAGTATTTATTTAATAGTGATTTGGATATTGATGAGTAGGTAATAGTGATAGCAAGTAAAGATAAACGAAATAGAGACTGTGAACCATTTTTTCCTTTACATTTTTATTGTGAATTGTAACTCAAGGGCATTATAGGAATTTTGAGAAAAAGTATAGCCTTTTGGGGTTAAAATGTTACTTAAGTAGTGAAAATAGGGGAGGTAGGTGTAATTTTTAGAACTCGAGGGGAGCTTTCTGCAATTGTCAAAAACTTTCGGGGAGGTATGTGAAATTAACCCTAATTGTAATTGTGTGTATTGACGTCATATGTTAGGTCTACCTTAAATGTGCTAACGGATACTAAAAAATGCTAATTCTTTTAAATTTGCAAAATGGAAATCTCAATGTTGTCCAGTGGGCAAAAATTAGCATCTTGATTTCTGTTCCTCTTTTAAGTTGTTTTATTACAAGTAGGGCAATCAGCCATCCGCCAAAATATAGTACCTGTCTGTTACCATAAATACCCTCAATCATAGAACAATCTTGTGAAAACAGGAAACAAAAAGAGGTACAAAAATAAAAAAGCTAAATTTTTAGAGTTCTCTCTGTGAGGTTCGAGGTTCGAAGTTTATATTTGATAGTTGTGGTGAAAAGAGTGTGGGGAGGGATGTGATGGTAAAATGATTTGATTTTGATACCTGACGATTAGAGATGGAAAGAGTGTAAGGAGAGATAGAAAGATTAAAAAATATATATTAAGTTATCTTTTTTTTTATATAATAATATATTAAGTTATCTTTGCTAACACACTAGCACATAATGCACGGCAGAAGCAACTTGATTTCAAGGAAAAAGTTCTAAAACAAATTCCTACTAATGCATTACATAAATCCACCAAGGTTTAGTGACTAAAATTGAGGCACTTAGAAATTAGAGGTCCTGGATTCTAACCTCCCTTCCTCCTTTCTGCTTTTTGAATCCTACCCCTCCCCTGTTAGAAAAGAAATTAAAAAAAAAATTCCCTGCTAAAAAAGCAAAAATAAAAATAAAATCGTGCAGTATCTTTGTAATTAACACACATACATCATCAACATATGCTTAAAAATATCAGCCAATTGGACTTCTGGTAGATGGTATCTTTGTTAATCTATAGAATTTTATTACTTGGGACTTGTGAGGCCAATTGGACATCCTAGGGATCCAAAAGTGGCTGCTCAATTATTCGCCGGGAATGCTTGTTCTACATCAGACGTATATGGAAATCTTCTCTACCATCTTTTCTTCTTCGACAATTGTTGGAGATGCACCATCTTCCATCTAATAAAATTTTCAGATTTCTAGCAATGAAGTATATGTATGATAAATTCTTTCTTCCACACCATAATCAATTTGTTTGTGGGAGCACGATGTAGTAAAATGTCCTGTAACTATATAATTTCATGTCAAATAATGTACACGTCTCTTTATTAGCCCATTGCTTCAAGTAAGATATTCATTTAAATCAAGTACTTTCGAAGAAAAAAATCTTTGCCATTTGCAATCTTTAGGGAAAAAAAGATAATAAAAGCTCTAGGGTGAACATGCTTATTACAGTTATTCCGTTGCTCTAAAAGAATTATTGGTTGATTCATAGTTGACCAACGCGGGATACACATATAACAATAAACTCATTTCACAGTCAAATTTTACATTTATAAATTCTAAATACCCCACACGCGATTTTTTCCAAGTATACGAGTCGCGATTGAGTATATGTGAGGACCCGAATTTTTTATTTTACTTACTTTTATTTTTATTTTACTGGCTTATTTAATTATTTATTTACCCGTTTACTCCGAATAATTTATTTCATCCATTTTAAATCCATTTGTATGGAACAATGTCTCATTTATATTTTTAAAACGTTTCGTTAGCGAATTTAATTTTTCTGCGGCTTGTTTAGCGAGAAATAGCCAATGCACGTTTTTTGAGGCAAATTCGGACCGAGAGTACATTAATCTTGGAGAATTAAGAATGATCAATAGTAGACTAAAAAAAATTAACTGAGGGATTAGAGGTGAGTAAGTTAAATTAAACTCAATTAGGAACACTAATTGCTCACTAAACAATTGTTGACTTTTGGGGTCAAGAACACCTTTATGTCATTATTCTTGTCACTCAATCAAATCACCAACTACCACCCAAAACCCTTCTCTTCTTCTCCTCACCTTGGCAGACTCCCCTCCCCCATTTCCTCCCCAAAAAATTCAGCTAGCTTCTTCCATTGTTGCTCCAAGAAAACTCTCCACACTTGCTTCTTTCCTTGGTTCTTCATACAAGCTAGGAAGGTGACTTGAACAAGGTAGAAACTTTGGTGATTCAAGAGCTTATACTAGTGGTTGTTCTTCATTCTTGGAAGAAAGGTAAAACTCCTAAAGCTCTCATCTTTTCCTTCAACTTATGGATAGATTAGTTAGTCTAGCTAGTTAGTTGTTGGGTTGTTGATGGGTTCACAAGAACCTTGACATTAGATAGAAGACTTGAGGTGACTTTATAGGTAGAGGCCTTGAGGATTTTGTATATTTACTTGCTTGTTTGATGCTTATTTTTAGAAGATATGGCTTAGTTTTAGTTGGAAAGTTGGAAAAGAAAACTAGAAGATGAAGGATGCTTGCTGTCCGAAATTTGGCTTGATGAAACCCTCATATTAATTTCGAATTTTGATGTTATTTTGGTGCTATAATGTTTGTTCTATGATGGTGTTTATGTGTGTTAAAAATCTCCCAAAAAGCTTTACAATTGGTTGAGTTAAAGCAAGGTTTAAGTGAGGAAGAAATCTGGAAATTTTCTGACCAGAAGCACCAATTAGTGTTCACGTTTTGGATCATAACTTTTTGTTTAGGAGTTGAAATTGAGTGCCATTTGTGGCAACCAAAACTAGACTCCGAGAGCTTTCCATTGGTACAAAATGCATCTCCAAATTCATTTTCTATGAGCCATAGTGAACCGGCAAAGATGACTGAATTTCTTCACTGCTTTCATCCGAGAAACAGTCCTAGCTGCAGTTTGTAGCTCAATTTTACCTATCTTGCAAAATGAATTTTAAGACAGTTCCTTCTAGTAATTTCTAGCATTTTGAATCTAGTTTTCAATGCCACAAAAACACTAAATTTGAGTTGTGTAGCTCCAGTTATGATCAGATTTTTAAACTCTGTCAAGCCTTCAAAACTGAAAATTTCGTGTAATAGGTTCCAAAATTCAGCTTTCTTAAAACCATTGTATCTTGATGTAGAAAGGTCCAAATTGGGTTCCGTTTATTGCATTTGAAATTAAATTTCAAATTCTATTAGCAGTATAAATTTCAAAGGGTTGATTCCATTCCTACGAATTTTACCGAATTTCCAAACTTTACTGAAATTGCAAGCCTATTTTGCCCTGTCCTGTCTGGAACAGTGATTTTGAGCTAAAATTTGAGTGAATTCAGATTGGAGTCTAAGAAAAGTATCTTCCAGAGAGTTTTAGTGCATTGAGTCTAGTTTCCAACAATATAAACTTTCCAACTTTTGGACTTACAGAGCTTGAGATATGATTTTTCCAAGTAGTGTCACACTAAACTGGAAATTTCTGGTTTCATACAAAGTACTCTTTTAAGCACTTCCAACCTTTCTTTGTGATTGTTGGCCTGTTTTAAGTTAATTTCATGGTCGGATACAAGGTTTTTTTGAGCTTAAAACCTTGATTTTAAATCTTGGTTTCTAAAGGATTAAACCTCTCTTAATGTGTTTACTTGGTTGTTTAACTTCCTTGGTTAATGGCACCTCTTTTTATACTTGAGTTATGGATTTCAGTCCCTAGGCTTTTACCCTTCATTTCCATGACATTTAACTTTAAAAGTGGAGCGTTTTAACTAGAGAAAATCTTAGAGAATTTTAACTAGTTTTCTACTCAAAACTTGGAACCTTTGGCTTTGACATTTACGATGAAATGAGTAGAGTTTTGGACGAGTTTTGACTCCATTAGTTTGAAAATGTGAACTTCTTTATATTTTAAAGTTCGGGCATGAGATTAGAAGTTTTGAGGAATGAAAACCATCTATCTTTTTCTCGATTTTCGTTTCGAAAGTAAATATGGTACTTTCTTTTGGAATTGAAATTTACTTACTATGACATGAATCAAAAATGACTTTTGAGTTCTCTTTGAGTATTATTTCAATGATTTAGCGAGAAAAGCGCCTTTAACTTGACTTGAACTTGTGACTTTAAACCTTCATTTGTGAATCTCTGTTTTCAATGAAATAAACCCATTTTGATGCATTATCCTAATTCTAGGCAAACGAACTTTCTTTTTTGTATGCTCGATGACCTAGGGTATCCGTGAGTGTTGGTTGGTTAATATTTCTTCAGGTACTCAAAAGGGATTCGAAAGGAATTCCGGCGACGAACTTTAAAGGAATTTCTTGCTCACTTGTTTTTGAAACTGGTGAGTGTCAAGTACATGACTTGTTGCATAATACCATGACTTGTTGCATAATACTTGAACTACTTCTTTTTGAATATGAGAATTGGACTTGTCAAGACGAGTGTGTATTTTATCGCACTCGTTCTCTTTTACTTGACTTGATAATTGATCTGCTTGTACTTGATAATTATACCTGTATTTGACTTGACGTCGATTTGAAAGCAATCTCATCGACCACTGATACTCGTGGGGACGCCCAAACCCAATGGCTAGCCAATCAACTCAAGCCAGCAAGGGCTTGGTTGAGGAGTATGGTGAATCTTGGGCTCATACACTACTTGCCTCGATATACTCGAGTAATATCAAAACTTTTGACGTTCGGGCCCGGTTAGGGGGTGTAACGGTGGACAGAAATTGGTGAAAAGTGGGGTTCTACAGACTTGTTACTTGCTCGATTGACGAAGTGTCAACTTGAAAATTATGGATCAAGATTATCGATGAAGCAGTGTGGATTTAGCTCCTGAGAGTTTCCGTATCCTTCATTGATTGTGTTTTTAATTCCTTTTGTGATTTTACATGAATATTTTGGTTGCCTTTTATTTATATGTTATTATTGCTAGATGTACCTGTTTGCTGCCTGCTTTTCTTGGCCTCACTTAGCGTTAGCTCACCCCTTTAAGTTTGTTTTCCTTAGCAGGAACTTAAAGTGGAAAGATTTTGGAGAATCTGGCTTTGATTATCTTTTGGTCCAATTGTGGATGTAAATGATATAGTCAACTTTTGGTGGTTGTATTTTTGGGAAAATTTGATGTAACTTTTATTATGATGTACAATTGGATGACTATCGAAGGAAGTGACTTTTCTTTATATTAGTTTCTTATTGGTTGTTTAGGTCTAAATTATAATCTTGACTTGTATCGAGTCTTGGTGAGAGTTAGGTAGGCGGCCCGTCGAAACCCTAGGATTCGCCTTAAGGAGAAGTGGAGTCGTCACAGTATAGGGTATTAAGGTTCGAACCTATAGGGAAGATTTTCATTTATCAGTGATTTTCGAATTCCTTTATTATTTAGACTATCATAAGTGCAAGAAATTAAATCTACACTGTAAAAATAACAAAAAATACAATAGAAAACTCATAGAGGTATGGAATTCCTTATTATTCTTGCAAGTGAAGTTACCGGTTAAGTGAATGCTATTATTTTGACTAATTATGGCGTAATTTTCTAATATATGTGAAACCTACTCTCATAGTGAATCAACTATACTTACGGCTGAACCATACCTACTCTCGTGGTTATGAAATTAACTACAAACTTATTTCTTCTATGAAATTACAAGAAACAAGTCACTTAAACCACTTATCTCTACTTTCACAAGTGTACTCCCTAGGTTTATTACTTTCTTGAACTAGTGTTAAATTCCAATTCTCATTGCAAACTTAACACCTTAACATTATCACAATTAATGGCCGGTTAATCATGATTAGAAAAACAAAAGTGATAAATAACTTGTTTAAAATAATATCACTAATTGACCAAGTAAATATCACAAATAAGATATAGAAAGTTTATCCATATTTTAGGCATAAACTTTAACTAAACATGAAAACAAACACCAAACTTATATTATAGTTAAACATGAAATCAAATACAAAAAAAAAGTGATAGGACGGAAGTTACCCTTGTCACGTGAAT